>NW_019154098.1:47253604-47853604 GCF_002288905.1 Enhydra lutris kenyoni
ATATATATATATATATATATATATATATATATATATATATATATGCAAAACAAACAAAAAAGGAACCTCATCAAAAATAACCCCAAGTAAAAGATTTATATACTGCCAGGACAAACACAAATACACAGAAACACTGGTGGAAGAAAAAGATGGGAGAGTGGTTATAAATTTTCAGTGTGGGTGAGGAAGTTTATCTTGATTCTTCCTGGATGTATCTTGATATCTTTGTTAAAGGACTCAACTTTCCTAAGATAACGGGGGATTAAAAATTGGTTTACCTATAGGGTAGCATTGATTGGGGAAAGCGGATTACCTTGAAGTTTAACTCTATATGAATATTAAAAAATAAAAATAAAAAAAAAAGAATGAACTAAACTAAAATAAAATTTAAAAAAGTAAAAAAATAGAAAAGCAAAAGAAAAACATGGGTATATGTATCAAAAATTTCAGGCTAAAAGGTTATTATGGAAATTGATGTACTGGACATCTCACTGTGATGGTAAATAGGCTAAAAAATTATCTATATAAAAAATAATAATAAAAAAAAAGAACCAGAATAGTGGGAACGAATTAAAAATAAAAGTTGTATCTATGAAGTAGTGGTGGCTGTTATTTGGTCGTCTTTTCTTTTCTTTTTTTTTTTTTTTTTTTCCCGGTTGGCTTTCTGGGGGAGGGGCCTGCCTCGTAGGTTTTCAGGCAGTGTTTCCTGAGTTAAGTCCTCCTGCCCCCCTCAAGGGGGTGGGCTCTGAGGAAACCAGTTTTTCAGGCTTTTGTTCTCTGGAGGTTTTTATGTTTGTTTGTTTGTTAGTTTGTTTTCTCTCCCCTTGGCAGCTCTTGATGGTTTTGGAGGTTTAGAGGAAAGCAAACTGCACCCAGACCTCCCTCTCAGAGAGAAGCCTCAGTCTGTTCCCCTCTGGGTGCTGCAGAGTACGAAGTTCCCCCTTGGCCACTGGCAGAGCACGATCCCAGTCGCAGTTCCTGGGGACGCAGGAACTCCTGCTTGTACCCAAAACCACAACAGCGGCGGCTGTCTGGGCAGCTCCGGACCACCAGAGAGGTTCCAAGCAGCGATTGCACACTGAGATTTTCCCGCTGAGCAGGCAGGGAGTACTCAGCCTTTCCGGGACCAAGAGCTCCTGGCTGGCGCCTGCACGCACCTCTCTCAGGGGAGGGTGTGCGGCCCGACCCAAGCTCTGATAGCACGGTGCGACGCACGTGTGGGGGCTGCAAAAAGGCTGTGTTTCTGCAGGCTGGCGAAGCTCCCAGCCCCTCATGGGAGCCGCACCCCACGCGCTCTCAGGCGCGCTCACTTGTGGCTCAGGGACCAAGACCTAGTTTCTTCGCCGCACTCTCTCTGGCTCAGCGCCAGGGGTGGCTGTCCTCGGTCCGGGGGCTTAAGCCCCTGTCCCTAACTGCCCCATTCCCACAATTTCCCCCCATGATCCTTTGCTCTTTTTGAGTGCTTTCAACCAGACTCCAAGTTAATGCTGGTCCCCAGTCACAGGACATTCTTGTATTGGCGTTTTACTTTCCCCTGAGTCGCTTCTGGTGGCTCCCTCCCCCTTTTGTTTATCTTCCAATACCAGTCCAATGTTCCCACTCTGCTTTACCTGCCCACTGGCATCTTCTACCCCCATAGAGATCCAGATATGTATAATTCTAATCTCAGGCTGATTTCATGGGTGATTGGAGTTCTTTGGTAGATAATCAGCTTACTTTAGGGTACAGGTTGAAAAGGCACCTCCTCCTAGTTCTCCGCCATCTTGTCTTCCCAATAGTTTATTTTTGCTTTTGTTTCCCTTGCCTCAAGAGACCTATCTAGTAAGATTTTGCTATGGCCAATGTCAAAGAAGTTACTGCCTGTATTCTCCTTTAGGATTTTGCTGGTTTAAAGACTCATATGTCTTTCATCCATCTTGAATTTATTTTTGTGTATGGTGTAAGAAAGTGGTTCAGTTTCATTCCTTTGCATGTTGCTGTCCAGTTTTCCCAGCAGCATTTGTCGAAGAGGCTTGTTTCTATTGGATATTCTTTCTCCTTCGCCAAATATTAATTGATCATACAATCTTTACATGTTTTGATGCCTTGATATAACAGTTCCTTAAATATTTCTTGAATACATAAGTGACAAAATAAATATTTCCCACTCTGAAAGGACTTTGCGTTTATAATGGAAAATGGGACAAAAGAATAACTATAATAAAATTAAGAGCAAGACCAGTGTCAGAAGATGTGCAAACAAAATGCTATCAGTGGATGTAATCGAGAGAGTATAGTCATAAGAGTCAGACAAGAAAGTCTGATTCTTGTGATTATTTTATACATGGATTGTACAGTTTTCATATAGTTCAAAAGTATTCTGTCAAAATACCTGTTTTTGCTAAAAAATTATTCAGTAAATGGTAAAAGCTAAGAAAATTCCCTTCATAGAAAAAATTCAATTGTGGCACCACAAATTTACTAGGGAGCTCTAGCCTTCTTACTCAAAGTATCCATACTCCTTCTTTGTTGCTTCTTTCTGGGTTCTGGTGGGCTTGCTACAAGACTGGGGTTGGATAAGGCATGGGTTTAACTCTTGATCTGGATTCTAGACTTCCTTCCTTTCCTCATCTTGAAGCCGCAATACATAGGCCCAGCTGAGTCATCCATACTTTGGGTCTGTACAGTTTTCTACAGTTAGCCTCCTTGGATTATTCAGAAATTTGTATTTTGATTCTGCCATTTGTGACTTGGGGGCACATCAATACTTTTAAATCGTGTGTTCTTCCTGTATTCTTTCTATACTATAAAGAGTTCAGGACAGAAACTCAGTGAAGGGGAAACAAAGAGGCTTTGGTGACATAATTAAACAAGAGATTTCATAATGGACTTTAAAGTCAGATGATCTGGGGTTGAATTTGACTTTGTTATTTAATATATGTGAATGCCATATGAATCCCTTACATATAAGATGTACTTCTTATAATAACCTGAGAGGTAAATATTTCAACCCCATTTAACCAAAGTACTTGAAACTCAGAAGTAAAGTAACCTGCCCAATTTTGTATAGCTACTGAGGATACAACAAGGGAAAGTTAAAAATAAAATGTCTTGTGAAACCATATTGGGCTTGTTATTAAGGCAAAACCTTACCACTTTCCCTCTGTATAATAAAATATAACCTGGACAGGACCTTAGTACATTACTGATTCAGGGTATTGGTTATGGATTCTAAGATTTCTGATCTCTTCTATTTGTAGAGAAAAAAAGAAACATTTAGTCAGTAAATAATAATAATTTAGAAGGTGTTATCATTAAATATATTTCTATTTAAGAGATGAGCTACACAAGGTATTTTATTTTTTAACATTTAAATAATTAATGTGTATTTTATTTTCATGTTATGAGGAAAATATAACATTTTATCAAAGCAAGTTCCTCATTTTTTAATTAAGTGCTTGGTAATATTTATGCTGATATTCAGAATTTTCTATTATAACTCACATGCTATACTGTGATGTTTTATAATGTGAAGGTGGCTTTTTTTATACTATTAAAGTATTCTGATATTAATGATTCAGTGGTAGTGAAGTTATCCTATTAACAGAAATCAAAAGTAGTTAAGGTAAACATTCACATCTGCAACTGTGTGCAACTCTGGAGTTTTGTTTTGCTTTTATGGAGATGGTAGAAGAGCAATTTTATATACAGGGAAGTTAGAGATCTTATTCTGCCCCTATTGTCAGAGGAAAGGAAAATGCCATAATGGTCTTCCCATGGTACAAGAGGGAAGTTCCTTCAGTAAGCATGTGAGGATGGTATTTAATCAACCCAATTCCATATTTTAATTATTATGTGGGGAAGAGATGTGTGACAGTTAAAATAATACTCTGTTCATCTGGGAATCTCATGTGACCAACAACCGTATAGAAACACTTAGAAGTCGTCCAAGAAATGGTTAAACCAAAAATACTTTCTCAAAGTGAACTAATTCCTTGAGGTAGAAAAAAAAAAAATAGAGACTTAGGAACCTGAGAAACCTACTTTTGAATTACTAGTGTTGTGATTTTGGACAAGTGATTTACTCTGTTATTGCCTCATCTCTAAAATGGCTTTAGAGTGAGTTTTGCAATAAGAGGAAATAAACTGTGTAATGCCCCTAGCTCAGTGACTGACATGCAAAGGACAATTAGGGAATGGCAGGTATTAGCAAAGTCCAAATACTTTCCTCTACCACCTGTGATTGAATAGTAGGGAGCTCTTGTGAGATTACTTTTTTATGTAATGCTGTTTAGCTTGTTTTCTGCTGCAGAGTATGGCCAAGGCTTTGCTAAGCCAGCCTACTCAATGAAAGTAAAACATGTATTTTTCAGTAGTTTTGCAAGGATACTCTAGTTAATATTAGGCTAATGTCACAAAAGGCAAAGGCTTATTTTTTGCTTCCTCTTGATTTTCGTATTTTTCAGGAGGACAATATTGACCACTAAGTTTAGAACCTACCTCTGAAAGAAAAGTGACATTAGAGACCTGGTACACTCTCTTGTGTTCTTCTTATCCATTAGACGTATTGTTCTTTTTTTGTGGGTGGGTGGGATTATTTATTAGCTTTACTGCTTTTCTTTTAAAAATGATACCTCAGTTAAAAAAGATAACTCCTAACTGGCTAAAGCAAAAAGAATAAATGATTGGCTTGGGTAACTGAAAAGTTTTGATATTGAGCTGGCTAATTTTATGCCTCAATGTGAAACTCATATTGCAACTCTCAGATTCAGTCTGTATTTCCAATCTTAAATCCTGCTTCCTCTGGATCAAGGGTTCCATAACCATTGGTAGTAGTTTACATACAGTTTCTGTTCCTTTGTATAGATTTCCCGAGATACTCATTCTCTGAATTGTTATCTATCCATTGGGAGAGGTCAGTTAAATTCATTACTTGTTGGAGCACAGACAGCATTAAATTCTGTTATAATGTTGCCATAAAAGTGTCATGGAAAGAATAAGAAAGCACTTCTTCTGTGAATTCTGGAATAATTTCTCTAGTTTGTCTCTTATTTTACTGATTAAATTTTCCATAGTGCTTCAGGCAGACTTTCTTTATTCTGTAGTTTTCTCAAAATCTTTGCTTAGTTGATTTGGTTTCTTTCCATCTCAGCTTGTACTTCTGTTAGATTTTCATCACACGTTTTACTTCTCATTTCTTAGGTTTATTTTTTTAATTGTATTGAATCGACAAAGAAGACAGATTTCCAGGATTTTTATCTGCTTTCTGTAGGAAGTTATTGCCAGGATTGGGGCTTTCCTTAGCATATTCAAAAAATTATTCCCTTTTTGTTGTGCTTCAGAATCTTTTCATGACCCGTGTTGTTGTCTTTTCCCTTAGTTGATCTATTTTCAAATGGTGCATAAAATTCTATTGCCCTTCTTGTCTAATATTTAGAGAAAATTCTTTTCTTATATCATCTGGATGATAAAACAGTTCATTAAATCAACACAACAATTACTGAATAGACAACTAAGACAACTAAAAAATATTTCCCATTAACAAGCATACTATTTTCCTATTACTTGCAGTATTCCTTTAATTAAAATGCTATAGAGAGTTAAGATTTTTTTTTTTAAATAGTACAATTTGTAAACTCCAAAGGAAAAGGTAAGATAATTGAACAAGGAATTCCAAAAACTCCTTCACATTCGGTCATTCTCTGAATCAGTGTCGTTTCTATTTTTCTCTACATTTTCACACTCTATGCTCTAAAGAGAGTTGGTGATGCAGCATTTATTTAAAAACCATTCACTATTGTCACAGAAAATGTTTTCCCAAATATCTAACACCTATTCTGCAAGTTTTGATGCTAGTATTTTCCTATGGCTACCAGGAAGTGTTGGTGGAAAGTTTTCTGACATTAGTATGAATGTATATACATGTGGACACTCCCTCATCAAATGCCCTAGTGGTAGGATGGCTGAAAAGTTGAGGAGCTCCAGAATGGCTCCAGGAATAACAGCAGGTTCACACATTGATAAGTAATTTACACCAGGAGTGTCTCCATGCAAACAAGGATTGTAAAATGCCATAGATTGTAGGATGAGTTCTGAATTTCACATATGGATTTTAAACATGTACATCTTGGAATTGATGAAATGTTATATTATCCTATTAATATAAAGTTACATAACCAGAGTTAGAGTTAAGGGGGGAAGTTAAGATAAGGGGGGAAAGAGACCAGAGTTCAGAGAAGTCATTTTGCTTATCCATTCTTATTGTTTTAAATAAATTTCTAGTTCAGAATAGATTTGAGGGGCACATGGGTGGCTCAGTCCTTAAGCATCTGCCTTCAACTCAGTTCATGATGCCAGGGTCCTGGGATCAAGCCCTGCATCTGGCTCCCTGCTCCATGTGGAAACTTCTTCTCCCTCCCCCACTTCCCCTGCTTGTGTTCCTTCTCTTGCTGTCTCTCTCTCTCTCTGTCAAATAAAGAAATAAAATCTTTTAAAAAGCATAGATTTGATATAATGGAATAAAAGCATATTTTATGACCAGTTTCATACCACTTTATAATGTATATCCACGTGTCTTTTCTTTTCCTCAGTGAAGATGTTTTTGTGGTGCCTGCATGGCTGAGTTGGTTGAGCATCTGCCTTCAACTCAGGTCATCATCTTGGGGTCCTGGGATGGAGTACCCTCACATCTGGCTCCCTGCTCAATGGGGAGTCTGCTTCTCCCTCTCCCTCTGCCCCTCCCCCATGACTCATGCCCACACACTTTCTAATAAAATCTTTAAAAAAAAGTGTTTTTGAGTAATTTCTTTTCATTAATGTCATCAATCAAAACATCTAAATATGTCAGATGCTCTGCTATTCACACATGAATCTGCTTGTAAAGTCAACAATCATTCCACATATTTCTGGCGGGTGGTTTATGTGTTTGAAAAGAGTTTAGATCAGGCTTGCTTCAAGTAGGCATTCCATTTGTTCTCTCCATTTTTCTCTCCATTAACATTGCTTACATAACACATAATGTGCAATTATCTAAATGCAAAGAGATATTATATCTAATAAGAAATATATTTTCCTTTCAGAATCCTCTGACTGACAATTACTATAATTATGCTGAGAATCAGAGAGGCCAGAGTGATACTAGAAGTGGGGTAAGTTTGATGCTTTATCTACTGATTACTTTATCAAATTCATAAGATTACCACCTATAGAATATTTTCTTCAAATACTAAGTATGACTCCAAGTGAATGTAGAGATTAAGCTTTCTGTCATTAATAGCCATGCTTTTTATGTAGAGGTTACCAAAAAGAATACCTAATTTTGTTCATAGCAATGCATACACACTTCAGAGAATTCTTTAGTAGCAGGTCTAAGGAATATGTTTGTTCTTTAAAAGGAAGTAGGTTAATTCAGGGAGAAGAAAAACCTTCATTTGATATCAAAGAGACATGGGTGTATGACTGGCCTGCTGCAGGACTTTCAGCAGTTACTGTCCGTTTCTGAACAAAATTGTTCCTGTTTGCAAAATGGAAGCAATAATATTTACCTCCAACTTCACCCTAGAATGAGAGCCTCATGAGAGTAGGATCTTTGTCAGCTTTGTATACTGAATAACCAAATACCCAGAATCACCCATCTAATGATCATAAATTACTTAATAAAGAATGAAGTTTGAGACATAGAGGAGTTGTGATTATGAAGTATCTTGGGTATAGTAAATGCTTAACTAGAATGACCAACTATCTCAATTGCTTGGGACCGTCCTGGTTTTGGCACTGAAAGTTATGCATCCCAGCATTCTCTTTGGCAAATTAGAGTGGTGGTTCATCCTGTTACCGCAATATAAGCTGGGAGTTGTGAAAGCTGCAAAGGAGATTAAGGCATCATCTAAGCAACCCAATACTTTATAGTCTAGTCAAGGAACAGGTATAGAAATGTGAGTTAAAATCTAACAAGTAAGGGTTCTAAGAAATTTGGAAGAAGTACTGTGGAAGACCAGAAGAAAGGATAACTAATATGGTCTAAGACTGTTGAGGAGAATTCTACAGAGAGTGTAATATTGGGCTACTGCTTAAAGGCAAATGGGCGCAGGGTCTGGTGGTTCATTGTCGCTCCGTTTTATCTCTTCTGGGCACAGTTATGTTAGAGATGCATTGCCTTTAGCATGTCTAGCTGTTTCAATTAGATCATAGTGCCCATAATAACTACCTCATGTGAAACATGACAAAGAAGAGGGAAGTGTAGGAAAGTGATTTAACTACTTTTCGTCTTCTCCATCATGCTCAGCAAAATATTTTTTTTTAGAAAAAATCAGCCTACATTATTTCCTTCAAACACTTAGTTGTATAGAGGTAGTAGTGGATTTCAAACACTATTACTGTCACTAAATAAAAAAGGTAACTTTCTATTGTGGGGGTTTTCATGTTGATTAAAATCAGCAATGCTATTAAACTCTTAATATATTGCCAATTACATGTATAATGGAGTGAGATTTAGGTTTTGAATAAAAATGATAAAGAAGGAATAGTGGAGATGATGTCTATGTTGACAGCGAAAACAAAAAATGTAGAGAATGCAATGGAATATTTAAATATGTATTTCTCACACATGTGAATCAGTGCAATTTTCTTCAGCAGTTTCTTAGCTCCAGTCCCTTTCCAGATCATTTCTCTATTGAAGAGGTTTTAATGAGTGACCTACTTTGGGATTCCTTTCATTAAAAAAAAAAAAAGTATTTGCTGATGCCTTTTACAAATATCCCACATGGTTAATATCAGACTGCAGTAGGAACCAGAGGGAGCATATGTGACCCAGAAAATTTTATATCAAGTCTGTTTAGAAATGATAGGCTGCAATACCCAGTCTCTTAGCTCCAATAGACTTTGCAAATAAAACAAAGCAATGAGGCTCTGAATAAATGCCCAGAATGGCTGTGGAGGGAACAAGAACTCTTGTAAACATTACCGAAGTAGTCATCAGGAAGTCTTGTATCAGACTTCCCCTCTAATATTATATAATTTATTTATTTAGATTTTTGGTTTATCTGAAGTGTATCCACAGTGAGGTAATATTGAGTTAAGAAATTATTTTTATGATTTTGAAGTCTTATGGGTGTTTATTTTATAATTAAATGACAAGAAGTAATGTGGAGCAATATATGGATCTAAACATAGGGACTTTTATTACCTTTTCTCTTTTTTTAAATTTTTTTTTTAAGATTTTATTTATTTGACAGAGAGATCACAAGTAGGCAGAGCGGCAGGCAGAGAGAGAGGGGAAAGCAGGCTCCACACCAAGAGAGAGCCTGCTGTGGGGCTCGATCCCAGGACCCTGAGATCATGACCTGAGCCGAAGGCAGAGGCTTAACCTACTGAGCCACCCAGGTGCCCCTTCCTTTTCTCTTAACCATACAATAACTTCCTTCCTCAAAATACATCTGAAGAAGAGAAAGTTAAAGCACATTAAAATAGGAAAAATATTCAACATGCAAATGACTTTATTTTGAAAGTAACACAGCTATAAAGACCATATTTCATATACACACACACATTTTTTTTTCTTTTTTTTCTTTTTGAGTTTTTGTTGTAAATTAGCTGAAATGGAGATATGCTTTATGTCATTGCCATCAGTGGCTAAGGGAATAGCTTGGGCTCCCTGTCTCTGATAACAGTGATAAAAATAACTCTCCTATAAAGAAAAATCTTGTAGGTTTGCAAGGAATCAGCAAAAGAATTTTAAAATTTGCAGCCTTGGGATTCAGAGAAATTATTTTGCAGGAGGTAAGAAGAAAGAAAGGTAGTGAGCTCTGGGGTCTACTTCCTCTTTCTACTCTCACTTCTAATGTTTCAAACAACATTTAGTAAGGTCATGGTAAGTGTAAACAATTATAAGGTACATAAAGATCAGTAAATCAGTTTCGGAAAACATAGAAGATACTGAGAAGTCAGCCAACTTCCCCTCAGGGTCTTATGGGTAAGAGTTTGGAATCTGAATGAAGTGGAACAAACCCTAGAGAAAATAATCAAACTGGAGAATTGAGACATTAGTTCAAGTCCTTCATAAAGCAAACACCAAGAAGGGATTAAAATGCAACCCATTTATCACTGGAAACACCGTTTAGAGAAAATGGGAAGGAGTCAGAAGAAACTGAAAAAAAAAAAAAAGGCATCATCTCATTGCTGGTGAGTGAAAGAAGGAAGGATAAGGGGATAAGAAGGGGAAGGAAGGTAGATTAAGTAGAACCCTCGTATAATTCCAAAGACAACCTGTCAAGGTCTTTGGGAATGTGTGAGTTGGCTGTCACAGTTGTCTAGCTTCTGCCAGGATTGAGCATGCCTTACTATCCCTGCTGTGCTCATTAATTGGCTGGGAGAAGCCACTGGGAAATGTAGCCTCAGCATGAAATTTGTGATGGATTTTTGAGAATATAACAGCTGGAGCCATTGGTCAGTTATGCCCCCTGCCCTTGGAGACCTGAAAGATACATTCTCATGGCCACTATACTAGCCTCTGCATCCAAAAAAAATCCATCTCACAGGTTAAAGAAAAAAATTAATTTTATTTCTAAGAAGAACGAAAACCTAGGCTTGACCAGACATACTTCCTCTCTTTCTTTCTTTTATCCTTCCTTAAAAACATTGACTAAGCACCACTGTGACTGGTTCTATACTAAATGCTTTGCTAATGTAGGGATTCAAGCTGGTACCATATGTAGAGTTGTCTAGGTGATAACAGTTTGGACAGCTGATAAACCAAGTGTCCCAGATATTGTCTACTATTTGAAACAGTTCAAATGTTGCTTTTAGGCATTTAAGAAAATTATTATGTTTAAATCCCTCTATTGAAGAATGGCTAGAAATGGCTAGGCAGGAAATCATAGACCAGGCCAGATGACTTGTGGTTGAACATATTCTAAATTGCTCAATCACAAGTCCAACACAATAGTTTAATGCAACAGCTCTCAAACTTTTTGGGTCTAGAACACCTTTACATTCTATTTAAATGTGTTTTAGCTATTGATCATTACCATGCTGCAGATTAAAATAAATTTTACAACACAAAAATATACAAGCACACACTTCATTGGACATCAGAATAAAAATGTCAGAGCAATGATGTCATCACAGGTCCTGTAGCCTCTTAAACTCCATCACGCACTTGGGAAATAGAGTGCAAAAGGCAAATAATACATTAACATTTTTATGGACCTGAAAAGGTCTTAGGGCTCCCCAAGGGTCCTGAGACTTTAGAGAACTGCTTGTCTAATTTTATAGACTAACCACAAAATAGTGCTGGGACTTAGGAGATTGCAGGACAATGGGTATGATTGTGCCAAGTAGTTCCTGCCTCTGGACAGCAGATAGTAGACT
This sequence comes from Enhydra lutris kenyoni, assembly GCF_002288905.1. NCBI lineage: Eukaryota > Metazoa > Chordata > Mammalia > Carnivora > Mustelidae > Enhydra > Enhydra lutris. The sequence continues at coordinate 47,264,951 of NW_019154098.1, forward strand.
TAAGGTAAGCCCTGCTCTGGTGAGACTGGGGTTCCTAATGTGATAACTGCTTCCCTCATGTTGGGACAAAGAATTGTTTGGGGTTAAGTCTATAGATGTACAGTTACCAACACCTATACTTGAGGGATGACAGGGCCAAGGAATTAGAACTACCAGTGATGGACTTTTCCAACTGTACTTCTCGACTGGAAGCAAACAAGAGGAGTATACAAGAGAATTTCACATAGACTGGGTATCTATCTATAGGTGATTGGTAGGCAAAAATAATACATATTCAGATAATTCTTGGAAATATTTGTTTAATGGATGAATAAATAAACTTCACAAAAGGATAAATGAGTGTATAATTTCAAGAAATATTTATTAAGATAATATGTAAGAGAAAAGAATCAATCCTTATATTTTTTCCCTTGGTATTGGTCTCATTAACTCACCACAGGCTTTATCCTTACTCTTAATCATTGCTTTTAATATCGTGATGTACTTGGTATCCCAATGTAAATATTTTGTGAATAAGGGATTGCAGTTCATACAACTGTGTCTTTTGTAGAGTTTTATAGATCAAGGAAGGGAAAAGGAAGTCTTTTTTTTTTTTTTTCTAAACTGTATTATTTCAGATGCCTAGAACTAGGTACAAAAGCCATAAATTTTATGATTCCATTTATATGAAACTTCCAGGATATGTAAATTCATTGAAACAGAAGACATAGTGGTTGCCAAGGGTTAAGAGGAGAAGAGACTGGAGAGTGACTGCTCAGTAGGTTTCCTTTTGGAATAATGAAAGTGTTTTGAAGCTAGGTAATACAGTGATGATTATACAACATTGTGAATCTACTAATACCTCTGAATTGTATACTTTAAAATGGTGAATGATTAATTTTATGTTCTGTATTATAATTATAATATTCTGTATTATAATTACAAAATTATAAAAAAAACAAAATTACAAAAATTATAGGGCCCAAAGTTCAGGCTGCATTTTGCGCGGGGCTGTTAGGCAATGGTTCAAGTTTTGGGTGGCTGGGAACTATACCCTTTTATTACAATTACTGACTAATTCATTGCTTTACTCAACACCTATAAGCAGGTGCTCTGAGCTGGGCACTGTGCTCTCTCTAGAGAAGAATGCATAAACCAGACTGATATGGTTCTTACCCTCTTGCAACTTACAGCCCAGTCAGAGATCTATACATTAATTTATTTTAACATAGTCTTATCATTATCTTTACATGATTGTATTAAATTCTACTTTAAAAAATAGATTTCTCTGGTAAATTCTGGTTAGTTATTATTTGTACTAATCCTGTCAGAGAGTTAAATACATTTTTCCTTTATAAGTACAGAATTCTCCTAATCTTTATTTAAATTAAGAAACTTAAACCAAATATCTTAAATATTATGTTTAATTCAATTTCTTTTGCTACAGAACTTATTTTATACATGCATTTAAAAAAAAGATTATTCCTCCTTCCTAAATCTGCAGAATAAGTAGATTAACTTGTGCAATCTGAAATTTATAGCCATAGATGTAATTCTAAATTTTTTTTAATATTTAAACTGTTCAGCAAAAAATGTTAGAATTTTAAAAGAATGAAATTCAATATGGATTCATTAAGCATATATTAAGTGACAGATACAGCCCTAAGCCCTTTGACAGAGATTCAAAGAAAAATATTTATTTCTATACTAGATGATTTTACGATTATATAGTCATGTAGGGAAAAATCTGATAACCACAGAGATAAATATAATAGGAATTGCAGGAAACAAAGTGTCTTAAGCAATATGCAAGCCTGAAATAAAGACTGGAAAGAAACACTCATTCAGTGATCTAATGACAGATTTCACTGACTCTTGGTAGCTAGTAATAGGATTTGGGGAGGGGATTTGGTGAGGAGATTTAGCATGAGAGAGAGGATATCACAATAGAGAACACAGTGAGCAAGTGCAGTAAAGAGAATCCTGAAGATATGTAGATATGTAGATATGTAGAGGGAGTAGGGACTACTTCAAATGTTGCTATAGTATGTTTGAAATGTCATTAATGATTAATGATTTTGCCTTATTTTATAATATTTTCCATATTTGTATATGTATATTTGAGATGTTTGTATATTATTTTTAAAACTACTTTTAATATTTTTTGGTATGCCATAGTTTTCTTTTTTTCCTCTACAGGTTTTTAAAATTATTTAAATGCCAATTAGTTAATATATAGTGTATCATTAGTTTCAGATGTAGAGTTCAGTTATTCATCTGTTGCATGTAACACCCAATGCTCATTATATCATATGCCCTCCTTAATGCCCATCACCCAGTTACCCCATCCCCCCACTCACCTCCCAAATACATTTGCATTTGAAAAATACTTCTCCTGATTTTAAATACCCACGAACAGAATATAATAATAAAATTTAACATAATTAAAAGAAACGATGTTACTCAATTTGAAATAGTAAATTTAACAATAAATAACCAATGATCTGAAAATAATTACAAAATCTCACTGATTTATAAAAATGCATATATGAACTCTAATTCTTCATGAGAAGAAATGGAATCTTTTATGGCTAGTTGGAAACAAAAGTTATTTCATAATGTTTAGTTTGAAATAAAGATAAAAGTTCTATATCAATAAAATGATTCAGCAGCTAGTTGAAAAGGGCAAAACATTTTAATTAGTTTTCCTAAGAGCCTGGGATCCTGAATATTGATTTCTGCTGAAATCCTTTATTGAGCACATTTTCCAAAAATGTCATTTTTCAATGATTTTTGTAAGTTGATATGTTTGGCAAAACTGGTGTTAAAATGGATAAAAAGGTGTTAGAGCAAACTGTGCAAAATATGATTGAAGGAAATATTGGGAATCATCAATGGCGGCACCTTTTTCTTGAGTTCTTTACGACCAAAGATTTGTGACCCAGGTTGCCCCTGTTTCACAAGGCTCTCACTCTCAGGTGAGAACCTAGCTGAATCTCTGATAAAGGGGTAGGGGAGAGTAAGGGCAGGAGGGAGAATAAAAGTTAATTCTCTGGCTTGGCAAATGCATGAGAGTGTCAGTAATAGGAGCATTTGAACCAGGGTTCTGGATCATTCTTACAAATGGTATATCAGGTTCTAAACCTAAGAGCAAATCATAAGAGCAGCAGAAGTGCCAAAGCAAGATCAGAGTATGATACATGGAGTTAAAGCACTATATACGTGTCAGGTTTGCCAACTTTTTATGTTGACCTCCCACGTTCTCTCCACTCACAGATCTTTTTTGCCTTTAATCAATGACTTCTTCTAGATAAACCCTTTATTGTATTATATAATTTCACAACTGACATTTAAAAATGGAATTCAATCATCTTTATCTGTGAAAGAAAAGGGGCAAATTAAAGCAATAATAGCACATTTATTGTTTGCTCAGGGTGGGATTGGGAGTCAGGGTTAATGAATAAGCATGGTTCTTCTTTAGTTTGTCTCTCTTCTCATTTTTCATCTCAATCTCTCCTCCAGCTGGATTATTTGATGAGAGTGATGTGTGACAGACCGCTTATTTTTAAAAATTTATTATTATTATTATTTTAGTAATCTCGATACCCAGCAAGGGGCTTGAACCCATGACCCCAAGATCAAGCATTGGTGCTCTTTAAACTCAGCCAGTCAGGCACCCAGAAAGCCTGCCTATTGATACAACAGACCAGATAGCCAGAAAAAAGTCTGGAGATATTTACCCAGGCAGGAAGCAAAGAAAGAAGCAAGTGAGGAGAAAGAGTATCAAGATGTAGCTGATATTCCAAATTAAGCATCTTGAGAGTAAGGGAGAAGCAGACCATACAAATACGTATTTTGATGAACATTCATCATTCATTCAAAATAAGGATTGAAGAACAGAGGCTGGAACAGTAGGGTGATCCATGTCTACCCCCTTGAAATTAATTATATCAAGCTTTATACATGAAACTAAATGGAAAATGAGTCTAAGCATTAGTCTGTCTTTGGATCTCATTGCATATTGGTTTGTTCCAATGATTCTTTTGACTGTATCTCACCTTTACATATGGGGTCTCTATCAGGATTCCTCACCACAGGTTGTTGATAGTATGGTACTCATAATCTCAAATATTTCCTTTTCGTCTCCTTTTCCTCTCTTAGACTCAGTAAAAGAAATAGGAATTAAGTAAATAAATAGATTCCACATACATTGCAGTTCCAGAAACTAACATAGCATAACATAAATCTAGTGCTAATAGCGACTACTGATTTTGGCATTTAAATATGTGTGAAACATGTTTATGTATGTTACTGCGTATAAAACAATGACCCTGTGAAGAAGATATTATTAATACTATTTAATACAAATTGCCTGAGGATCAGAAAATTTAAGTGGTCTGTCCAGTGTGGGACAACTTGATAGCAATGGCATAAGCATTTTAACTTGGATTGAATTTCCAGTATCATGCTCTTTCTACTATAGTATGGGTCTAAATTATAATTGGGATAGTAGGATAGTAAGTAAGTAAGTAAGATAGTAAGATAGTAACACACACACACACATTTTGGCATAGCAAACTACCACTGAAGTACATAAACATTGTTTTAAATTACTACTATTTCCATACTAACTTATGCTTATCTGTTGCTGCTTGCTGGCCTCTCCAAAGAAACCACCAAAACCAAAACTGTTGATCACAGAAAGCTAAGTTTGTTGCTCACTACAGTAAGGGAAGACATTACCTTCACAATATTAGCACCTCCTTGAAAGGCAAAGTCAAAGGTATGCTATTCATAAGATTTTTACTTAAGTCTTTCAGTGTAGGGGGTTCTGACTTGGATTTAATAAAGTTCATATTACAAGAGTAGGTGTATCTTGAAGAGTAAGAATTTTCTTGATGAATCCAGTTGAGCCATTTACTATTGTGAGAAGGAGCTATTTATGTGATGAAAGCAAGTTGAGTAGTGTGTGTCTTGAATGAATAAATTTTCAAGAAATTCCTAAAATGATGGGTATATTTGCAACTTTATCTTCCCAGGCAAGAATCTCCTGAGGAAGTAAACTCCTGTCAAGGTAGATTGTCAAACAGTAAGCTAAGTGGCTAGATATTTCATTTCTCTTTACAAAGAGCATATAAAATTAAAGGAACACTAAGAAACAGAACAGGGATGATGCATCTCTAACTCATTATCTGGCTCAAAGTAGAATTTAATACTTGCTTTGATTAAAGAATCAGTAAATTAATGCAAATTGATAGAACAGGACTTCCTAAAATTCATTGTAATGAATGTTGGTTCCCCTGAATTATGTCTGGACAAAAGGTTTATATACTTAGTCAAATAGACTTAGGAAGTATTGCATTTTATATCCTTTCATTAATGAGTCATAATATCCATAAGATTGTAGTGTTTGACTCCTATGCTCTACAATAAAATGAAGCAGTCCTTTTCAGTGTTACATGGAGTGGTGAGGCCAGTAGCAAACTGAAAAACTTATGGCTGCTTAAAGGCATTCAAATATGAAAATACAGTGTTGGGTAAGACATATAAGTAGAGAAAGGAGAGAAGAAGGAAAAAAGGATGAAACAGATGAGCTAAATTCAGCCCTAGGACTAAGTAGGTAAGATTCGTAGTCTTATACTAAGTGAACTATCTTGATTAGTAAATGAGATGGCATATATATTATTTACACCAGGACACTTTGGAATGTGAAAGGAGGCTCTGCTCAGTTATATTTGGACAACATGCATAATCTAGAACTATGTTGGGAAAACTACATTATACTGTCACCCTGTATATTTTTATGCACTATGTGTTGGAGTCCATATTCTGAGTGACAAGTTTGAGGAATGCTGAGAATAATCAAAATCATATCTTAGAAGTTACTCCCATAAGAATTCTGTAAGAATTACTATAGCTCTAAGTGTCATGGATCAACTTCTTGTCCCTAACACCAAATCACCTCAGCTTACCAAAAATTTTCTAGAATAACTTTTAGAATACTTAGTTAAGTATTCTATGTATCTATAGGCAAATAAAAGGGGATACCAATTTTGGTTTCTTGGCAATTGCATTATTTATTATAAATTTTAACAGTTTTTTGTTTGTTTGTTTTGTTTTTTGTTTTTCAAAAACTAATGCAATCCATTAAGTAATAGCAGATGACCAGGTAGGCATAGTTAGAAAAGCTAAAAGATTAAGGTTTTTATTGACATTTATTTTCTTTGGAATCTCTTAGACCATTTATAATAAAGATCACCAACTCAGAATGCATCAGAACCAGATAGATAAGGAAATGAGAAGACCATGCTAGTAGAATAATAGGGACGTATGGAGATCAGGGCCTGTTTACAAGGGCAGCTATTATTAGCTTTACATTACTGTAGTCACACAAGAATGCAGTAAGACTACTTACGGGTATTTGAAATTTTCAGAAAAGATAGATATCTTCATTTTATTACAATTACCCAGTTTTAAAGCATTGATACAATTTTAACAATAACAAAGACATTAGCACTGGTGAAATAAAACATACTTTCATTGCAGTTTGGGTTTGTGGGTCACTGGTTTTCAAACTTTTCTGTAAAGATTGATCTTAATTATTAAATGCATGGACACTTAATCCTCTTTTGTTTTTATTAAGTTGTTTTATGAAAAAGTGATTGGTGTTCACTAAATTTAGTGTGGCAATCATTTTGTAATATATACATACATTAAATCATTACATTGTATACCTTAAACTTACATATTATACATCAGTATTTCCTTTATATGGAAGACAAAAGTATTATAAAAAAGTATTTCCTCTAGTAATACCAACTTGAGAGCTGATTTTACATTATAAGCCCAATATACACACTAAGACAATATTTTAGTGAGCTTTTATACGATTCTACCTTGACCATTGTCAAGACTACATATATCTAAAGGAAAAGTGGACAAATCTAGAGTTTCATAAAAAAAAATATGGATAACTCAGGGCCCAGAGTTGTTCTTCTTTAAAGTGAACTTCATGTTAGTTGCCCTTTTTTGCCTGAATTCACAAGATCTACTAGGCTAGCACTATTTTCACTGCCTGCAATTTTTATATAATTTTAAAGCTTATTTGATTGAGAAGGGGACTGAAAAATGCTACCATGTCTTAGTGCTACCATGTCTCAAAATTCTGTTCACAATAACCTTTGGACATACCACTGTTACTTGGCCTACTTTTATTATGTTCATTTTTTGCCCCTATAAACTCTCTTGTCTCTTGGCCGCCCTCCCCGCTTTAGGCCCTTTGGAAGATGAGTTAGAGAGTAATGAGAAAACCAGCAGAAGGCAGGGGGCATATATGGCAGCAGCAGGAGGTGGCTGACAAAAATCACAAATGTTCTGGAGAAAGTGTTTTTGCTCTTTCTTTGATTTTCTTAATAATATATTGTTGGCATGTAATCTACCCTTAACAACAGGAGAAGAGGTAAGGAAGGGTACAAAAGCTGAGGCAAAAAGGAGGTTTTAGAAATGTTTCATATTCTCCTTCTCAACTGGTTATCTCTATAAAATATCCAGCAGCAGGGGTTCTTTGCCTTTGAAACTAATTCCACTTAGTCATTGTTGGGGGTGGGGGAAGAAACACCAGTAGTATTTATTGTAATGTAATTTATTTCTCCTTCAGTAAGAAAGTCCTCTAAAAGACAACTACAACTAGGCTAAAGGATACAGAGAAAGAAACAATGTCTCAAGTATGGAGAATTGGATGTTGGGGTATAAGGGAGTTTCTGTATTTAAAGGTTTTAATCACTAAAATAAAATTAGATTAACTGCTCCCTCCATCTCTAAATAAAATAGCAGTTAGAGTTTAGGAAACTTAATGAAAAGGTCCTGATTCACAGCTATACATTTCTTTTTGAAATGTACTTGTTCCTTTCCTAAGTGCGCTGTGTGTCATGTACGTACTATTGGGCATCATAGGATAATGTCACTGAGCTGATGTTTTATGTTTGCGGACAGCTGAAGGGACATCAGCCCTCACCTGACAACTGCTGTAAGAGGGAGCCAACCCCACTTGGATCAACAACTTGGTAAAAGTGAAAGGCAAAAAAGTTAAAAGAAAGTTAAAAGACTTCTATTCTCTAGCTCTCTTTAGAACATCTTTAACCACTGGGGACCCAGAACCCAATGTTGTTTGTTTGTTTGTTTGTTTGTTTGTTTTAAGATTTTATTTATTTATTTGACAGAGATCACAAGTAGGCAGAGAGAGAGCGGGAATCGGGCTCCCCACCGAGCAGAGTCCAATGCGGTACTCGATCCCAGGACCCTGAGATAATGACCTAAGCTGAAGGCAGAGGCTTTAATCCTCTGAGCCTCCCAGGCGCCACCCAGGTGACCCCCAATGTCGTTTCTAATGAGGAAAATTCTAAGCACTTAACTTGCTTTTGTTCTGATGATTTTTCTTCTCTTCCCAGTCCCTGTCTTATGAAAGATATATGATTCTATGTCTTAGTATTGTTTAAAAATATCTCATTATCCCAATCTGTTTCCTATAAGTGATTTGTCTCTGCTGATTTTACTACATTTTGTATCTTTTTTCTAATTTTCTTGAATTTACATATTTTTCTCTTAATATTTTACCTTATACTTTCAAAACCTCATTCCTTCACAATCAATGATTTTGAATTTTTTATCTGAGGGCTATAATTTTTTTATTCATCTTCTATCCATTTTCATTATAAATATTACTCTCTTAAAAATATTTTTAAAGTTCATTTTTTGTTTCTCTACTCTTTACCCCACTATTTCATTTATATTATTATATTGATTATATAATAGATCCTTTACTTATCTATACTTCAACTCAATTTCAATTCTTATTTTAAAGAAAACTGCAGGTTTTATTTTTATTCTATTTTAAATTGGAATTGTCATTGCATATGTCATATATTGTATATAATATATAACTGTCACTATAACTATATGATAAAATTATAACTATAAGAAATAATTATATATCTCATTTTTTAATGGTGTTAGCGAGGGGCTTGTCATATAGGGCCTTTGTGACACTGAGATATGTTCCTTCCATGCCTAAATTTTTGAATTTTTTTTATCATGAATAGATGTTGTATTTTGTCAAATGCTTTTTCTGTGTCTACTGAGATGATTTTATGATTCTTTCATTCTCTTAATGTGATGTATCACATTGATTTGTAGCTATCCTTGCCTCCTATGGATAAATCCCACTTGATCCTAGTATATAATCCTTTTAATGTGCTGTTAAATTCAGTTTGTTATTATTTTGTTGAAAATTTTTGCATTTATATTCATCATAAATCATCAAAGCTTTTAGTTTTCTAGTAGTGACCTTTTATGGTTTTAGTATCAGGATAATGTTGGCCTTAGAAAATTAGTTTGGGAGTATTCTCTCTTTTTCAATTTTCTTTTTTTTTCAAGAGTTTGAGGATAATTGGTGTTCTATTTTGGCAAAATTCACTAATGAAACTGTCTGGTCCTGGACTTTTTGTTGTTGGGACTTTGTTTTTTGGTATTTGTTTTTTGTTTTTGTTTTGTTTGTTTGTTTGCTTGCTTTCATTAGTGATTCAGTCTCCTTTGTAGTAATTCATCTATTCAGATCTTCTATTTCTTCCTGTTTCAGTCTTGGTAAGTTGCATGTAAGAATTATTCTATTTCTTCTAGGTTTTCTAGAAGCTTTAGGTCCTTTATCTTTCCCTTGTGTTGGTCTAGCTAAGGATTTGACCTTTTATTTATCTTTTCAAAGAAACTACTTTTAGTTTGGTTAATCATTTCTTTTTTTTTTTTTTTTTTTCCTGTTCCCTTTATTTCGACTCTAATCTTTATTCTCTTTCTTCTGCTAACTTTGGTCTCAATTTGTTCTCTTGGTTCTAGTTCCTTGAAGTGTGGAGTTAGGTTGATTTGGGGGAACTTTTTTTACTTCAATATAGGTGTTTATTACTATGAACTTCCCTCCTAGAATTACTTTTGCTGTATGCTGCAAGTTCTGGTGTGTTGTATTTCCATCTTCATTTGTTTCAAGAAACTTTTCCCTCTTTAATTTCTTCTTTGCTCCATTGGTCATTTAGGAGAGTATTGTTTAATTTCTATGTATTTATAAATTTTTCAGTTTTCCTCTTGTTAGTGAATTCTTGGTTCATTCCATTGTGATTAGAGAAGATACTTGATATGGTTTTGGTCTTCTTAAGTTTTCTGAGGTTTGTTTTTTTGCTTAACATAGGGTCTATTCCAGAAAATATTCTATGTGTAGTTGAGAAGAATGCGTTTTCTGTTTCTGGATATGATGTTCTGTATATGTCAGGTCTAATTGGTCTGTAGTGTTCAAATTAGTTTCTTTGTTGATTCTAGCTAGTCTATCTATCCATTGTTGAGAGTGGGACATTAAAGTCCCCAACTATTGTATTATAGTTTTATTTATCCTATTAGCTCTGTTAGTTTTTGCTTTATGTATTTAGGTGCTTTGATGTTGGGTGCGTAAATATTTCAATTGCTACGTTTTCTTAATTCATTGACCTTATATGATGACCTTTTTGACTCAATTTATCATTTTCAGTTTAAGGTCTATTCTGTGTGACTTAACTGCCCTTGCTTTTTTTTTAGTTACTATTTGCTTGAAATGTCTTATTCTATTCCTTCACCCTCAATCTGTGTCTTTAGGGCTAAAGTGAGTCTCTAGTAGGCGGCTTATTGTTGGACCTTATTTTTTTTTTAATCCATTCATCCACTTTCTAACTTTTAATTAGATAATCTAATTTGTTTAAAGTTATTATTGATAGCTAAGGACTTACTATTTTCATATTGTTAATTGTTCTCTGGTTGTTGATGCTTGTTTCTTATCCTGCTGTCTTTTTTGTGTGTGTTTTGATATCTTTTGACATCAGTATGCTTTCACTTTAGTCAAAGTGTTTTCTTTACAAAATTACTACAGGATTTTCCTTTGTGGTTACTATGGAGCTTATATAAAGTATCTTAAACATAAAACACCTATTTTAAATTGACAAGTTTAGTAGAATTTGTAAACTTTACATTTTCATTTCTCCCCCCCACATTTAAAGTTAATGCTGTTAGAATTTGTTTTTTATATTGTGTAACTAACAACAGATTATTGTAATTATGGTTATTTTTACTAAATTCATTTTTTTAAACTTTCAAAGTAGAATTTCAAGTGGATTATGTACTACTATTACCATACTGCAGAATTTATGACTACATATTTACCATTATTAGTGAAATTTCATCTATCTTTTTGTTTTTGTCATGTTAACTGACATTCTTTTACTTCCTTCCATAGAACTCTCTTTAGCATTTCTAGTAAGTTAGGTCTGGTGGTAATGAACTTCTTTAGTTTGTTGTTGTTGTTGTTGTTCTGGGAAGTCTTAATTCCTCTTTTGTTTCTGAAGGACAGTTTCACTGCATATAGAGTTCTTCATTGATGGTTACTTTCTTTTAATATTTTATATATGTTGCCCAGTTCTCTCCTGTCTTGGTTTCTATTGGGAAATCTGATAGTTTTATGGGGTTTCCTTGTATATAACTTTTCTCTTTCACTGCTCTTAAAATTCTTTGTCTTTGACTTTTGACAATTTAATTACGTTTTTCAATTTAGCCGTATTTGGGTTCATCATATTTGGGGTCCTTTAGGATTCATGGATCTGAATGTCCATTTCTCTCCTCAGGTTCAGGAAATCTTCAGCCATTAGTGCTTTAAATATACTTTCTGTCCCTTTCTTTTTCTGGAATTCCCATAATCTGATTATTGCTTTTTTGTGTGTGTGTCCCATAATTTTTTTTTTTTTTAGATTTTATTTATTTATTTGACAGAGATCACAAGTAGGCAGAGAAGCAGGCAGAGAGAGAGGAGGAAGCAGGCTCCCCGCTGAGCAGAGATCCCAATGCGGGGCTCGATCCCAGGACCCTGGGATCATGACCTGAGCCGAAAGCAGAGGCTTTAACCCACTGAGCCACCCAGGCGCCCCTGTGTCCCATAATTCTTATAGGCTTTCTTCCCTCTATTCTTTTTGTAACTCTGAGTAGGTAATTTCTAATGTTCTCTCCTCCAGATTTATTTATTTATTTATTTATTTGTCCTCTATTTTTGAAACTCTGTTGGATTCTTAGTTATTTTTCAACTCTCGGATTTGTATTCTTTTTTTGATCGTTGCTATTTCCTTATAGAATTTTTATTCACACAATGCTTTCCTAATTTCATTGAGTTGTCTCTATATTTTCTTGTAGTTCACTAAACTTCCTTAAGAGAACCACTCTGAATTCTTTGACTCCCATATTTCCATTTCGTTAGGACTAATTATTGGAACTTTATTAGTTTCCTTGATGGTGTCATATTTATCTGATCTTTTTGTACCTGATATTTAAGTAATTAGGCTCCTCTGCTGACTTCTCAGGTTTGCTTTGGCAGAGAGAGTTCTTCCACGGTTAGCTCAGTTTGGGTTTTTGGGTATTTCTGCTGGTAATATCTTTGTGCAGGTGAGGCCTCCTATTGTCTATTTCTGGGCAAGGAAACTCTTGAGCTCTGAGGATGGGTATGTGGGGCTGTGCCACTATCAGAGAAGAGTTCCCTACCCAAGTGAGACTAAGGGACCATCATAACAACTGGGACACATGGAATATAACAAAACTGGTCACATAGGGATACCTATACTGTTTGTTTGGGAACCCAAATCAGGCCAGAGTATGTACTGCATTATCTAGTCAAATGAGGTCACTGATTTTGCTGTATAGATAAGAAAAGCCTCGGGCTTTTCTCTCTGTTCAGTGGCCACTATAAATAAAGCTTTTGAATGGGCTGTGTAGCTTCCTGTTAGTGCTGGTTAGGTTCCCGTGTTGGGCAGACTGAAGGCTGTGTTCAGTGATGAACAGAGCTATGAATCAGGTTCCCTGCCCAGCACAGTGGGAAAAGCAGCTCTAAAGCCAGTAAAGCTCATTGTTTGTTGTCTTAACTCAGGCTACCTGCACCCCAACCAGGCCCAACCTGGCTTCTCTACAAGTATCAGCTTTGCCTGTTTGCCCTTGGCAAGTACCACTGGGCCATGCAGGTTCCAGGAGTTGTCTCCAGGCCTTCTGGTCAGATGGAGCCAAAAGATACTCTCTACAGCATTTGGGGATGATTATGCCTCTGCTCCCTTGCCTGAGAGAGAAGGGGAAGGTGAAACTGGAGGTTTAAGGGAGACCTCTCCAGGTAATGCTATGCTGGCCTGGGGGAGGGCCAAGGTGGGTCAATGTGTAGCAGCTTCTTTTATCCTTTTAATGCAGTCCATCATGGTCTGTGTGGTAGAGTAGGGTACTCCAGCCTCACCTTTGTGTTCTGACCTCCTCACAGTGGTATCTTGTTCTTGGATGATTTTTAGCTGTTTTTCTTGCGAGTGTAGTAAATTCATCTTGGCAATGTCACTTCTCCATTATGTTATTTAAACATCTTTAGTCTTTTTATTTATTTCAAGGATTAGGAAGCATGAACTGGAGTGAAGGCCGATGGTGAACTTATATCACTTGAGAATACTGAAATTTTCTTAAGCTTTTAGAGAAAAATATTCAGTTTATTTCTTGATAAATAACTATTTCTATTTTAATGTGAGAAAACATAGGTACAATCTTCTAGTTAATAGTTTGATGAAGATGGTTATATGTAAACTAATAGTAAATCTTTATACACATAAAAATATGTAAAACATATATAAATATAATATATATGAAATGTAAGATAATACCATATATATATATATATACACACATATATGTGTGTGTGTGTGTGTGTGTGTGTGTGTGTGTGTATAATTGAATGTACAGGCTACCTGAGACCTCACTATATTTAAGTTCTATAAAAATTTTGTTGCTTTTAAGAATCTTAAGAGTGAAAAACTCTTACACTTGGTTTTGGGAAACAGGACCAAAAAAATAAGCAGACCCTAGGGTACATATGTAATAAATTCTGGTCACAGTTCTAAGATCTTTCAAATAGTTTTGCTCATTCATTCCCATAAACTCTAGGGTAGGAGTTATTTTTAATCTAGTTCTTTATTCTCGAGAAAGGCTCAGGGAAGTTGAGCTATGTAGTGGCAAGCCCAGTTGAGATAAAGTTCTGTAGGTGATATCCCTCATGGTGTACCTCTCACAATTCACATAGAAACTCCCTTTTATGTAGCACTTAAATTAGAGGACTAAATTCTTCTTCTTTTTTTTTTAACATAAACTTTTTTTTTTTAAGATTTTATTTATTTGACAGACAGAGATCACAAGTAGGTAGAGAAGCAGGCAGAGAGAGAGGAGGAAGCAGACTCCCTGCTGAGCGGAGAGCCCAATTCAGGGCTTGATCCCAGGACCCTGAGATCATGACCTGAGCCGAAGGCAGAGGTTTTAACCCACTGAGCCACCCAGGCTCCCCAGAGGACTAAATTCTTAAGATATATTGGACTGAGGCTGTTTTTCATTAAAAATTATTAAAATAAAAACATATATTATATATTCATAATTTAAAGAATAAAAACAAAATGAACATCCATGTGCTTAATGCTAAATTTAATAAACAGTAAATGATAACAAATCTTAAAAGCTGCTTCTTCAAGAAGTAATCTTTCTCCTGTGTTCATCATTCTATACTGTTCTCCATAGGTTTATTGCATTTGTAAGTTTACCTAAATAATACAGTTTTAGGTTTGCTTATTTATAAGTGTGTCATAAATATAATGATATTTTTGTTGAATACATTTTTGTTGTTACATAAGTTAGCTCATTTTCATTTTTGCATAGTATTTTATTTGAAGAATAACCAGTTTTAGCTATTCTGTTTTACTAGATATTTGAATTTTTCTGCTATGAAAATTGCTGCACAAGGACATTTTCTTTAGAGATAAATCTAGGAGGGGCACCTGGGTGGCTCAGTGGATTAAGCCGCTGCCTTCGGTCAGGTCATGATCTCAGGGTCCTGGGATCGAGTCCCGCACTGGGCTCTCTGCTCAGTAGGGAGCCTGCTTCCCTCTCTCTCTCTGCCTGCCTCTCTGACTACTTATGATCTGTCTCTGTCAAATAAATAAATAAAATCTTTAAAAAAAATAGAGATAAATCTAGGTATGGAATGACTGAGATTTAAAGTATACACACTTTCTGTTTTATGTCTCTAGGGATTTTATCAATTTATACTCACATTAGTGTATTTAATAGTTCCCTTTGCTATATATATATGTGTGTATATATATATATGTAGCAAACATACATATATATGTAGCATATATATGTTTACGTATGTCACAGTCCCAGCAAGAAAGAGCACAAACTGACTAATCTGAGGGGAATTTAATAAAATGATAATTTATTCTAGGCAGGGTACTAGAGAAGCCCACAAGGGATAGTGAACTACTCTAAGGTTAACAATGGCAAGAAACACCAATCTTATCCTTGAAGTATTAAGGAGAGGTCCCTAGAACTTGAAGAGATTTGCTACATGAAAATCGTCTCCCAGTATGAGTCATGATTTTGAGCTTAAACAGAAAGACACAGGCTGCAATGAGCCCTCAAAGAGGCAACTGGGTTAAAAGGACTCTGCTCTCATTCTTCTTTTGCTCTCCAGTCTTATTGTTGTAATTCTCATTGATGTCAATAGGAAGTGAGAAGTTGTGAGAGCTCATCAATGTTGTCACATGTATTAGCTTTCTAGACACAAAGCTGGAAGCATTGAGAAGTGATTGCATGTGGCACTCTCATTTACATATATTTCATAGCTTCAGACATTTTATTTTTATTTTAAGATTTTATTTATTTATTTGACAGAGAGAGACACAGCTAGAGAGGGAACACAAGCAGGGAGAGTGGGGAAGGGAGAAACAGGCTTCCCACTGAGCAGAAAGCCTTATGTGGGGCTAGATCCCAGGACCCTAGGATCATGACCTGAGACAAAGGCAGGTGCTTAATGACTGAGCCACCCAGATGCCCAGCTTCAGACGTTTTAATTTGTACTAACTTGGTCATGTGAAATAGTTCTTGATTAATGACACTGGATTTCTTTTCATGTGTTTATAATAAATTTATTTTTTATAAAATTCCTAAAAAATTGTAGCATTTTAATGGATTGTTTGTATTTTCTCTTATTAATTTATAGGAGCTCTTTATATAATTTGGCTAATAATCTTTGGTTGGTATCATGTGTTGGAGATGTCTTCCCTCAATAGGTGGTTTGGTTTTCACTCTTTATCTGGAGTTTATATGAAGAACTAAAAATAAGTTTTTTATGTTTAAATAGAATTTTTCTTTTTTTTTCCTTGAATTTGTAAAATTATTTTAGTTCTAGTGAGGCAAGGGAAACAAAAGCAAAAAGAATTTTCCAGTTTTTCTTATGTTTCTATTCAAGGACTGTATAAATCCTTCACTACTTCAAGATGATAAATTCATATGGTTTCACTTATTTGTGAACATAAAGAATAGCAAGGAGGATGTTAGGAGAAGGGAAGAAAAATGAAGCGGCAGGGGCAGGGGGAATCAGAGTGGGGAAAACCACGAGACACTATGGACTCTGGGAAACAAACTGAGGGTTTTAGAGGGGAGTGGGCCGGGGGATGGGTGAACTCAATGGATGGGTATTAAGGAGAGCATGGATTGCATGGAGCACTGGTTGTTATACACGAACAATGAATCTTGGAAAACTACATCAAAAACTAGTGATGTACTGTATGGTGACTAACATAACATAATAAAAAAATCGTAAAAAAATAAATGTTCCTATATTTGGCTTTTAAAGTAATAAATAATGACTTTCACATTTCATGCTCAATAATCCAGAATTGGTTCGTGTATGTGTGTGTGTGTGGAACACGATGTATAATCCAATTTAATTTTTTCCATATAAATGAAAAATTGTTTTACTTCTATTTATGAAATAGTCCTATTTATCTGTATTATTAGCTTTTCCAACCAAATTTAGGTTGACTTTACATCTGTGCATTGGTCTGGTTTGAGTTTTCAATTATCTTGCTCTAATCTATTTGTTCTTCTGAGTCAATAGCATACTATCTGATTCACTGCAATTTTATCATCAGATATATTTGGAAGGAAAATTCCCCTACCCCAATCTTCTATTTTAGGAGTGTCTTAGCACTTCTGGACCATTTGTTTTACTACTTCATTTTTTTTTAAAAGATTTTATTTATTTATTTGACAGACAGAGATCACAAGTAGGCAGAGAAGCAGGCAGAGAGAGAGGAGGCAGCAGGCTCCCTGCTGAGCAGAGATCCCGATGTGGGACTTGATCCCAGGACCCTGGGATCATGACCTGAGCTGAAGAGAGAGGCTTTAACCCACTGAGCCACCCAGGCGCCCCTTGTTTTACTACTTTAGAATTAACTGTCAAGTTTCCTGAAAACCTGACTGTGATCTTGCTCACAATGGAATCAAACCCATAGATACATTTGAAGAGATTGGATCACTATAACCATGCTATCTGTCAATTTATTTAGATTTTTTGGACTATTTTTCAATAAATTTTTATAAATTTCTTCATTAATATCTTGCACACTTTTGGTAGGTTTATTCCTATGGACTTCATAGGTTTTTTTGTGGTTTTTTTTGCTATTGTAAGGATCTATTTTTTATTGTAGTTTCCATTTGTTGCTGGTGTGCAGAATTTGGCTGTTGTAAATTGATCTTATATCCAGAAACTTTAATCAGTGCCTCTCAATTCTAAGATTTTGATTGTTGATTCTTACATTTTCCCATATAATGGTATTATTTGCCAATAAATGATAGCTCCATTTATTGTACCAAGTATTAGTAAAATGGTCAATAACAATGATTAGTATCATGTTTTATTCATTTTAAAGGGAAGATAGTAATATTTTGTTATGCGAACAACATACAGTATAAACATCTTTTTACAATTTAAAGGAGTTTCCTTTTTATTATTAGTTTCCCAAGATTTCTTTGTGCAAGAATAGTTGCTGGGTGGTATCTATTGATCTAATCACTTGTGCTTTTCCCCTTTAACCTGTTTAATTAATGTTAATGTTAATTAATTTCACACTTGAAATTATTTCAGTATTTTGTTCAACTTACATATTTAACTTACAAAAGTCTAATATAATTGTTTTGAATGTTTGTCTCCTTTTCTTGAATAATAAAAGGGTCTGAAATTGTTTAAAATCTGGCCCCCCATCCTCAAATGCTATTGTCATCCAGTCTTACTGATGTGTTTTAAGCATCTAAATTGTATATTATCATTTACTGTCAATGTTTCTTTCTATTTATCAAGATAGTTGTAATTTGTTTTTATTTGAAGCTGATCTTCTGTTTCTCTAGGTAGAAAACCTTCTCATACATGCTTTTTCAGAAAACATCTTAATTTCACCTTAATTTTCAATAGATGGCTTCACAGAGCATGCAGTTCTGTGTTCCTATCTATTTTCTCTCAGCACTTTGAATTTATTATTCTGCTCTGTTTTTCTCAATTGATGTTCTGCTTTCAGCTGTCCACCTAAATACCAAGCCTTTCTAGTCTGGTTTTTCTTTTTTAAAAATTTTCTTCCTTTTCTTCGTGTGATGTGTCTGAATCTGTTGTTTTTCTTACTAGAGATTTGTCATCAATTCTGAAGGATTAGTAATTTTTATAAATTGTGTAAATGTCTCAGTTCTTATTATTTAAAAATTTTCTCTTGCCTGGTTTCTATTGTCTCCTTCTGAAACACAAACCTTGACTGTACCCTCTGATGTCTCTTTCTTTTACTCACTTTCACCTCTTTTTTTTTTTCTGTCTCAATGTGAGTAATATTTTCAGCCATATCTTGTACTTACTAATTCTGTCTTCATTTTGTTTTAATCCATATGATCCATCTGTTGGATTTCTAATTTATTTCTTATATTTTTCATTTTTTCCTGTCATTTTTAGTATGATTTTCCATTTATACTACTTATAATACTTTCATTTCTTTAAGCATATTGAAATATTTATTTTACATTTTATGTATGACAATTCCAATATCCATCATTTCTTCAAATCTGGTTCTGAATGTCTTGTTCATGGTGGTTTATTTCTATGTATGTTTGTGACTATGGACTGTACGCTCCAACTTCAGAGTTTAACTAGAGAAAATCTTTAAAGCTTACAATAAGTATATTTGTGTTTTCCTTTCCAACTGCCTGGGGGAAGACTGTTTTTTTCAAGACCACTTGAAACTAAGTTTTTGGCTTAAGCAGATATGAACATTGGCTGGTATTAGAAGTTCCCTGGGTAGAATGTTTTCTTTCTTTTTTCAATTTCACTAAGACCCAGGGCCAAGACTGACAATTATTCCTACTGTCTTTCTCTTCAGGGCATATTTTTCATTTTTTCCCCAGTGTGCATATCTATTGCCTCATCATTCATGGATCTTAACTTTATCTGGTGTTCTCCAATCTGATCTTCTAGTCAATTTTTTTTTTCCTATCCCTCATATGCACAAAACAGGTTTAAAGAGCACTGAGAATTGATGAATATCCCCAAATAAATAGGCTAACCTAGTGTTACTTACCTTATAGGATTCATGTTTATATTTTTTATATTTCTTTGGAAACAATAAATGACATTCTTATAAAAGAAATATTTATTTATTTATTTATTTGAACACTAATCAATGAGGTTGTCCTCTTTTGGCTAGGTTTCTACAAATACCCAGCTTATCATGTCTGTAGAACAGAATTAAGATTGCTTTTGCCACTAGTTACTGAAAAAAAAATGCAAAGTAAAATTACAGTTAAGAATTATGTGCCACTCTGAATGGTGGCCCTGATAATTTTGAATTTTTTATCCTATAAGTTTTCCACAAATATTTTCCCATGTGTAGGAATTCAGAATTTAATAATTTATTTTAAAAGATCTAATTCTTTTATTTACCCAAAATGTCTAATAATTACCTAGAATAGTTTAGCAATGAGAGGGAGGTCCTTTTGCCAAACTGCTAGTCTTAATTCTCTCTTCTGTACATGGACTGCAAGTTATTACTGTTTTATAACCATTACACTTTTTCGTACAGATTTGTATGGAACAATATGTGATTGGTTTTACATTCAATTCTCTTAATTTCTTCTTGGATCTTGAGTATATTTTAAGGAATTGTAGTTTGAGCATAGACATTTGATTACTGTACTTTTTTTGTGGGGTGAATAACAAACTCACATTTTAAAATGAATATAAGCACCAAAGAGCATCAAATACTTAGGAATATATCTAACAAAATAAATGTAGAGCTTTATGCTGAACAACACAAATATTATTGTATTAAAGATCTGAATAAATCAGGGATGGATATATTCATGGGTTGGGAGATAGAATATTTTATAATGTTAATTTCCCCAAATTGATCAATGCATTCAATGCAATCAAAATGAGAATTTTTTTGTTTTAGTTTTTTTTTTTTTTTCAAAATTTAACACACAGACCCTAAAATCCACATGGTAAATACAAAATTCTAGAGTTGCTAAGGCAATTTTGGATAAATAAAACAAAATCAAAACAAAACAAAACTAAATTAAACTAAAGAACTTATATTACCATATATTAAGACCTATTAAAAATCTATAGGATTAAGAAAAGATGGCATTTTTCTAAGGATAAATAAACTCACCAGGAGAATATAATAGAAAGTCTAAAAACAGATCTTTGCATTTACCCTTTACCCTTACCATGTTTATGACAGTCCTGACAGCGTGTATCATGGGGAAAGAGTGAACTTATCAGTAAATGATACTGAATCAATTGAACACCCTTACTCACATGATATGTAGATACACAAATATGCATATAAACTTCATAGAGCTTACAAAACTACCTTGAAAAACTAAATAAGTTTTAGAGCAAAACATAGGGTAAAACTTTTGTGACTTTAGATTAGAGCAAGCACAGATTTCCTAAGCAGGACAAAAAAAAAATCATAAAAAATTAGATTAAAACTTTTAACTTGTATTCATTAAAAGACACAATCAACTCCTATCTGAATACTTATGCTATGTAGTAAGTATGTGGTAAAGCCTATGTACGTATCTACAATTCCCATGAATCAGTAGGAAAGTGGGAAATCCACTAAAACTTTAATAGATTCTACACGCGAGAACATCCAAATGATTAATAACAATTATAGTCCTTAAAGAGTTATAAATTAAATCACAATTAGATATCATTGTATACCTATCCAAATTTTATAAGATACATAAGATGAAAAAACAAGTATGTGGAGTAAGTAGAACTTGCATACACTGCTGGTGGAAGTATATTTTTATAAAACCAACTTGGCAAACTATTTGACAGTACCTACTAGAGTTGAACATATGAAAAACTTTAACAATATGGAACAATCTCACACAACTCATATTGACAAAAACCAAAAAAAGAGCACATCCTGTGTTTTTTCATGTATATGGAGTAAAAAAACAGTTTAATCTTCATTGTTAGAAGTCTGCGTGGTGGGCTGGAGTTGGCTAAAAGTTGCATAAAGAGAGTTTCTGCAATACTGGCGATGTTTTGCTTCTCACTGGTTTCATCCTGTGTTTATTAAAGTTCTCCAAATTGAATTTTTCTACATGCTTTTCTTTATGCATATTATACTTCAACAAAATTTTTAGAAACTGATAAGGGTTAGCATTTGTAATACTGTTGTTATAGATAAGATGTTTTCAAACAATGTACAGTGTTTTTGTTGCTTACCTCTTCAATGCAAACATGAATGAACACCTTAATAAACACACTTGTGTTTGAGATGAATACATGCCCACTGCCACTGAGAATGGAAAGAGTTACACTATTTGATTATAACACTGTATTGTCACAAACTAGTTTGAGTCTCAGTGGATCATTTTCTCATTCTTTATTGTTAGAAAAAAAATATTCAAAGACAATTATTGTTTAAACCCAAATTAACATTTTTAAATGATGTCTTTTCATGATTAGGTTGGCTTATTTCCAAAACTGTTGTCTAGTAAATCAGATAATTCAATTATCTTGTGGCTAATTTTGTAATTGATCTAGCTTGGAAAGCATTTCAGGAAATCTCAGAAACATTTCTAAAATGGGAGGTTGTTGAATACGTTTTGGGGATTTTATTTATCATCATGCTACTTGACTTCATATGATCTAAGGATTATTTAGACTGAAATTATTATTTTTTTAAAGATTTTATTTATTTATTTGACAAACAGAGATCACAAGTAGATAGAGAGGCAGGCAGAGAGAGAGGGAAGCAGGCTCCCTGCTGAGCAGAGAGACCGATTTGGGGCTCAATCCCAGGACCCTAAGATCATGACCTGAGCCAAAGGCAGAGGCTTAACCCACTGAGCCACCCAGGTGCCCCAGCTGAAATTATTTTGCCTGTAGTTTATGGTGCAGACTTTGGGGGACCACTGATTGCCCCATTTTCTAATTTTGGAGGGGACTTACAAATGGTTTCTGAGGGAATTAGAGACCCTGTCTGCAGTAAGCCCCTTATGAAAAGGGGTAGGTCTCTACTCATCACTCATTACTGTTTGTCAAAGTCCCATGCAGCAAATAGTGAATAAATAAAATAACATGGGTAGGCCTTATATTTAAACTTCTACCTAAGTAGATGCCTTAATTTTTAAAGCAGGTCTTTATTCTTTTCTTGTCAGGTTATTCGTATATAAGGTTTTTGTCCTCCTGGACTCTGTAGCCTCACTATATTCGTGTAAAACTACCATCTCTAACATACAGTCCCTGATACCTATAATGCCTTAAAAACAATAGTTTATTTCTTGCTTACATTGCAGTTATAATAAATGGCTCACAAGATATCACTGCACTCATACCCAACCAGAAGGTGAATAAAGCACAGAGAAACTACCCATGAGGGTTTATTTTGATTTGTTTTTTTTTGTTTGTTTGTTTTTATGAATGAGGCTTGGAAGTGAAATATTTTATTTTTATTCCATTCCATTACCTGTAATTCAATCACATAGCCAACACTTACCAGCAAGGGAAATGGGTATGCAATCAAGCTGTGTGCCCAGATAGTTAAAATATGGATTTGGGTGAATATCTAACAGTCCCTGTTACATAACTAATCCTTAAACTGTCGTAACTTTTACTCTTTAATAAATGCAGATAATCTAAAAGCTATGGGCTTGTACAGTATGATTTTATCATAATTGTTCTATAGAATTGGACTTTGTTATTTTATCATTGTCTCTCACTGAAGACTGTTAACAACTACAACAACAACAACAAAACAGTGAAGATATCTTCAGTGAAGATAACTCACCGTTTTATCTACTGAAGGTATATTGGGCAAGAAGTTTTAAACGATACGATACATGTCTCCTCTATGACTCTCCATGCGAAAAATTTCTCTCTCAGATTCAGAAGCAGAAAGATAAATTTCTCTTGAGCATATGGTTTAGTTTTATCTCACATATTTTCCACATCTTGGGATTGTGTTTTTCTCTTTTTGCCACAGCTCCAAAGAATTTTACATTCAATGCTTTGACCTTTTTCTATCTACTTTTCAGCATTTTTTTTTCATTCATTCTCATGTACTAGCTTTATTCTTTTTTATTTTCAAAATTCATGTCTACTGGCAATGTAGCATAATCTTTAAAATTATAGAGGTGTATTCTTAGGCAAATACATTCGTTTAGCCTTATTTTGTCATATATGAACTATAGATATTAATGAGGACATGAAAGTGGATTTTTAATTAGAAATCAATACTGGAGGAAAGGGAGATTTTAGGATATGCTATGATAGAGGGAGAGGATAGTGTCCTGCAACTGAGTAGTGTAACTAGAAACGGGAAGAAGAAAATTCATTTTCGGTATCAGTTAGAAGCTGGATAATAGGAGTAAAAAAGCTGGATAATAACAGGTTTCCATCCAAACATCGGAGTGGATGAAAGAATGAGGGACATTGGTGGAGAAGCAGTTTTGTGTGGGGATTTCAAATACAATAAGGAAAAAGGTGGAAAAAGCAATAAATATCTATTTTACTGACTTTGGGACACATGTTTTGGTAAATTTTACATTTTTGATATTGAAATGCTTCATAGTAAGTGATATTTTAAAATCTCCATTATTCAAGCAGCAGTTTCTATGTGGTTGCCATGCCTGTCATGGTGAACTTAGTTGTTATTCCTATTGCCATGACTGGGTATCTGCAATTCCTTAGTGTTTTGAAGATTTTATTTATTTATTTGACAGACAGAGATCGCAAGTAGGCAGAGAGGCAGGCAGAGAGAGAGAAAGAAGCAGGCTCCCTGCTGAGCAGAGAGCTGGATGCGGGGCTTGATCCTGGGCTTGATTCCGGGCTTGATCCCAGGACGCTGGGATCATGACCTGAGCTAAAGGCAGAGGCTTTAACCCACTGAGCCACCCAGGCACCCCTGCAATCCCTTAGTGTTTTAGGCAACAAAGTATGTAAGGGCCACATGTAAAAGAAATATGAATCCTGATCATTGTTTTAAGAACTGTTTAAGAACATTTTCTTGCAAATTCAAGGTGTAGGCATCAAACTTTGCAGGATGGTGTCAGCAGTCTGGAAAAAGATTTCTGAGACAACAGTGGAGTACTTACAGAAACTGCTACATCACCAGTACTTTTGATAGTATGAAAGATGATGCTGTATGAAGAAACTGAGGCATTAAAAATGATTCAGGAGTGTCTAAATATAAAGAGGTTTTAGGATTCTTTAACCGATTAGTTTCTCTAGGAATTTTTACATATGTTCAGTTTTGCTATATGATAACATAATTTTATGAAAGTCTATAATGTATATTAAAATACATGATAAACACAAAGAAAGTGCTGATTAAATAAGAAAATACTGAAAGTATTAAGAATCATTTGTTTTTCTTATTGACAGACAAAATAACAGGGGATCTTAAACTAGATAAAATTTGGATTCAAAGAAATACAAGATATGAAGACAGAGTTCATGAGAGAAACTTGGTCGAGGCTTGAGTTTGGATAGGATAGACATGGTAATTTTTGACTTCTCTTAGAGGAGACAGGTTCTTAGAGGAGAGCCTAGAGGACAGAAATCTTGAAGGATGGGCAAGAAAAGTGCACATAAACGAGACTAGAAAGAGATGATCAGAGAAGTCGAAAGAAATGAGGACAGACATGAAACCAAGACGAAAAAGGGAAAAATCAATAATGTCAAATGTTCCTGAAAGTTAAGAAGAATAAAGATGAAAGAAATGTATTTGAAGTGATATAGAAATAAAAATCATTAGACATAAGATTAAGGAGCAAAAAAAACCTATGAACTGGATTGATCATTACCTTGGACATAACAAGTTATGGTGGACACTACAGGATGATGGTGATGTTTGGGGCAGAGAGGATGAGTTACATGTGAGCACCTTGAGAATTGATAAAGATGGGTTATGACTCAATGGAAGTATTTACAAGGCAGCCACACACTCCTGAAAGTTGTGGTGAGAAGTCATTGATCTTCATTTTAGACTTGGAATGTGTGTCATCTTTCATAATGATTCTTAGATGGCTTTAGATGAAGCCACCCATCATGCATGCATGTGTGTGCATCTATAAAGATCATAGTTGTTATATTCCGCATATCCCTGGTTTCGTGATAGTCACTGCTTTTTATAAAAAAAAGTGGCTTCATAGGATTTTTCTCCTTTCCTGCGAGATACTTCATGATGGCAAGAAATGAAGTGAGCACAAGTTAGAAAGCTCTTGCCCATAAATTTGAAATGTAAATAATTTTGAGTAAATCCATTTTTCTTCATTAAAATAATCACTGAAGCTACCTTTCAAATATTAAATTATTCTAAGTTGAATTCCTACATTTTATAGGAATTTATTTTATATAAATGGAAATGCGAATGAATTCCTTTGTATTTATATTTATTACTTACAGCAGATTTACTTTCCAAATTGACTTCCACCAACCTCCCAATCTTCTGTCACAGAATATGTGTTTCTGTATGCATGTGTACACTGGTATGTGCATATATAATTATACATGTCAATATTAATTCTATTGAAAAAACTCCCAACACTCAAATGTGCACTCATTTGTGGATTTGATTACCCATACATTATTTTCCTCTACCCCTATGGATTATGATGAGCTGAATTCATTTAGATTTCTTTATTCCTTTGGGATTTCAGCATTAAAGTAGTTGCTAGTTGTCTAAGTGATTGATTTATTCTACTTTCATGTAGTGGGGCATAAAAAAAATCCAGATTTTTTTGCTTTTTTTTTTGGTGTGTTTTGGTTGTTATTTCAATAGGTTTGTGAAGGATTTACATGGTAAGGTTCAAATATTGAGAGTGGTGGTGATTCTCGCAGTACTTTGACTTTAGTCAGTAGTTTTCTTGATATTCCTGTCCACATTTTACAATTACCTACAGAAAACAAGCAATCATTAACTTAAAATTATTTGATAAAAAAAATACTTGATAGGACTTGCTGTATGACGATGAAGTAAAGCTACTCTCTCCAAGCTGTCATCACATTTTCCTGTGGCATTTGTGAATATTTTACGCAAGAACCTGTCTCCGTGAATTTAATGGTAAAGAAATCACTAGGCCAATAACTCCCCATTGCTCATAATTCATTCCCCCACCCCTGTAGTCCTATAAGATAGTCTGACGTTCATTTTGTACCCTTCCAAAAATGATGTCTTGCATTGGGGGGTTATTTGTAGCTGCAGACAGGTGGGAATAAGAGATTCTTTATTCTCCCTGTCTAACCCGTTACTAGAGAGAGCTGTCCAGAATTAAACTCCAGTTCTCTCTGTCAGGTTGCATTACAGTGAATGGTGTCCCGATAAGAGTGACAAGTGTGACAACATGGACTAGAGGTGGTAGAACACAAATCAAACTCAATTGATTACTCTTATTCCAGAGGAAAAACTAATTCTCTGTGGAGGCAGACAACTGTCTCATGTTTCTTCAGTGTTTACAGAAAGGCATATTGGAGTGTGTGTGTGTGTGTGTGTGTGTGTGTGTGTGTGTGTGTGTGTATGTGTGTGTATAATGTGGTGAGGTGTTGCCTTAGGCTTCTAAATGTGTAGATCATTCATTTATGGACACAGTTCAGAAACTTATTTGGGAATCCTGCACATATAGCCCACGTGCTTGGGGTGCTTCCTGGGGACAATGTGAATATTGGATACTCTTTAGAAATCTGTATCTTGATTCAGACCTTTAACAGCAAATATTTTAAATTTTTATTTCAAAATAATCTAGTCGTTCTACTTACATTTCTCAGACAGCATGGAGGCACAATTTACAAGCAATGATTTATCTTGGTTTTCTTATCTTACCCACTTTCCCTCCACTGTAGACAACCAGTTGGTACATTTATTTCTACTTTTTTTTTTTTAAATTGTGTGTGTGTGCATGTGTGTGTGTGGTTTTTGTTTGCATTGATTTATATAAATTGTTCCATATATGCATTTATCTGTATCTTGCTTTTGCCACTTAGAATATATTACAGAGGGGTGCCTGGGTGGCTCAGTGGGTGCCTTCAGCTCAGGTCATGACTCCAGGGTCCTGGAATCGACACCCGCATTGGGCTCTCTGCTCAGCAGGGAGCCTGTTTCCCCTTCTCTCTGCTTATCTGCCTACCTGTGGTCTCTGTCTGTCAAATAAATAGATGGAATCTTTAAAATCTTTAAAATATATATATATATATATATATATATATATATATATATATAACAGAAATATTTCCAGGTAACAGGTATAGTTATAAGTTATAGTATGAAGATATCCTAATTTATCAAACTATTCCCCTTTGGTAGCTTTCAATTTATTTCTAGATTTTATTGTTGTACTGTTTTGTTTGGCCCCCAAAGACCTTGATGCCATAAACTCCCTTGCTATGTTACTAACATTTTGATCTTATAAATTTCCAGGAATCAGATTACTGGATTGATAATTACATGTACTTTTAATTTTGGTAGTATTACTAGACTTTTTTTTTCCTAGAAGCTGTAATTTTCTTCTTATTATCACAGGCAGTATAGGACCGTGTATGTCTCTGTATATTCTGTTAGTTATGGGTGTTAGTATTTTTATATCTTACCAATGTCAGTGGTAAAGTGATATCCTGTAATTGTTTTAATTTTCATTTTACTAACTATTGAAGCCCAACCCTTTCCCAATCCATGAATTTTCTCTTAAACATTGCTGCCTGTTTTCTTATTTTTCATTCCTAGACCGTGTAAGGCCTCTGAATATTATAGGCACAAATCCATCTGCTACACGGGTTTAAATATTTTTCCAATGATCACTCTTCTAATTTTTTTTTGTTAATTGTGTGTTTTGTCATACAAAAAAATTCCATTTTTAAAATGCAGTCAAATATGCCTTATCGTTACCATTATAGCCTCTAAGTTTCCTGGTTTGCTTCAAAGGTTTCCTTGATCCTTAACTGTTATATCTTATTTTTAAAGGGAGCTTATTCAGAGGTAAGGTCTCTTTCTCTCTTCTCTATTTAAGAAGTTCTACAGTAAATGAACAAGTCAATAGTACTTTGATTTCTCAGTTACTATTTGAATATTTATAGGTGTTCTCAATGTGCTAAGAACTCTGGTGGATAAAAGGGCAAATCAGATGAAAAGCAAAGCTTCAGAGAACTTAGAGTTAAGGAGGGATAAAGAAAATAGAAAGTAAGACTGAAAGTGACAAGTACCACAAGAGAGAAATAGATAAATCACTGTTCTCCCAGAAAGAATCTCTCCCTCACTCCCATCTCAGTGACCTGGTTGGTTGTGGCAGGAACAATCAATTGTAATTTGTTGTGAAATATTCCTTCAGCTGTGGAAAAAGTCACTTTATAATATGAAGCTGGTATTACAAATCTGTTGTGTTACATTATTTTTTATTCCATTGAATATCAGTAAGCCTCTATATTTATAAGCTTTCTCTCTCTCTCTCTCTCTCTCTCTCTCACACACACACACACACACACACACCAGATGATTACTTCCAAGTTACATATTTCCTTGTAGTTTTTACCATTTAATACCTAATGGGTCAAAAGATGACTGTTTTATATTGAATATGTATTGAAAACACACAGAGATTACAGTCACAAAAGTTTACTAAGCAACACAAACATTCATTTATAATATTAAGATGTGTTCTTTGTTTTATATACACCACATGCCAAATTCTCTACATACATACATTATTTTATTCATTGCTCAGAGGAGACCTATGAGAGGTTTTGCTACCCCTGTTTAATATTATAAAACTGAAGTCAAGAGTAACTTGCCCATGGTCAGGCTCCTGGGTGGCTCAGTAGGTTAAACGTCTGCCTTTGACTCAGATCATGATCCCAGGGTCCTGGGATGGCCCACATTGGACGGGGGGCGGTCCTTGCCCAGCGGAGAGCCTGCCTCTCTCTCTGTTCCTCCCCCCTGCTCATGTTCGTGCTCTTTCACTTGCTCTGTCTCTCTTCTCTCTCACTTTCAAATAAATAAATAATAAACCCTTTAAAAAAAAAAAAAAGTAACTTTTCCATAGGTCATGTAGCACATAAATGGGGCAGCTAGATCTGGGATGCAGACCCAAACCACTGACATTGTGTCCTGTGTTTTTAGGCACATCAGTGCACATTTGGTCATGAGCTGCCCAAACCATCTTGTATACAGGAGAGTACTCCAGTTTTGGTCATTTCATCCTTCATCCTTTAATCTCCTTTTAGGAAAAGAGCTAAATTTCAAAAATATGTATTAAATCACAGCTGTGTTATGTCTTATAGTTATGCAACATTCCTTGTTGTCCATTCAATTTTCCAAATAACACTAGGAAAGACATAACACTTACTTATATTATCTTCCTCTAGAGAAATGAGACCCATTATTTAGCCTTTTCAGTAGTGTGTTTTCCTGTAGCTTCAAATCAGAATATCTCCTTCATATCTACTATGTAATATGAAATACCAATCACAGATGAGTCCCAGTAAATTTTGAGTATTGTTGCTTATTTGTTGGATATTATAAGCATTGTGTACATCTCTCTAATCTCAGAAATCCTTGCATGTTTTTCTACTATGTCTATTTCACAGTGAGTAACAGCAGGACAACATTTTAGGTAAAAAAACAAATGTCTAGGGGAAATTAAGTTGAATCTAGAAAAAGTCCTTGCAGTGTTCTCAAGTCTTTATTTGCAAAATTTGGTTCAGTAGATAAGTGATTAAAGGGATAATATTTGTATTTGCCTTTCCTGGAATATGCTCCATTGAGGTAGAAGGAGTGAGCAGCTGCTTAGTACCAGAAATCTCACTCTTAAGGTTCCCATTCTCACTTAAAAGAAATTAAGCTTCTTCAGTTCTCTGAGGAAAGCAAATACCATCTCTGTGAAGGTAAACTAGTTATGATCTACTATGGAAATTTCAACATGAATTTGATCATTTTGCTTTGCAGCACTATGAGAGAAGTATGTATGTTGAACAAACATACACAAAAGTGGTTAGGTTTTAAGGATAACCAAGGGCAGACTCTAATCTTAAAACATGATTTTCTTCTCTGGGATAAAGGTGGAGATGCCATGAGTTGGGAAAAAGGGACAAAAGGGACAGGTAGGGAAAATGGGACATAACCACAGCTCAAACCTCTGCCAACTGCCCAAATGCACATGCAGCTTGGCCTCAGTGCCTTTGCTTCACCCTCTTATGCTGTCTTCTAGATTATTTTATGTTTAAAAGATAACTAGGCAATAATTCGCTGGCAACCTTCATCAGCCTTAATAAAGATAGGCTATTTATTTATTCAAGAAACTCTTAAAGAGTTTTTATATAGCAAAAACTAAGGGAATAGAAATGAGTCATTATTCTCAGGTTGCTTAGAGCTCCTGGAAAAGAAACACTGTATTTCTGCCTTTGGCAGTTGCAGTGGCCATGGAATCTTGGAGTATTTCAAAAAACAATCCAGGAAGCGAAACTGAATTATTTTGGAATAGCAGATAAATTCTAACAATTTTTGATATATATTCTTCAGGGTACTAAGCAGCTAGAATTCATGGGGGAAAATTAAAATGGTAAACAATTAAGTGCATGCCTCTTTCTGCATTTTCAAGAAAATGATAACTGCAAGTAGGTAACACCAGAGAAAGGCAAACATTTCAGGAAATTTGCTTCTGAAAACATTGTGAGCTGCTGCTGTGGTCAGCAGCCATGTTAAAAACTAGTTTCCAAATATGTATAATTGACAAAAAAATGCAATTTTAATTTTACTTGAAAGTTGTGCTTATTTTGACACTGCCAGAATCCCTATTGCCATGGAGTTGAGCGATTGAAAAAAACAGCTCATAAATGACATTTTGCTGAAATTTTTCTAAAGGGATTTTAATCCCCAGTGAATTTTCCTGCCAGGTGTTATACACATTTATTTTGAACAGATGTTCTGTGGCCTGCTCTTCTCAAATGTCACAGTTACTCTGGGCATCCTTTCCTAAATGCATTTTCTCTCTGGCCTGGGCCTCCCAGCTGGGAAGTGTTAGAGAATGGGTTCAAATCTATGTTTAGAAAGATTCTGAGGTCTTTTCACTTCAGCCTAGTGGATTTTCCAGATGATATCAATCACCTCTTTCCTTGCTCTTGGTAAAGTTAATTCTAGGTTCTTTCCATCCTCTCTAATGTAGGGTAATGCATTATTTTCAGGATCATTGTAAGCATCAGGTGATCGAAAATATATGTATGCACTCACACACGCATACAAATACATACATGCACTAATTTAGAGCTAACATATAATAACACTCAATACATTCAGGATTTTCGGATATTTCCTGGAATACAATTTGGGTTTTCTGGCAGTATTTTTTGAAGTGATAGTCCCTTCTATTCCAGGGATATTGGAAGGGATCTATGGAGCAAGTTAGCTTGTTGATTACCGCTTCTCATTATGGAGAGAGTAATGTCTCCCCAGGACACAGAAAGAGTTCAATAGATAAGGAATATCTTGATATAGCTCAGTAAAATTCTGTTTCCAAGGGCTTGCCCAGTGTTATCGTATTTTTTAATCTCTTGTACTTGGGTGGGGGAAGTTTCCATTTCTGTAATTGTATTAAGGGAAACATTTCTTAAAAAGAAATACCTAGGGGCGCCTGGGTGGCTCAGTGGGATAAGCCTCTGCCTTCAGCTCAGGTCATGATCCCAGGGTCCTGGAATCGAGCCCCGCATTGGGCTCTCTGCTCAGCAGGGAGCCTGCTTCCCCCTCTTTCTCTGCTTGCTGCTCTGCCTACTTGTGATCTCTCTCTCTGTGTCAAATAAATAAATAAAATCTTAAAAAAAAAAAAAAGAAAGGAATACCTCACCAATTTGTGTCACACATATTACATCTTTTTACCCTGGTCAGAATTTGTAAAAACTTTCTGCATTGCCTATCCTTCTCCAAAAACTTCCATTACTAGCTTTGCACTTATTCTCAAATGATCCTTGAGAACCAGGCTGGTTTTTTAAAGTTTTTATTTAAATTTCAGTTAACATACAGTATAACATTAATTTCAGGTGCAAAATATAGAGATTCAACATTTCTTTATAACACCCAGTGCTCCTCACAAGTGCCCTTCTTAATACTCCTCACCTGTTTAATCCATCCTCCCACCCACTTCCCTTTTGGTAACCCTCAGTTCTCTGTATTTAAGAGTCCATTTCTTGGTTTGCCCACCCCCCTCTCTCACTTTTTTGTTACTTCACTCATTTGTTTTTATTCCTAAATTCCACACATGAAGGAAATCATATGATATTTATATTTCTCTGACTTATTTCACTTACCATAATACTTTCTATGTCCATCTATGTTTTTGCAAATGGCAAGATTTCATTCTTTTTTATGGCTGGAGTAGTATTCCATTTCATATGTATACATACACACACATAAATATACATACACACCACATCTTCCTTATACCTTCATCAGTAGATGGACATTTAGGTTGTGTCCATAATTTGGTTATTGTAGATAATACTACTATAAACATATCAATGTATCCCTTTGAATTAGTATTTTTTGTAGAAATCACATTTTTTTTTTTTTTTTTTTTTTTTTTTTTTTTTGTTTGGGAGATAGAGGTGGGGAAGGGGGCAGAGGGAAAGAGAGAATCTTAAGTAGGCTCCACATCCACATGGAGCCCAAGAAAGGGCCCCATCCTACAACCCCAAGATCATGATCTGAGATGAAATCAAGAGTCAGACAGTCAGCTGCCTGAGCCATCCAGGCACCCCGAGAATCAAGTTTTAAAAAGAATGATCAAAGGCCATTAGGTGAATTATTACACAGGTTTTGATAAGTAGGCTCCTGAAACTTTACCAAAACTGATAATGCAGAATGATATTGGTAAAATACCAGTTAAGAAAGAGAGATTTTCGTTTGGGATGACTTATGCATGTAAGAAAGAATGTTTGTCATTAAGAATATTTGACAAAGAATATTTGTCATTATTACTATATTGCAAAATTCTGTGTTTTTCTTTAGATATGAATAAAATTTGACATCTATGGTAAATAAGTAAAATTATTTTGTAACTTAATCACAAGCCATAGTTCTACAATTCAGAGAATACCAAACTCAATTTTACCTTTCCAGGGTTAAAATATGGAACAAAAATTTCAGTATTAGTAAAACTTATATCACATTTGATACATCAATTCAATAGCATTTTTGTTCAGTCAGTGTGGAATGAAGATTGTTCTATTTCTAGGAAATTTACTGATTTATATGCCAGCCTAAATTGTGACTGAGGCAATAGTGTCAGTTGATTTCAGTCTTATGTGGAGGTAATTTAACTTCTAATAAAATGTCAGCTTGACTTGCAAAAACCAGTTCACCCTCAAAGGAGAAAGATTAATTCTTGGTGCCAATGATTCTTCTTCAGCAGTATGGATAGTGAAATCTCAAGAGATGATTAAAATATTCTTTGTATTCAGTATCTTCATATGTTGAATAAAAGCCATCTACTGGTTAGCTATGGATTAACTCCAGAAGTACAGTTTGTCTCTACAGATGCTACTTGTTAGGAGCAAGAGTTTTGGAGTCAAATACTAACTCCTTCTTAACCATCTGACCTTTAGACAGTTCAGAGATCTCAATACCTACTACAGAGAACTCTGAAGAATAAATGAGGTCAGGCTTGTAAGGCACTTAGAATAGTACATAAAAACTCAGTGGGTGTCAGTATAATATTATGATGGAATTAATTTTAGGGTTAATTCATGTTTCTAGTTCTTACAAGTACAGACTGCTGATAAATGTTACCTGAAAATAAAAAGATATGTGTATGGTGGTGATGGTGTGAGAAGGCCAATTCTGTGAGCCCAGTGAACACATAGGGTCTTAGAATAGTCCAATTTTTTATAATATTTCTTTAGGTTTTTTTCTTTAATCTGATGGCCAGGTAGCTTACCATGTTAGGAAACCTAATTTATTTCTTAAACTTACTTCAACTAAGTTAGCACCAGCAAATACAATGTTTTTCCTGAAGACTCCTTTATCCAAGTCCATAGCCCTGAATAGTATTGGAATCTCCAGCAGTTGCCTTAATTTTAAGACCCACATAGGTACAGTATTTGTGTCACTCTAGGTGCCGGTTGCCCTTCTATGACCTTGAACTGTAAAATGTTCAGAGCTCAGATCTCCCCCTTTCCTAATATCGTCCTACCAGTAGCTAAGCAGTTTTTCGGAAAGTTTATTGAATTATAAAGGTTAAGTTGAAACACTACTGGAAGCAAAGGAAATGAAACTGAAGAGAAACAGGGAGAACACTTAATTTATCGTATCACAGTCGATAAATTCTGCAAGAGGTCGGGTGGTTAAATTAACGTTTTCTTCTCTCTCTTGCCTGTGCAATAAAATAGAATTACATACTATATCTTTGTATAGGTTTTAGCACTTAATATATTAAACAGACTCACTAACCTGTCTCTGGGCAAACAAAATGCATCTCCTCCAGGTTGGGATATCTCTAAGTACTGGAGAGCACAGGTGATCTGTTCTTGGAATCAGTTAAATAGCTCACTGATACGGCTGGTCTTTAGATGAAACCATCCCTTTAAGTGAGACTGCCCCATCATTTTCTTATCTAAAAGTTTCTCTCTAGAAAAAAAAAAGTTTTCATTTTTATATATAGAGAAAAGCCAACTGGATTTTATCAGCAAACTGAATAATAAAGATGCTGGAAATAAATAATGACCAGACTTCTATGAATTTTTAAAATTCCTGTTTACGTCAAAAAGCATCTAGTAGTTTGTCACTAAACTGTCGAACTTAAAAAGGAAACTCTGCTATTATAAACAGGAATCTTTATATTTTACTAATGGGTAAATGAAAGTCAAATAATATTTTCTATTGGAAAGACTTTTTTTTTTTTTTTTGCCTTTTGGGGGCCCAAACCCACACACTCCATAAAGAGTGTCATTTTTGCACTTAGAGAAAGTGAAGGAAGTAAAGGATATTTTCTTCCTTTATGCAGGTGGGCAATTGCTGCCCTCAGGTCTTCTTTCTCTGCTACCTTTGCAGTTTCAGAGCATCATCTGAACATTGTACTAGTTAGGCAGAGTGATTTTTATTGTCCTTGAAGAGACAACTCTTTATTCTGGAGTAGTTTGGTTGTGCACATGCACCCAGTTCTTCCTTAGAAACAGCTGTGTTAAGCACTGACATACAGGTAAGAGAATTGCTTTGAGCACTATAAAAATGTTAGAAGTGAGCAAATTTGTTTAACGTGAGACCTGCAGGGGGTGCCTGAGTGGCTCAGTTGGTTGGGTGTCTGCCTTAGGCTCAGGTCATGATCTCACGGTCCTGGGATTGAGGCCCACGTTGGGTCCCCCCTCTGCTCCATACAAAGTCTGCTTCTCCCTCTCCTTCCACCCCTCCTCCCTGCTTGTGTTGTCTCTATCTCCCTTTCTCTTTCTCTCAAGTAAATAAAGTCTTAAAAAAAAAAAAAAGTAAGACTGGAAAAAAACATAGGGAGGATAAGCTTCTTGATATGGGTCTTGACAACTGTTTTGTTTTATTTTGTTTTTTAATTTGACATGAATAGCAAGGGGAAAAAAAAAAGAAAGAAAGCAAAAACAATAGGACCAAATCAAATTCTAGAGCTTTTGTACAGTGTAGAAATCCATCAACAACATGAAAAGACAGGCTATGGAATGAAACAAAATATTTGCAAGTATCAATAATATGCAAAGACTAATACAACACAATAGCAAAAAACCCTCAGACAATTAAAAATGGACAAAGGACCTGAGTGAGTAGACCTTTTTTTTTTCTTCTTTTTTCCTAAGAAGGCATACAGATGACTAATAGATAGATGAAAAGGAGTTGGGTATCACTAGTCACTAGGGAAATGCACATCAAAACCGTAATACCACCTCATACCTGTTAGGCTGTTGATTATCAGATAATCAATAATGCTGGTAGGTAAACAAATGCTGGTGGTGGTGATGGGGAGGAAAGGGGACCATTTTATACTGTGGGAATATAGAGAGGCATAATCACTGCAGAAAAACAGTATGGAGGTTCCTCAAAGTTAAAAGTACAACTACCATATAATCCAGCAATCCTACTTGTGGGTATATGTTGGCAGGAAGTGAAATCACTATCTTGAATAGGTATCTACAATCCTATGTCCTTTGTGGTATTATTCACCTTAGCCAAGGTATAGAAACAATCTAAGTGTCCACTGATGGATGAATAGATAAGGACAATGTAATACACACATATGCACACACACACAGTGGGATATTATTTGGCCTTAATAAGAAGAAAATTATGCCATTTGGGACAACATGGAAGCTAGAGGGCATCATGCTAAGTGGAATAAGTCAGAGAAAGAGAAATACTGTCTGATTTCATCTATATGTAAAATCTAAAAGAGCTGAACTCAAAAAAAAACAGAGGCTAGAATGTTGGTTTCCAGGAGCTGTAAAGTGGGGGAAATGAACAGATGTTGGTCAAAGGGTAAAAACAACCGGTTGTAAGAGAAGTAAGTTCTGTGGTTTTAATGTGCAACATGGTGACTGTTGCTGATAATACTGTATTGTATCACTGAGATTTGAGAAGAGTGTAGAACTTAAGTGTTCTCATTCCCCAGAAAGTTAAATATGTGAGGTAGCAGATGTATTAATTAGTTCAGTAGTGAGAATCTATTCACAATGTCTATGTAAATCAAATCATCATGTTGTACACGGGAGGTACATGAGGTGGAAGGGAGGTAGAAATGACTGCTAACCGTGCTCTGACTGATGGTTCATTCAGGGCAAGGCTGTTGATACTGAAAAGGCATATTTACGCATCAGAGCACTTCAATATGGTCTAAGTATAAGGTACTTCAGAGCTGTTGATGGTGGCAGGACATGAGGTTGGAAAACAAGTAAGCTGAAGGTAAAGGGCCTTGAATGTCAGGGGAAGCAGCATATATATTTTTGTTATAAACAATATGGAGCCAAAACCATTTTCTAAGTAAGACAGTCACTGAGTCAAGTTTAATTTTAGGTCTCTGGCTCAAGTGCTGACAAGGAAAGTGGAGTGGAACAGTGAAAAAGCAGTTGTAAACATCCAGGAAACAGACTCTAAGAGTTGTTTTTTGTGTGTGTGTGTGTTTTTTTTTTTTTTTTATCTAAGCTAATATATTATTTTTTCCTAAAGTACTCTCTACTAATGGAAAACTCTCTTTTCTTTCTGACATCTTATAAACCTTAAGAATAAGTAAGTAGTACCTAGCTTCATATGTTTGTGATGAATTACCAAAATCAGTCATAATTTTTCACGAAGAAAATGAGGAAGAAAAACCAAAAAGAGAAAGTGGAAAGGGAAAAATTAAGAGAGGTAGAGAGGCAGAAGAAAAAGGAGTGAGGGGGCGCTTGGGTTTCTCAGTGGGTTAAGCCTCTGCCTTTGGCTCAGGTCATGATCCCAGGGTCCTGGGATCTAGCCCTGCATTGGGCTCTCTGCTCCACAGGGAGCCTGCTTCCTCCTCTCTCTGTGCCTGCCTCTCTGGCCTACACTCTCTCTGTGTCAAATAAATAAAATCTTTAAATAAATAAATAAATAAAAGGAGTGAGAAAAACAAAAGGAAGGGAAAGAAGGATGGCTGGGCTGAAAGGAAGATGGGAGAGAAAGGAAGTGAAAGAAGAAAGAGGATATGAGAATCATGAATCTGGCTCTTTAGCATCTCCGTAATGTCAATGTTTCATCCTTACAAATAATTTCTTTGGGTGAAAACATTTTCTGCTCTTAAAATAGGATTGTTCCATATAAGATACCACGCCACAGCCTATAATCATCTTTAGGTACAATGGGCCTACAGCTTTTTTTTTTTTTTTTTTTTCCCCTTTTCAACAGCAACTGTTGGTGTTAATGTAGAGCATGAACTCAGCCATAGTACTCGACTTGCTATAGTGTAACACAGCGGTTGCTGGGGGTGAGGGAAGAGCGTGGGCCTTTGGAATGCCGAGACCTGCTGACCACTCTGTGGTTGGAATGCCCTGGAGAGTTGCCTTCTGGAAGCTTTCTCAGCCCAAACCACCTCCCTGGGATCTAAGAGATGTATGCATTGTCCCTTAGGCTATGTTTATCCGAACTCCTGGAACAACAGATTAGCATATAATATCTTTCCGCTGGGCAGATCCTCCCAGTTTCAGTGAAATCCCTAGTCACACATCAGTGCTTGAAAAACAGTGATAAGGATTTGTGATTATCCTGAAGGACCAATAAAAGCCTGAGCAAAGGAGAGCTAAGGGTCTTCCTCTCTGAGCATTGACCCCCTTGTCTTCTCTCTTTCACAGCAAAATGTGGAGTAATCTTTCATCTGGGGGTACAGGGCAAACAACAGCAACAGCAGCAGTAGTAAAACTACCTCCTCCCTTTCTCCCCCACAAATGGTTTAGGTGGGGCCTCTCTGTATGTAGTGGGTGAGAGCTCCACAGCTCTGTCTGAAGTGGGGATGAAAAGCCTGGAGGCCCTTCTTATTGATTTCACTCCCATTTTGCACAACAGCCCTTGAGGTAGCCGTGGAACCCTGGCTCTGAAAAGCATTAGTAACAAACCGCCTTCATGGGGGTGACTCGATGGTCAAGTTTCGACCGCGACTTTAGGTGCAGATGAGGCAGGATGTGAGAGCTGACCAACTGAGAGAAGTTCACTGGCAGAGTGGCTCAGAAAGGTTCCTACAAGAAAACGAGGGCTTTCTGCTTCGTGATGTTTGTTTTAGGACTTTGCAGTTTTGCAGAGCTTGACTTTGGGTTTGTGCTCAGGCGAGAAGCAGTTACTGAATGTCTCTTGAGGGCAGACAGTGGTCTAGCCTCAGCTTTTATTCTTACCATCTGAAAACAAGACATCTTGCACTTCACTCTTGCCAAAAAACACCCCCGTTAAAATATCTGATGATAAATATCAGTAAGACTGGTGAAGACCAGGGGCGCCTGGGTGCCTCAGTGGGTTAAGCCTCTGCCTTTGGCTCAGGTCATGATCCCAGAGTCCTGGGATGGAGCCCCACACTGGGCTCTCTGCTCAGAACCTGTTTCCCCCTCCCCCTCTGTCTACTTCTCCCATACTTGTGATCTCTCTTTCTGTCAAATTAATTAATTAATTAAATTAAGACAAAAAGACTGGTGAAGACCAGAGCAAATGAAATGATTATATTTAAAGCGCTGAACAATCTTTTATGCCTCTCTTCAGTGTTTAGGTATATAACTACCTGTCTAGGTGCATATTTTTTGTAATTTTAGTTAGTTTTTTTTGTTTGTTCATTTGTTTGTTTGTTTGTTTTGAAGATTTTATTTATTTACTTGTCAGAGAGAGAGAGAGAGGGAGAGAGAGCAAGCACAGGCAGACAGAATGGCAGGCAGAGGCAGAGGGAGAAGCAGGCTCCCTGATGAGCAAGGAGCCCGATGTGGGACTCGATCCCAGGACGCCGGGATCATGACCTGAGCCGAAGGCAGCTGCTTAACCAACTGAGCCACCCAGGCGTCCCTCATTTGTTTGTTTTAATCATGCAGTGGATCTTCTCTTAAAGCCAACAAATACCTTTGATGGTGAACCAGAACAACAAACTACTGAGACAGCATGGGCGAGTTTTGATTTTTGTCTTTGTTGTTTTTGATATTTTATTTAACAAAATCACATGCTGGCATTCGATGTCAAATTAATTTTTAACGTTTATTCTTCCAGGAGTTTTCTTCTCTTTTCCCCCTCTCGCTCTCTAAAATTTTGTTCCCTGAAATGTAAAGTGTCGTGGTGTCATGGTTTATTTCAATTTCCATATTCCACCGTATACTTCTAGGAGACTCAAATGCTCGTTGTAGATAGTTGAATAACATATGTCTTTGATGTACTGATAAAAGTACGTTTTCTCTGGTGCCTTAAATAACTCTACGGAAGGCTAAAATATCTCTGAAGCCTAAGCCCCTTCCTGATACCAACTTAGGCATCTAGAAAGAAGCCTTTTTATCTGCCTGGAGCGTTTAGTTGGAGGTGACAGAAATTTAAATAAAAAATGGCTAGAGAGCAAGGAAGAGAGACAGGAAATAACTGTGTTGACTGACCTGAGAAGCAAAAAGCCCACAAGCAGACGTTCCTTCACATCTGCAGGAGGCCCAAGTGGTAGTGTTGGAACACAGTTTGTCTCCATCTTTCAGCTCTGTTTTTCTCTGTTAGGTTTATTCTCAATCTGTCTCTCCCTTTGGTGAAAAGATATCCAGGAGCAGCTTCATATCTGTATACTACCAGTTCAGCATGCTTAGTGGAATGACAGTGTGTTCTTTGTAAAAGATCTGCAGATGGTCTTAGGATTTCTCTTCAGACCATATGGTATCACCTGCCCCTTTCTGAATTACTACCATGAGTAGTCCTCTCTTAGAGCTGGATGTCAGCTGAGCTGTAGCATGAAACTCTTAGAGTACTATTCTGGCAATTTTTTCCAAGAAATTTAGGGTTTTCTTGTCAGAGGAAGGGAAGTGTTGGACAGCTAAAACTAGCACATGCCTTTTGCAGGTACCTGAAGAGTGCAGTGCCTCCTTCTTTCATTTAGTTTTCCTTCCTCCAGACAACTGTTGTTCATGCCATGTCATTCCCTTCTCATTGTCCGTGGAAGTAAAATGAATGGATATTAAGTTTCTGTGCATGACTGAGTGGTAAATTATCTCTATTATGATTAGCCAGTAGAGAAACTGGCACAGGGCCACCATTCGGATAGAACAAAAGCCCTTATGTTTCCTTAAATTCTGACTTTCATCAAGCCACGTGTGCCACCAAAAGTGACAAGATACATGGGCTATCTGAGAGTCATATGTGGACACAGACTGAATGAACAAGATCTTGGAAATCTGATTTCTAGGTCACCCTGAGCCACCATTCTCACTCTGATGTCTGAATGATTGCCACAGCTTTTGAACTACAGCATTGGAAAGCCTACTGGGAGACATTTTTATATGCTGTGTTTTATATGCTGTGTTGCTAATGATCAGTCACCTGTATAATTTGTTTCCTATTTTCATTTCTGTAAAAGGAGCAACTTGTAATATCTTCTCTCTCCAGTCTACTCCACGACTGTGATACTGATAGTTTTACTTTTGGGGAATGACTTAAGGGGGAATGAAGAGAAATGAGCTCAATTTAATTACAAACATTACTTTAACAGTTAGATTTATATCTAAGTGTGAAACTTACATACCTTGGTGGAAGCACAGAACGTAAGAAATCATGCAGTAAAATGGCTCTTTATGGCAGAGAACAAAGGGAGGATAGTAAAGTAGGAGGATATAAAAATATAGTTTAAATAAGATCTTTAAGACATTTTTGCTCCCCTTCTTTCTCTTCCCATCAGTATTTTATTAATCAGCTCCTCATGTATTTATTTATAATATTTGGTGTTCTTGGATTAGCTTGCACTAGTGATACTTGCTTTACAAAATAAAAATAGCTATTTTAAAATATTATCTGAAAATTCCTGAAGAGACTGAATGCAACCAAGATAATGGTTAAAAAAAATTGCAGGGGTGCCTGGGTGGCTCAGTGGGTTAAGCCGCTGCCTTTAGCTCAGGTCATGGTCCCAGGTCCTGGGTTCGAGCCCCACATCGGGCTTTCTGCTCAGCAGGGAGCCTGCTTCCTCCTCTCTCTCTGCCTGCCTCTCTGCCTACTTGTGATTTCTCTCTGTCAAATAAATAAAATCTTTAAAAAAAAATTGCAATTGTCAGAAACATAAATAATGACCAGTTAGTATTAAGTAAAAATCTTCAGCATTTTATCCTCAGTCTATGAAACAGCAAATAACCATAATTAAATATATAAAATGTATTGATGTTTACCTCATATGGTAAAAATAATATTCTTCTTGTATTTTACCCAAATTTTGACTCACTATAGGAAAATATACCCATAGTAAGATTATATTACTAAATTCCTGGGTAGCTTATATTTTTTCACTTCTTTCTTTGGCAAAAGAAGTAAGAGTTGTTAGTAAATTTTTCAGGTGATTTCATCAACCTTAGCAAAAGCAATTTTTAAAACAAATAGCAAAGTTCTGCAGTTCAGAGATTCAAGATCTGAGAACACCTTAGGAAAATACTGCAGATTTCAGACTATTTCAAAAAGCACTCATATCCACTGAAAATAGAGATTTCAAAGGCACCCCCAAAATTGTGTTATGTACAATCTCCATGTCAGCTAAATCTTTAAAGTTTCTAGAAGGTAGCTATTCGTCAAAATTACTCTCTCATATTTACGTAGTTTCCCTGACTAAAATCTCAGAAAGCACAATTTACCTTTCTTTTGAGTTATTTTCTATATGCTTTGTGTATGGTATAATGTTGTCAGTCCAATGGGCATTTAGCACATTTTTAATGGTGGAAAGAAGGAATAAAGATAAATGAAATATTTTCCTGGTTATTTTTGTATACTCTTGTTGTTCCCAGTTACTTATTGGGATACCATCTACTTAAAGCATGCTTTAGAAGGGCCCTTTTCTCATTACAGTACAACAGTGAATACCGTGAATATGTTCCCAGAGCTATTTGAATTTTGCTATAGGAGCTCTCTTCTTATATAGCTCATAAGCCATTTTCATCCACTGGTATCAAAGTTGGCAACTTTTTTATATCCCCGATTTACTACTATTTAGTCCGTCAACAAATGATTAACCTTTATATATGTAGGAGGACATGGTGGCTATGGTACAATGTCTAGTGAATAACCGAAGTTGTAGACAAGTAATTACTACTCTGAGAAATGGTTTTATGAGGTAAATGCAGGGAAGTGTGACGAACACCAGGTTTTATCTGTTTAGTTACTGCCATTTTAATTTGCCTTGTGGCTTCTCATCTACTTTGTTCTGATCTCTCTTGGGCTCTAACTTACATGTACGTGTTATCCTAGACAAGTTCCTTGTCCATGACCTACTCCTTTGCTGCCTTTCAGCAAATTAACTCATTTTATGTTAACTGTGTTAACATGTCTATGTGAACATTTCCTATACTCAGGGGCGGCTTTTGTGAACTTTCACACACTGCCACTTCTTGAGAGTGGGGCTCGCCATAACCTGATAGCCAAGAAATACTTGTTTATTAAAAAAGCCAAGAAATACTTGTTTATTAAAAATATTTTTTCAGCTAATTTGGTACCACTCTAAAACAGAAAATACGGGTATTAAGGAGGGCACGTATTGCATGGAGCATTGGGTGTGGTGCATAAACAATGAATCTTGGAACACTGAAAAAATAAAATAAAATAAATACAGATAAAGAAAAATAGAATATATTCTATAAGAGTTACTCTTCTTCTGGGAGCTGCAGTCACTTTTGACAAGAAACTTGTTCTAGAATCTGATGATTTGTATTTACATTAAGTTACATGTTTATTTTGTTTTAATTTGGTAAATTTGCCTGTGTTTAGATGTTTGTAACATCTTTAAACTATTAAATAATTTGATAGAGTACTGTTAGTTTTTACGGAGCAAGGGCTACTAAGAATTTTAGTAGGATGACATTGTCCACTCTTTTTAGAGCCCTGTTTGTATGCCCCCTCTGTGGTAGCAAGTCTCCCAGTAATTGATTAAACCGATTTTATAAAATAAGCAATACTATTCCACCATAGTATTTTACACACCATTTAACAACTGTGGTGCTGATATTTCTGACATTGCAATACCTATAGGTTATACTTCAGCAGCATGGTCTCAGTGTAGATGATGTGTTATTAAATATATATGTTTTCTACTGATCAAATTGTGAAGTAATCCATGGTGAAGAAGGAGGGATTAAGAATAAGAAAGTGGTTTTGCATGTGAAGTGGCATGTATAGTCTTGCTAGAGGGTGAAGGAGGGACAGTAAAGCCTCCAGACTAGGAAGGCTCTTCAAGACCAAAAAATGAAGTAAGCCACTCCCTATCACTTACCCAGAATTTTATTCAGGGTAATTTACTAACGGGGGGCTTGGGTAGGCAAATGATCCCAGTGTTATGCAGCTATATTCCATTAGGTCTGGATCTTAATCTACAACTTTTATAGAGCTAGGGACGAGGTGAAGAGTAGTTATCTAAAGTGGTGCCTCCTGTGTGTCAGTTTAGGGAAGATGAGCACGAGCTTTCCCACATCCCAGTTACGGCATACGTCAATCT
Organism: Enhydra lutris kenyoni; assembly: GCF_002288905.1. NCBI lineage: Eukaryota > Metazoa > Chordata > Mammalia > Carnivora > Mustelidae > Enhydra > Enhydra lutris. Next base: position 47,309,507 of record NW_019154098.1, read on the forward strand.
CCGAGGGGTCTGGAACACACATAGCCTCAAGGGAGGTCATGGTGCAGGTTTGACCAAGATGGAGGGACAAAGATGGAATCAGTGTTGTTGGCACTCTACACATCTCCAACCTTAATCCTGTCCATTGGAGGTGCTCTGTAAGCCATGTGATGACCTGTTATAATACGTCCATGGGAAAGCAGATGTTTTAACAAATAATTCTTGCTGTAATTTAAAATCTTTATATGATGAAGATGGGTGGGTGACAGAATGCTGGAATCCATCTATACCAGCTGCAAGATTCTGAGCTATTTCCAAGCTCTTACTCATGATTTTCTGAGAGCAGGTAATGGGTCTCCAACATTGTGTATTTGAGTACAGCATGTCTCAAATCCAGTCTTGTCTTCAAGAGAGGACAATTTCATTTACAAAAGCAACACATTCACATAAATCAGTGGTAGATTATGTAAATATTTAATAGGGTCACTGCCTCCAATTTTAGAGAAAAAAAATGCTTACTGTATATTTGGATGATGAATAGTGATAAATTTTATTAAGCATGAAAACTGTTCAGAAATCTTCTGTATGTTACTAATTTGCTGATTAGTGGATAGGCCTATCTATACATCCCACACTGACTGAATTTGCCTTTATATTCCTAAATCGTCTTTGCATAAACCATGAAATTCATTTTAGTTCAGTTTCTGTCAAACAACACGGCACATTGTCTGATGCCCAAGCACAGTGGGAATTATGTACTTTACAAATAGACCAGGAAATCATTTAAACTCCACCTCTCTGAGATGCTGAGCTGAAGGCAATCATCTTTATGTTTTCACTTCATTTCGTATCAATATTATTGAAAGTATAATTCGTGAGCATCCACTTAGGAGGTTCTTATTTATGTTTAATTAATTTATTCAAAGATTAATTATTAAGAGCCTATTATATATAAATACCAAGTTAGAGATAGGAAGACAAAGATGAAATACAAAATGTCCTGCCCCGGGGATATAAGATGAAAACAGGAATAATTACAATATATGTGATAATTTTAAAAATGTATGGGGAAAGGGTACCTGGGGGGCTCAGTCAGTTAAGCAGCTCCTTTCAGCTCAGGTCATGATCCTGTAGTCCTGGGATCTAGCCCTGCATCTGGCTCCCTGCTCAGCGGGGAGTCTGCTTCTCCCTCTGCCTCTCCCCCACCTTGTATGCATGCTCTCTCTCTCTCTCTCTCAAATAAATAAATAAAATCTTTTAAAAAATGTATGGGGAAATATAAGAAGGGCCTTAGAAGGGAAGAAAAAAATGACTCTTTGAGTCCCTACTTCCATGCCAGTCACTCATCTAGTTATTTCTTGCTTGTTTAAGATTTATTTATTTACTTCAGAGAGAGCCTGAGCATGAGGGGGAGAAGGAGAATTTCAAGCAGACTGCATACTGAGTGCAGAGCTGAACAGGGAGCTCAACCTCACAATGCTGACTGAGCCAAAACCAAGAGTCTGACACTTAATCCTTAACTGACTGAGCCACCTAGGCACCCCTCTTGTTATTTCTCATATACACATGTATTTAAATTTCCCTTAAACCCTCTCAGTTAAGCAGGTATCACTCTCATTTTGGCCTTATATAATCCACAAATAAGAAAATTTTCATTTTTTTCATAAAGTTCTAACATTCTGCATAGATAACATGCATAGATAACATTCTCACATACTAGCTTGAATGGAGTGTCAGACAAAAATGATGAGTCCTGCAAAGGACAGTATTCTTGTCTGGGGACAAGTGTATGGTTTCTTAAACATTCTAGGAAATGAACTGGGACCAGCTATACACCTTTGATAATTCTACACAGCAAGGGAGGTTGGCTGTTTTATTCAGTATCAAACCGCATACACAGAAATTTTCATACTGTTTGGTTGTTCGATTCATCTTCTTTTTATCTCATTTTCAAATAAATTCCCAGCTGGAAAATGAGAATGAAGTTAACTTGTCTCATCTTATTAAGTCATTGGTCTGTGCTATAAAACAAAACAAAAATCAACAAAACGAAAGCAGGGTGAGGGAAAAGTGTCTTACTTTGTCTTCTCTTTTTTGAGAAATCCTCATTTCCAAAGAGTTCATAGGACTCATGATTGAGGGAAGAGAAAATTGTGGGAGAACAGGTTGCTTTCAAAGGTATTTCTGGAGCCACGTCCCAGTGACCTAAGTTGTGGTTCATTTTCAACAAATGGGTTTTGGAACAGCAAAGTTTTTACTCTAAGAAAAAATCTTCCCATGCATCAGTGAACAGAAGTCAAGACCACAGTTTGGAAGGACTAGTGCTCACCTAGTAGTTAACTTCCTGAAAATACTAAATTTTCAATTCTTTTAACTCATTTGAACATCAGTGAAGATGATAAGACCACATCTTTCGGAGTGCAATTGAACCTTTCCTAGAAGGTCCTCAAATTTTGTATACGTTTTGTTAGATCTTCTACAAATTATATCTCAGCAACAATTTGGTGTCTGCAGAGAATTTTACTGTTTTAACAAATGAAAAACTGAATGCATTTTTTTCCTAGACTTACCGCTTTTTGTGAAAATGTATAATCTATTTTCTGAGAAGAGTAATTTGGTTTTGTATTCTACTCTGTTCATATGAGGAGCAAGCATATAGTCTGAAATAGGTTGGGTCTCAGCTCTGTCGCTTCCTGTCTCTGTGACTTTGGACAAACACTGTACCATCTCTCAACCTCCATTCCATCATCTGTCAAATGAGGATAAACCTAACTAAACCACGAGGCAGTTTTGAGAATTAATTAAGCTAGGATATGAATGTATCTAGCACAGTAGTAGACATGCAAGAAAATGCTCAATGTAAGTTTTCTTCCCCCTCCTCTTGTTTGGAAGAGGAATGTTAAGGGCATAGAGATCATTCCATGGGTCACAGTACTAGGAAAAAGAAAGAATACGGGGGAAATTTTTCTTCCTAAGTTGAACTTGCAAGTAATAGTGAGCATGTGCATACTAAGTTAGTCTGGAAAGGTGGTTTTAGTGTTTCTGTTTTTAGGGAGAAATCTGGTGAAAGTAGTTCACACCATGTAGCAACCCCTAAGAACAAAGTCCCCTCTAAGGGGCTCATCTTCCCAGATCGACTTTCACCACTATCCTTATCTGCTCCTGATTTTTTTTTTTTTCCTCCCAAATGGGACTGAGTTTCTTACTGTCCTTCAATCTGTTTGGAAAATTTTCCTCTGACTCATATCCCTTACAATTGTGATTAAGTTTATGTGTTCAGGGTCACTAAGCTTGAGTAGTAAGCAAGAGGATAAATAACAAGAGGAGCTTACTGCAAAAATTAGTAATAGCTATCTCAAAAGTAGAAATAAGGTTACTTTGTATACATTTCCTTTTGAGCATGGTTTTGTATCTTACTTTATTCTCCAGTGATTAATAATTACAGCACCAGTTTATGCCACTGTCAGCTGGAAGCCATTCTCAGGCTTATTGAGTTTGAAAGGTAATACTCCAGCTGCATGTTTATATATGATCTCTTAGTAAATTATATTTTTTAAAAAAGATAAATACTGATCAAAAACATCTGGCAATGCTTAAAAGGTCCTAGCTAGTCAGTATCATTGGATATTTGGTGTGAAAGGGCTAATCAAAACGAATTTATGTGTATTCATCATTATTTGTATAGGTGCTGTATTTTAGTTCAGTCTAAATTAAAAGACTTTTTAAACTTTAAACAATAAATCTCCTCTGAGACGACTTGCACTGTTTTCTGTCCACTGCTTTTCCAGGGTTTCAGTTCACTTCCTTGTAACTATAGTGGTTGAAATGTCAAAAACCATTTAATAAATGAAGAGATTATGTGTCTGTATACTTGTGTGTATGTACACGTGTACAGACACATATACATTATGATTTATATAAATTTTTTTCAGATTCTAAATATCAAGGAGAATTAAAATGTCAGTTATTAAAACTTTTAAGGTTTGCTAGTGTACTTTTACAACATGTATTAACATCCTTCAGACTTTAAAAGTAGCACTGTTGATGAAAAGTATAGGTCCTAACATTTATAGCCACGTAATAAACGCCTGAAACACGCCTTTTATGTAGTTTCAACAACTATTGTTATTTTATTTTTTTCTTTGCCTTTGAGGTTTCACATGATGACCATATTAAAGCTGTATCTTTGTTTTATAAAACTGCTGTTAAAAGTCTCATATATGTTCAATATTCCTTACATAGGAATCTTATGGAACAGATTCATCTAAAAAGTGAGTACTAGGAAAAAGTTGTTTTTATGTGTTTTTATTTTGTTTTGCCTAAGGAATAAGCATACTTCCTATAAATAAATGAAAGTCTGAGAAGCATTGGTTTCCCGTTTTGCATTGGCCACCAGAAGACCCCAAATTAAATGTATGTTTCCGTATAATTAGCCTAGGGTTTCTAGTACAAGTGTCCCCTCTCTTCATTTCTTATTATCTTCACAAATCTTCCCCCACCCCAGATATCACTTACTGCACTCCTATTCTTCCTTTCTTGTTTAACACTGAATGTGGGTCTTTATTATAAGTGGTCTCTAGAAAAGAAATGCCGTAAATAATAAATTAAGAGCTGCATACAGCCTTTGTTATAAAGAATACCTTATGTTCTTTATCGGTAGCTAGTTCCCAGCACAGCATGGCCATGCTCCATTGCTTAAAGCTGTATTTCACGTGTCTCTATAATACTTATTCCATTCACATGCTCACTTTAATAATTTTACTGAAATCCAACTGTACTTGAGACTCTGTGGATATGGTCATGATTTAGTTGTGTCCAGACATTCTCTTTATCAGGATAAGATTTTTGAGGTAAGTCTTTTAAAGTACAGATGAGGAGGAAATGTAAGCCTCCCACTCACCTGCCTTTTCTAATTCATAATGACAGAAAGTTAACCTATATGTAAGGAGGTTTTTATAAAGCAACATTTTTAACATCCATATTATCTGAGGTAGGTCTAGACTTTGGCCCTGGGAGAACATCCAGAATTTAAAGGGTAAAATAAAGCACATTTATGGGAGAGTAAAATAAAAATAAAAAACAAAATTCGAGCTAATTTACTTCAGTGAGAATGATCGAGCTGCTGACTAACCTAAGCTCTCCTGACTAAAAATGGAATAAATATAAGCAAGCAATTTCAGCTCTTAGTGCACAGGCACCTTATAAATCAATTGGGAAAATAGCATGGGCTTATATTTTAGGCCCTCAAGTAAAATGATTTTTAGCTAGCAAAGATCTGATAATAGGTCCAAGAAAGGCCTTACAAGTAAAGTTCTAAAATATATGAAGGTTGTATTGCTCTATTATTTTATTCCTTTTCTGAAAATATAACTGGAATCTTTGTAAGGGAACCAATGTTTAAATGATGTTAAACGAACATTTTTGATATGGATAAATTATCAAAACTATTATTGAGAACTAATGTCTTTGTATCTGAAATAACAAGAAGTGTATCATTAAGCCATGCATTATTTTTTATACCCATATTTAAAGATTTATTTATTTTTAGAGCATGTGTGCACGGGAGCTGGGAGAGGGGGAGAGAGGCCGAGCGAGAGTCTTCAAACAGACTCCACACCCAGCACAGAACCTGTCATGGGGCTTGATCTCAAGACCTTAAGATCATGACCTGAGCTGAAACCAAGAGTCAGATGCTCAGCTGACTGAGCCTCCCAGATGCTGCACCCATGTTTAAATAGCTACTTGTATGATTTTTGCTCTTGGTCTTCAAGCCAATATTTTGGGACCCACTGTAAGATTGTCGTAAGAGCCAGTCCGTGGGTTCGAGGTGTTGCTGAAGTGGAATTCTAGTGCAGTGTGAAATCAAATTTACTACTTCATGGTAGACTGAATGGCAAGACTTTATATATATGCTGGGGCTGCATTATCAAAGAGATAGAGAATAAGGTTAAAGGAAGATATGACCTACTTTACAGTGATAATTATTATTAATCTTAACTGCAATCATAAATAACATCAGCCGTATTTCCATCTCACTTTTATGCACCAGTAATTTCCCATATTGTAGAATCAAGTCTAGTCTTTATCTTACGTACTCCGTGCTTGCTCCATCCCACCACTCCTGAGCAGAATTCAGTCTTTCACATAGCAGCCACTAATTGGTCATTTCAAGGAATTCTAGACTAATGTTGTGTGCTGACAGTGCTGTGAGGGTGAAAGTGTCTCATTACTGCTGAGTTGCCATAGTCCAAATGATACAGAACCTGTAGAAGGCACAATTAGGATCTTATAATTTGCTTAGCACCCTGAAAATTCATTTTCTAAACATTGGCTATATGACTTGGCTTTCAAAGATTAATTTTTTGCATACTTTGACAAAAATTATGGAGAAAATAGTACATTGATATTGAAATGTTTTTAATTTTCACTTAGGATTAATTAAGGAATAAAATGAAAAGCAAAAAGGTCAATATGAGAAGAGGTAGGATACATATGAAGAAGGTAGTAGGAAGAAGTTCATCATTCAGAGAAACAGATGAATCCACAGACTACGTGGATTGAAAATTAGAATTTATATCCTTATAATTCTATATTATATTACATAATTCTATATTCTTAGAATTCCAAGATCAGGTGTAAGCAGGGTTGGTTTTCTGCAGATGGTCATCTTCTTTCTGTGTCTTCATGTGGTCCTTCCTTTGTGTATCTATGTCCTAATCTCTTCTTCTTATAAAGACATTAGTCTTACTGAATTAGGGTCCATCTATATTAACTCATTTTACCTTAATCTCTTCAAAGCTTCTGTCTCCAAATACATCACATTCTGAGGTACTAGTGGCTAGGATTTGAACATATGAATTTGGGGGGAAAACAAGTCAGTTCATCATACTCTTTTTCTGACATTCTCCTCTGGTTTTTTTGGTTGGCTTTCTTTGGATTTCCTATTACTTAAATGATGTAAATTTTGGACTGATGCTCTAATATCCATAAATTCCATTATCCACCAATTTCTTTTAGTTATATTTACTAAGAGACTTTTTAAAGTTTATCTTTGCTCCCTCATCTTTTTTATTTTTACCCTATCATGTTTTCGATTTGCACATTCACTCACTCTCTTATTTTAAGACATAGGACCTTTTCTTTTGATTGACATTGGTAATGGATTTTTAATGATTATCTTGCTCCCTCTATGCTTCTTCAAAATTGCTCTGATTCTGTCTCCTTTTTAAATCTAAAGTTTTCCCATCTGATGCCTTCTGATCCATGACTCAGAACTCATGTTTAAAAGTGAATCATGGAGGGACTTGTTACTAGTGATGTTCTCTATAGGATCATCTAGCATGAGGGTTCAGTTGAGAGAATCTTTACTTTCAGTATTTTTGAGGCTTGGTCTCCTCAGCCAATCCGAGTCATCAGAGGAATTTCGTTGTTGCTGTTTCCTTCTTAGAGAGTTTAAAACAGTGTGCCAGAATTTTGGGAACTCTATGGGATAAGTAGGCTAAGGTTTTCCTATTTGATATATAGAATATCCCTGAACCTTGGTGATGGTAATTTTCATGTGTCAACTTGACTGGGGCATGGGGTCCCTAGATATTTGCTTATACAGTATTTTGGGTATGCCCATATGGGTGTTTCTGAATATGATTAACATGTGAATTAATAGACTGAAGAAAGCAGAATACCCTCCCTAATGTGGATGGAAGTCATCCAATCCATCTAAGGCCTAAATAGAACAAAAAGTTGGAAAATTTATGTTAGTTCTCTGGTTCTCTATGTGCCTGAATCAGGCTGAAATTATACCTGGCTACAAACCTTGAGACTTCTCTGCCTTCATAATTGCATGAGATAATCCCTTATAATAAATCTCATATGTGCATACATATACACACACACCTTCTTGGTTCTGTTTCTCTGGAGAACCCAGACCAACACAAACCCCATGTTTTCATAAGGGTAGTGTATGTCATCAGTTCTGCCACTTGTGCCCCCGTATAGATTCCTTCTGATTCACTCTTGCCAAAGAGAAAAGGCCGTATCAGGGAAATAGCTATCCATGATATCTGAAATTCTAATTATTTCCTATATAGAGCTTTTTACTGTTTTTCTTGGTTTATATCTTTATATCTCCATCCTAACCACTGCTTGGTACTAAATCTTGCTACCATTCCCAAGTTTTTCTTGGGTTTTTAAGAATAAAGTGAGGTTTAAATCTCAAGTTCACCAATTGCATGTCTTAGTTTCAGCTTTAAGTATCTCCTTTTAATTAATTTTATCTGCTTTCTGGATTCCAGACTTCTGTTTTTTTCCTTACCTTTGTTTGTCAAAGATTTGTATTATTTTTATCCCTTCATTGTCGTTTTGGAAGGATATCAGAAGGAATATGAGGATGCATTTCAATCTAGCATTATTAACTGAACTGCAACTAGTGACAATTTTATGAAAACGATCATCATCTCATACTATATAATGAAATAAATTTCAAGCAAATTGTAGAGTTGAAATTAGAAAATAAAATTATATTGAATAAAATAGTAATGTTTACTATATCTCTGGGTGTGGAAACAATTTTAATAACAAAAAATCATTACATAATTAAGAAATTTATTACATAAGTATAAGTCTCTTACGTGAAAATACTAAAAATCAAACTTCAGAAATTGGCAAAATGTTATGTTAATATGGGTTTATATAAATTATGATATAAATATTAAAACATAAATGGATAAATGAGGAAAGCATAAGATCTGGCTGTTGACTGAAATAAAGTTATAACTGATTATATCCTTATAAATATAAATGATATATTTATAATTAAGATATAATTTTAAAACAAATTTAAATCAAGCTTTATAGATTAAAAGCAAAAGTAAAATTTTAAGTCTATTAAATTATCAAAGGCTTTTTAAAATTTCAGTACTGAATGATGCTGAAGATAAAGTAAGACAGAACCTCATATATTATTGGTGGGAATTTAAATTTCTATTTCTTTTTCTGAACGCAATCTGGAAATATGTATCAAAAGCATTAAGAACATTAATTTTTTATGTGTCACATTCCTGGAAATTTCCTTCAAAAGAAAATTCTAAAAGTAAGGTTATCTGAATTGTATTTTTAGCAATGAAAAAATGTAAATAACTCATATATCCAGTCAAGTAGAAATAGTTAAACCTCAGAAAATTATTAAGCATAATTAAAAATAATCTGTCCTAGAAATGCTTCTTGTTCTTATGATGGTTATGCCTGGCATGAGGGGAAGAGTTTATAAATAACCATAAAATTAAATACAAAACAGTCACCAAAATACATGTTGGGAAGGAGAAATGCCAAATATGATGTGGGGGGGGCAGGGTGAGTGGAAAGAAATGCTGATCAGAAATTATTTTATTAATAAATAAATTGGAAATCATGGAGCCCATAGTAGGTAGAGATGGCATCAAAACAGTAGAACATGGATAATCTGAAGGAATAGGGAAGTGACAGTGGACTGGGGATAAACAGGTAAAGGAACAGATGGCATGAAGGAGTAGGAGGGAGGAAGAACTAAATGGAGAAAATTTCAGAGTTCAAATCAAGGAGCTAGAACAATTAGGAATGCTAAGGCATTAAGTGGTATGTTTTTTATTTAATGATTAGAGTGACTCTGAAAGCTAACACAGTCATACTCCATAAGAGTGCAAAGCATTCACCGCCAGAGTGTGAGAATTAGCTTGAGAACCAAACCTCTTTCTAGGGAGGAGGATGGAGAGAATCAGGTAGTGTATAATTCTCAGCCCAAGTATCTTTCCTGCAGGGTACTACAGGTATAGAACAGAGTGATGTCTGGGTTAGAGGTGAAAACAATTTTATTATCCAGATGACTTTTTTCTGAGTGTAAGGATTTTTATATCATGTTGAAGAATCAAAAATATATGTCAATTTAGGGGCACAGGGTGGCTCAGTGAGTTAAAGCCTCTGCCTTTGGCTCAGGTCATGATCCCAGGGTTCTGGGATCGAGCCCCATATCGGGCTCTCTGCTCAGTGGGGAGCCTGCTTCCTCCTCTCTCTCTGCCTGCCTCTCTGCCTACTTGTGATCTCTGTCAAATAAATAAATAAATCTCAAAAATATATGTCAATTTAGCCACTTATTTAAATAGTGATTAGAAATTCCAATGTAGGAATTTACTCAGGTTTTCTTCTGCATGGAAAACTTGGGTTTCCCTTTGTTAATCATTTTTCCTGCTATGTCTAGAACAGTTGAAATAATATATTCTGTGACACTGGAGTTAAAAAAACAAAACTGGAGTTTTCTTTCAGTTCAGTTATCACAACCTAGATTGACAGTGGAAAAAAAATAGACTCTAGGATTTTAACCTTGTATCTTCTAATCTTTAAGATCCTCATGTATTTTGAGTTACACCATTATGTTCTTTTATAATAAAATACTTTCGTGTGTTAAAATGCAAAAAAATGCACCTTTGAATTGGTGAAAAATGGTAATTAGATACTGTTGAATGGAGTTGTAGGAAAGGGGCAGTTTGAGGTGAACCTGTGTGTATTGATAATCTGTAGATCAGAGAAGAATGGACATTTCATTCTATTCCTTTTCTGGGTTGTGTCTGGAATCCTTTAAAAAGTGACAGGAGTTTTCTTGATTTGCATACTTTAAACTAAAGTCAGATGTTTTAAAGTCAATTATAAGTTTATTATAATATCCTTTATTAACTTTGATGCATTAACTTTGGACAATATGAATAAAAGTTCACAGTCATATCTTTAATTTCCTCTTTGGTATCTTGACTATTTGAAAGAGGATTATTTTACAGTCCATGAAAGTTTATTTTAAAACTGGTATGCAAGCTCTTATTTGGATATTGTTTTGGGCCTGCCCTTAAACTAAAACTTTCCTTGTTCAATCCATATCAAGTCAGATAGCAATCATAATTTCCTTTGAAATGAAAAAGGTAGAAAAGAATTACACAAATATAAGCTTTCATCTATTTAAAAATACCATGTCTTTTTACCTTGACTGGTTTCTGTTCTTCAAGAAAATCCAGTTCATTTACTGTCATAGCTTTCACTCTATTCTGAGGGACTGTATCTTGATTTTTTTGTTTTATGTAAAATTCTTGGAGATAGCATTGATATTCTGTGATTACTCTCTTAATTATCATTATGAAGGACACATGTGTATCATAATCATTTCTTATTTATTACCTTTGTAAAGTATAAACAGATGTTTATTTTGTTTTTCTTTTGTCAGAATAATTGCCAAATTTACCTACATCTCTCAGGTAAAATTCACTGTAAAGGTGTTATTCATTCACTTTCTGATTCTGCAAATGTTGGTTGCACACCCGTGATGGTGAGTATTGGGGATACCAGTAAGATGACACATGCGTGCACACACACACACTCTATACCGAAGTACTCAGAGTCTAGAAGAGGAGTTAAACTTGAAAACTATCATATTTAATAAAATATCTATAGCAATCAGGAAAGGCTTAAGATATAGTGGCAGCACAAAGGAGGGAAATGATTGCCTTGGCCTGAAGCAATCAAGAAATCATTGGTAGTGGGGCGCCTGGGTGGCTCAGTTGGTTGAGCGACTGCCTTCAGCTCAGGTCATGATCCTGGAGTCCCAGGATTGAGTCCCACATCGGGCTCCCAGGTCACGGGGAGTCTGCTTCTCCTTCTGACCTTCTCCTAGCTCATGCTGTCTCTCACTGTCTCTCTCTCAAATAAATAAGTAAAAAAGAAATCATTGGTAGAGAGCATAGTGATTAATCTGAGGCTTCAAAGATGACTAGAAATTCTCCAGAAAGGCAATTGGTTTCTGGTAGAAGGAAAAAGCAAGACAGTCCAGGTAGAGTCAAAATTTGTACAAAGACATGGATCTACAGTGTATGGAATGATTGAGTACTCCAAGTATTATAAAATTCTGGATTATGGTTTTGAGAAAGGAATGATGAATGATAAACTGGTTAGAAAGAAGTCCTATAGTCAGGACCACGCATATGCCTTTTTAAAATTTGGAGTTATTCTGTAGATGATAAAATTCATTGAAGGGCATTATGCATATTTGCAATTTAGGATACAGGAAGAATTGAAAAGGATAATTTTAAGGTAATACCAGTTAGAAAGTTATTTCAGTAAGACCAGGCAAGAGCAAATGAGGCTCTGAATGACAAAGACAGCACTGGGTGTGGAGGAAGTGATAGATGGGAAAAAAGTGAAGATGGAAAAATATTTTTTAATGTAGTTATTGAATTAAATATGCAAGGGGGAGAAGAAGAAAGAATCTGCTCATAAACTCTCTGAAAAAATGGATGGAGATGAGTTCTGAAAGCAAAGGGCCTGGAGAGATTTGTTGAGATGATCTTTCCCAAAGTTCTACCTCACTAGTTTAAATATTCAAAAATTGATTGTATTTGGAAATCAGAAATTATCTATCTAAAAATCAAATGTTCTGTGGGAATCATTGATAATATTAGTAAGGAGATATTGTGAAAAAGGATGCACTTTATTTTTTTACCATTTAATTTTAATTTTTTAATTTTTTAATTCCAGTTAGTTAACATAGTGTTATATTAGCTTCAGGTGTGCAATATAGTGACTTTGAAGCACTTTAGTTGGAAACGGAAACCAGTCAGTTTGTTACTGAAGCTACAATTTTGGGCAGAGAGCTTATAGAAGAGAAGATCATTGCTTGGCCATTATATGATGCATGTCTGAATTCATCTGGTAGCAAATCTTATATTTCAATTTTCCATCTGGACAAGAAAGAAATGTTCAAGGATTCTCATAATAACTCCTTTCCTCTCTACCATAATCTAAATTATTAAAAGTTGACAGGGCACATTTTCCAGGTAATTTACAGTTTTCAAATTTTGTTAGTGGGTTCTGAGACAATTGGCTAATAATAATGGTAATAATAATGTCTTTAGCAAAGACAGGTAAGAACTAAAAGTTGTCTTATTTGATTATTTCTCAGAAATAAGTTTAAAATTCAGGTAAAAACTTTTAATTATGGAAGCCTGGGAAGTATTTAGTCTCACCATTAAAATATTTTAACCACACTGTTTTCATCAAGAATCTATACAATTACTAATATAACAGAATAAAACATAAAGGGTAAGAAAAATAAAGTCCTTATTTTTTTTAATGGCCAGATTCCAGATTATTTTTGCAAGAGAAGATTTAACAGTTAAGAGCAGCTTAGTTCTTCCTGATGCTCTAGCCAAAACCTTTGTAGCCTTCCTTGACTTCTCTTTCTTTTATTCCACCCATTTGGTTTGGCCAACTTCAAAATATAGCCAGAATTCCATAATTCTTCAACTATCTTCTCTGTCAATACCAAGCCCAACCAACATCATCTTTTGTCTTAGATTACCAAGAAATCTTACTGCTTCTGCCTTAAATATGTTCAGCACAGCAGAAGGAGTGATATATGTGTATCTGTATATTTCCTGCAGTGTTAGTGTGTATGTGTGGGTGTATTTTGTAGTGTCAGTCAGATCATGACATCATCTATTTGTTTGAGCCCTCCTGTGGCTTTCCTTCATCAACTATGAGGCCAGGGGTTCTCAAACTGCTGTGAGCATCAGAATTCACTGGAAGGCTAATTTTAAGGCAGATGGCTGTACCCTGTACCCCAGAGGTTCTAATTCTGTAGATCTGGAGCAGGACTTGGAATTTTCTGTTTCAAACAAATTCCCATGTGATGCTTCTGCTACTATCCAGGGACCAACCTTTGAAATTCTTGATTCATACTGTAATCTTACTGCTTATTTGATTGTCCATAGCACATTTTGCTGTAACGACATCCCCAATCACAAACCTGCTTCAGGGCTTTGGCCTTTGCTCTTCCCATGTCTGGGATACTCTCTCTCCTGGTATCCACGTGGCTAATTTTCCAATACCCTTCAGGTTTTTACTCAAATACCTCTTCAAGAAACTCTTCCCTGACCAACCCCATACAAATACTCAAATCTCTTCCCATCCCATAATCATCCTGACATTTCCCATTTCTGCTTTATGTTTCTTCTTTGGCACTTTTTATTTTCTGATACTGTTATTTACCTACTTTTTCTATGTTCTACCTGCCTGAGTATTTTTCATTGCTGTTTCTCCGATGCCTAAAATATTGCTTGGCATACAGTAAGTACTCCATCTTTATGTGTTGATTGAATAACAAATGAGAAAGTCAAGAGAACATATGGGACGAGGGGAATGGACACATCTGGTTGATAATGCTTTGTGGAAACATGGGAAATAATTTGCCTTGCTATTAGTAGTATAACTTGAGTTGTTTTCTAAAACGAGTGGCAATGTTATACTGCAAAGCTAACATAAGCTGAACTGGTTAATCTTGTAAATGCAGACACTCATTGGGTAGGTAATCAACTCAGAAAAAAAAGAATTAATAATAAGTATTTGCTAATTTTTTAAAATACTCTAGATATAATGCTAAGTTCTTTATCTGTATGATTTCATCCATTCCCCATAACTGCCCCATGAAATGCTTATTAATATTTTATAGATGAAGAAATAAGACTTATATAATGCAAGCAACTTTCCCAAGGCAACACAATCAACCAGTGACCATCAAGTATTCAGACCAAGGTCTGCCTCTCTACAAAGACCACAATTTTGACACTGTAGTTCAGCCTGAAAATATAAGTGTATTTCTGCTATCACCAACATCACTAACATTATGCTCCAAAGTGGGTGGAGCTAGGGTAATGGGTTGGGTAGGGATCCAGAAATGCTGTTTCATGATTACTTTAAAAGGACTTGCTATGCAGATCCTAGGGAGGGGAAGGCTCAATAACATTACATGTCTTTAAATAATTGGAGGGATTTCATGTGGAAAATGGAAAATAAATGTGATCAGCTGCAGGATGAAAAATTAATAAAAAAACATAGCTATCATAGAATAGAAAATGGTTAATTTTTGCAAAGACTATTTTGGTGATTTGCCTGTTTGGTAACAAAACAAGTGGCTATGTTATATACTGAGATGAAGTCACCCTTCCCCGGAAGTGTTGAAACAAAAGCCAGATGAGCTAACTACAAAGACATTTTAGATCCAGTTGATTTTTTGGAAGGAGGGTCAGTAATGATAGTTGTTAAACTCTTCTCCAACTCAGATGGTCTTTGAGTCAAGAGAAATCTTTGGATTCTATGACTAAAGTGACTCACCAATTCAAACGACCAACACTCAATTCAGCATAAATTAAATTCATCTGATTTTTATTGCATTACTACTGCTCAGTTAATCTCCTAATTCACAAGGATACAAAGCAAAACAAGACAACAAAAAAGCCAAAGCCATCAGACAAAAATCCCCTCAAGTTCCTTTTTCTCTTTGCTCACCATTTACCTACATCTATATTCTTACATATTCCATTTCCTATCTTTCTTATCTCTATGTAAGGATTATCTCTCCTTGTATCTAAGGCAAATATGCTATTGTTGTTCTGGATCTGACCTTTTCGACCACCTCCAGTGGATCTTTTCTCTAGTCTGCATCTTCATCTTCTCCCTCTTGATTTGGATCTTTCCTTTAGCACATAGACATATTCCAGTCATTCTCAGTTCAAATCCTTTGAAACAACATGTCTTCTCTTGCTTTTCTCTAAATATTTCCTTTTTCTTTTTCTTTTTCTTTTTCTTTTTTTTTTTTTTTTTGAGATCAAGCTCTTGGAAGAAATCTAGACTCTGTCTATATCTCCTTCACTATAGTGTACTCATAAACCAACTGAAATATGGTTTCCACCACTATCACTGTAGTAAGTAAAGCTACCTATGACCTCCTGGGGTAATCTCGTATGTTCCTATTTCAGAGCTCCTCCAAACCACCTACACATTCAGCAGTTCACTAGAAAGACTCACAAGGGTAAGCATATACCTGTGCTCACTGATAACATTTATGATAGTGATCGAGTAAGATTCTACAAACAGATCAGGGGAAAAGACAGGTACAGCTGGGAGGAATCCATGCTGAGGTTTCTGATGTTTTCGCCTTCCCAGGAGGAGTCATTGAGAGCACACTCTATCCAGTGATGATAGTTCAGCAACATGTGTGCAGCTTTTATGCCCAGAGAAAGCCATGCAAGATGCAGAATTTAAGGGTTTTATTGAGGGCTGGTCGTGTAGGCATTCTCTGCCTAGCAAATACCAAAATTCCTGATTCCTTATAAGAAAGCAGATGTTCACCATCAGCACATCATACAAGTCATCCCAACAGAGCAAAACCACCTCATCAGAGAATGATTCAGAAGCCAAGTTCCCAGATGCTAGCAAAGGGCCAACATTACAAGTAGGGTTTTCTCAGGCCTGCGATGTTATTTCTTTCCTGCACACTGCTCAAGTACTCTCCATTACTTGATAAATCCCATGCCACTCTCTGTCTCAACTCTGCATTTCAGCTACATATCTATATGCCTACTAAGCATTTGTCCTTAAAATGTCCCACAAAAACCTCAAATTTGACTTAAGCATATTTAAATTTTTTATCTTTGCTCTTAGCTTTTTAAAACATCCCCCCAGTACTCACTGCCTCAATGAAAGACCACACCATTCCCCAGTTTCTGGGGATATCAGCTAGAGGATATCATCATGGCTTGCTCCATCTCCCTCATCCAGCACAATGAAGTTGATCTCTGAATCACATAGGTTCTACCTCCTCAATTTCCATACACTCGGACCCTTTCCTTTTATCTTCATGCCACTGCCTTCATTTATGTTCTTTGTTCTCCTGTATCCTCATTTGTTACCTAATTACTCTAGTAGTCCTCTAAATGTTCTGCCTGACTCCAGACCAGACCCCTGAAAATTCATTCTCATTACCAGTCAGACCTTGAGTACATTACTTAGCCTTTCTGAACCTCATATGCCATATATGTAAAGTGGGAATACTAATGATTCTGTCCTCTAAAGATCGCTGTGCAGAGTAATCTGGATAGTAAATATAATATGCTTAGCATATAGTAAATGTGAATAAACATGAGTATTAAATATTAATATTGTTACCATGACATTTTTAAAAGCATTTAAAGAGACAATGTGGTCTTGTTACATCACTGAATATTACCAATGACTCAGAAAGACCTTAAGGATACTGTCAGAACTCCTTACCCTGCACCTTTTCTCTCATAATTCCACACTTCCTCTCTTAGCTGCATTCCCAGTGAGCCACTTGAGAAGCTCCAAGTAGGTCAAACTCTTCCTTTTCTCTCTCTTAAACCTTTCTAAATGCTGGTCCTTTCGTCCGACCTTTTTTTTTTTTTTTTTCTCAACTCCTTCTCACCCAAGAAGATTAAACCCAAAACATTATGTCATCAAGAAGGTTTCTGATCTCCCCAGTCTGGGTTATGTGCCTTTTATATGTATTCCTCCCCAAAACTATGTTACTTCTAGATATACTTATTATACATTATTATAATTACCTTATTA
Organism: Enhydra lutris kenyoni; assembly: GCF_002288905.1. Taxonomy (NCBI): domain Eukaryota; kingdom Metazoa; phylum Chordata; class Mammalia; order Carnivora; family Mustelidae; genus Enhydra; species Enhydra lutris. The sequence goes on from NW_019154098.1 coordinate 47,326,922, forward strand.
TAATTCCTGCTTAATTATTTATCTTCACAATTAAACCTCAGGTTTTTGAAGATAGAAACTGTATTTGATTCATCATTGTGTCTTTCCCTCAATCCAGGGCCTGGTACAAGAAAAATGCTTGACAAATATTTTCTGAACCAATAAAATAAAGTAAATGGGATATACCTGTAGAAACAGCTTCAAAGTTTAGCAGAAGATGCAGTGGCTGATATTAGAAAAATCTGAAGTACAAAAGAAACGTGTTTGGTAGACAATGTAGCCTTACTTATCTAAATACCTGGGTCTTGGGTTTAGTCCTTTAGAAAATTCAAATAGACAGGGTCAAATGAAGAAACTATTTTCTTGAGCAAGATTTTGCCGTATAGCCTGGAATGGTGTACTTTTTCTATGTCCCTCCCAAAGCCCTAAGTATTGTTTTAGTACTCATGTCAGCATGGGCATAAATCCTCTTACCTGTGTGTGCCAGAAGCAATATAGATAGAAGCAACAAATTGCTTCTGGCACACACAGGTAACCAGAAACTGGTCTGGTTCTCCCCAGGCCTTTTTAGGTATGAGTAGTCACTCCAAGAATGATTTTGCAGGGGAGGAAGAGCAATCTGGTGAAAGAGAGTGTAGTGAGCCAGCCCTGGGAGACATGTGGATGGACACTTCTGAAAGCTTCACTAAGAATCATGAATTTAAGAAATATCTGTCATTGTCTGATTTTGCATTCTGACATAAACAGGAAAGGAGTAGAGATGATCTTTGAATAAAGTTACTTATATGCAACAAATTCTGTTTTGTAATCCCTAAAACAGATCAGGCCAGTTAAAAATGGACTCAAAATCTTACAACAGTCATAGTTCCAACCCGGTTTGGTATTCCCAGTGTCTGTGTTCGCTGTTGCATTGCACTCTAGTGCCCCTAGTGGTCAAGTGTAGCAGACGGTGTGATGCACTTGTCAGGACTTGGCCCCCAAACCCCAAGCTGCAAGGAGCGTTGACGCCATTAGGCTCAGAGCTATATCTTTGTAAATTGTCTCCAGATGAAGGAAGCTGCGGTCACCTTATAGCCCCTTCCTCCACTGACTGGTTACAGAGTTTATATACAAAAACCTGGCCCCTTGTTTCAATTTGGGACAAACTGAAATTGTTCATTTCTGAATGAACATCTCAGCTCAGAGTGCCCAGTGCAATTGACTGAAGCTTTTGTAGCATAATTTGTAGTAGAATTTCTTCTGCATAGTAATGTTTTTCTCACTTACTTGTAGCTGTTGTTCCCCTGGGTGTACTTTCACTGCACTGACCAAAGATACGTTACTTTCTTTATGTAATATAGCATCCCAGAGAACTAAATTCCATGGAGAACATTTAAGGAAATAATGGAAGTTTCTCAGTATTTACTGGTAGCTATTCCATCTTTATCTAGCGGATCAGGTAATAAAGATGAATAAGTAATTGAACCTAAATTACTTGTACTTTGGAATATACAATGATGAGAAAACAACTTAATCTCTTGTGAATAAAATATAATATGTAACAATTCTAAGGGAAAAAACCGAGTAAAGCTGATTTGTTTTAAGTTGCTAATATGTAATACATTGTATTTTTTATTACATTTTTGCTTTATAGTTAAACCACTCTTTTGATGACAGTTATTAAAAATCACCGTCACTATTGGGTTTTTATTATTTGTTTTCCCTCCCAGACACTCCATTAATCATCTTGTGTTTTCCTTGGTTTATCTTTTCTTTCTAATGTATTCATGAAATTTTATATTAATCATAGAGATCAGAGACTTGGAGAACTGGAAGAGTTCTTAAAATCCATTTTCCCCAAACATCTCACTTTGTGAATGAAAAAAGAGAGTTTTCGAGAGATTATGAAGACTGACATGACATGAAGTCTGCCTTCGTTCCTTTCTTCCTTCTTTCCCCTTTCCCATTATGATCTAACTACACTGGCTACTGGAAGGTTCTAGTACCTTCTCTCCTTGTTGCAGTCTCTATCTGGAATGCTGAACTTACAGAAGCTGTTAGTGGCCACTCAACTAAAGATCCATTAGGTGTTTGCTATTTCATCAGTGCTGTTTTAATCTGAGGTTCCTTTTATGTATGTATTGATTTGTTTTCTTTCTGACTGTTCACTGATTCACCACCCCCTGCCCTATTAGAAAAGCTCTGTGAGAATCCTCATAACTTAACCATGGGTCTGACATAGAACAGGGGAACAAATATTTGTGGAACAAATGAATGAGTGGATGTAATTGACTAGCCCAAAGCCCCGTACCTTGGTACAGTCAGAGCTGAACATAGCAACCCAAATCTCTTAATTCTCAGTTCATTGTTTTGACTTCTGCAACATGTTACATAGAATTCACTCCAATTTATGCAACTGCCATGCACAAGACATTCTGCTCATAATTGTGGGGAATTTGGGTAGTAAGATTTTATCTCTGCCATGTCTGTTGACCTTACTCATTGAAGTTCTTTTTTGCTTTTTAGCTCATTTGAATCTGTCCTTATATACTTCACTCTTTCCTGATATTTATCCCTGTTTCTTCTTTTGTTTCACTTCCTTTCACTTTATTAATGAAAATGACTATTTTCTTTTTATATAACATATACTTCTCTTGCCTTTATAAAAGTACTTTAAGGTCTTATACCCCAGGCACCTCACACTGAAGAGTCAAGTGTGGAGTACTGAGTTTATTTACAGATGGCCCAATCTTTAATGCTCTTACTTTCTTACTCTTGTTTTAGCTAATGACTCACAGGGAAAAGGCTATATTTAAACTGACCATCTACAAAAGAAATAGGTGAATATAACAAAATGTCCATATGTTACAAAACTCAAAATCTACAAGACAGAAATTTAATCAATTCTCAGTCCAGGTTCATAAACGACAAACATAAATGTTAAAATGGCAAAAATATAGAGCTCTGTATCTCCTAGTTCATTGTTATCACTCAACAAATTAAACCTACCAATGTGAAAATGCCAAATGCCCATTGAACCATTTCCAAGTTAATAACATTCTGTATGAATCCATTTGGATTTTCCCCCCAATCTGGCACATTTAATATCATTTCAAACCCCATTGGTTTGATTATAAATGAAATGCAGTGGCATTTCCAGGGTGCAGACTCCACAAAATGGATCCAATTACCAAATTTGCAAAAAGTGTTTCAGCATAAAATAACTTGATGCTGCCCACCATAATATTGCAAATGGATTTAAAATGAGGGAGATGATTTTTGTGTATGTGAGCCTATGCATCTTTCCTTTATTTTTCAAGTTATTTGTTCTACGTTTTTGTAGCCAGGTTTGCCAAACGACCATGGATGGGAAGTATAGAAAGTGGTTCATCATGTCTTATATATACAAAATTTTCAGACTGTAAATAGTTTACTTTGATAAGTGTTTCCAAGTTATGTTCTGTGTAACACTACTGCTGTAAGGTATTTTTAGATACTTAATGCTATAAAGTATTGGTAGATACTCCAAAGTTTCTTTGGAGTAATAAGTTAGGGAGATGTTGCTCATGTTTCTCTCTTGAAAATCTACTCTATACTTTAGCATACTAAGGACTTTGGGAATTTGTACAGGCAAGAGACACTTGCTGAGATAGCTGTTCCTGGGATTTTTTTTTACTATTATTTTTTAAATCATCTTTCAGTCAAATTCCTAGAAACAGAGAATAGGAAAGTGGTTGTCAGGAGCTTGGAAGTGGGAGAAATAGCAGAGACTGATAAAAGTATATAAACTTTTACTTATAAGGTGAATAAGGTCTGAAGATCTAATGTATAATATTATGACTATAGCTGACAACACTGTATTGTATAACTGAAATTTGCCAAGAGAATAGGACTTAAATGTTCTTACCAAAAAAAAGAAAAGGTAAGTATGTGAGCATTAACTCGATTGAGGGAATTCTTTTCACAATGTATACATGTATAGATTCATCATGTAGTATACTTTAAATATATTACCATTTTATCAATTATACCTCAATAAATTGGAGGAGGGAATCAGCACCTTTTAGTTCTTATGACTCAAACACAATCAAGAAAATAGAAATCACTGTAAATATTTCAAATATTTCCTACAAAGAAATTCTTACACAGGTGATAGAGAAGCTAATAAGCCAAACATGTGACAGTAAAACAGTCCAGAAGTCAGCAGTACCAGAAAGCTAGTATCACCTTTAGGTGGTTGTCATCATGGGGGTCAAGATCTGGGGTCACCAGATAAAATCCAGAAGTGAGGTTGACCTGCTTGGAGACCTGGGGTCATGAAGAGAATGTCTGTCCTGCGAAAGCCTGCACTACGGAAAAGTTTCAGTTGTTCCTGGAATTGCTACTCTTCAGAGCTAGAAGGCTGGAAGTATTCTGGCCTCTCCCATTTTAGCACTTTGCAATCCTTACCAGATCTCCATTGGTACCTCACAGGCAGAAACCTGTTGGCAAGGGTGTCTGGGAAATGCAGTTCTTTGTGTTACAGAGTAGATTATGAGAAGGATAGGGGTGAATCTGAAAGAAAACAGACTAAGGGACTAGCATGTGGAGTTTGGGAATCCCAGCTGGAAAATACTGACTAAAGTTGTTCTAATTATTCGTTGGTAATGTAAACAATTTCCCATTAAGATGTTTAAGAATTATAATCCTGTTGAATAAATTTCATGAGCAAGACACAACCAGTTTTTTTAATTTGGGGGGTTATGTATTTGTATATATTAGGGTTCTCCAGAGAAACATAACTAATTGGATACAGGTATCTATCCATATCTCTAACTATTCCCCCTTCTCTATTCCTCTTTCTCTGTCAAATCTGTTTTTTATCTCTATCTCTCTATCCATCTATTGAGAGAATGAGACATATTACCCTTATAATATATAATTAGCTTAAACTGTTAAGAGGCTGAGAAATATCACAACCTGCTATCTGCAAGCTAGAGATCCAGGAAAGCCTGTTGTGTACTTCCAACACTGGAGAAATGACGGTGTAGATTCCAGTGTGAATCTAAAAGCCTGAAAACCAAGAGTTTTTAAGGCAGGAGATCAGTGTTCTAAATGCAAAGAGGCAGAGTGAGTTCAACCTTCCTCCACCTTGTTTTGTCTGTTCAGGCCCTGAATGAATTTGATAAAGCCCACCCACATGGAAGAGGGCCATTTGCTTTACTCAATCATCAATTAAATGCTAATTTCTTTTGGGGTTCCTGGGTGGCAGAGTTGGTTGAGCATCAAGGGTTTGGGCTCAGGTGCTGATCTCAGGGTTGTGAGATCAAGCCCCCAGAGGCGCTCCATGCTCATCAGGGAGTCTGCTTCCCAGGATTCTGGCTCCTTCCGCCCCCACACCCCCACTCCCCGCCCCCAGGCACGGCTCCTGCTTGCTTGCATGTGAAAAAAGCTAATCTATTTTGGAAACACTTTCACAGACACACCCAGGAAGAATGTTTAATCAGGTATCCGGGCATCCTGTGGCTGATATATGAGATTAACGACTACAGTCTCACAGTCATTTGAAAAGAACACTTAATGGGGACCCTTGAAGATGAAGCTTATCAGAATCAACTGAAAAATAATGTTTATTTTTGTGCCACTTTGGAAAACTTTCTGGCTAACCAAAATAAGAAGTTTATCCTTTGGATTGCCATTTCCTGAAGCTCAGTTACTTGATAATGGAGAGTAATGCTCCTCAGAGCAGTGGGTGTTTACATGTGTTCCTCTCTAAACACTTGTCCAGCACCTATAGTTCCTCCCTTGGATCCAAATTATAGCCAGATGGACAGTTATGTCTACCTGGTTCAAGTATGTCTGATTTATAATACCTGAAACTGCATGATAATTTAAACTAATGGTACCAACATGGAGAATTAGATGAGGGAACCTGAATAATATTATTGATAAATTACGTACAGATTTTCTTAACAAGCAACTTAGACACTTGGAGCCATTAGCAATATGGAGGCCATCTGTGTGATCTTGTTTACTTTCCAGTCTCTTCTCTCCAGGGGTTTGGAGTCACCTCCACTCCTTCCTTAGTCTTAGGTATCTTCCTTCTGTGCCATCTAACCTCTGTCATTTACTGAAAACTTACTATATGCCAGGCCCTATACATTCCAAAACTTTTATATTTTTAATTCTTTTGAAAACCCTTTGAGGTAACAATTATCATTCCTCATTCACAAAGAAAATCAGGCTCAAATCAGTTGTGTTACAGCATAATAATAAAAGATCTTGTATTTGAACCCATCTCCTTTTATACTATGTTAAGGTTAAATCACTGTAGGAGTTCTAAAAAATCCTCTTCATATTACTGATATGTTATTAACTCTTCATTTATTTACTCACTGGAAAAGCAATTATTAAGTGCTCACTCTGTGCCAGTCTTGCTGAATGTACAATGACTTTCATTTTGCAGATGCTCAGGTTTTGGTTCTAATTTACTATCTGCTATGGACTTTAAGACTTTGTTTATTTAGGGGGAATATTTTTAGGCCCATAGCAAAATTGGGAGGGTGCAAAGATTTTGGAGATTTCCCACTGCCTCTACAGATGTGTGTGTGTGTTTGTGTGTGTGTGTGTGTGTGTGTGTATATATTTATACACACATAGCCTCCCCCTTTATCAACATTCCCCTATAGTGGTATATATGTTAGACTAGATGAACCTAATTGATACATCATAGTTAGTGGTTTACATTAAGGTTCACTCTGTTATACATTCTGTGGGTCTGGACAAATATTTGATGACATGCATCCAACCAAATAGTTTCATACAAAGTAGTTTTACTGCCCCAAAAGTTTTCCATGTGCCATCTATTCATCTTTCTCCCCTCCATCTGTAGTACTTTGAACTTATGAACATACGCATGTTACAATATCCAATGCTGTGTTTGTTTTCCTTCATAGTCCATTTCTTTTGCTGCATTTGCATGTTATCCTTAAATATGTATTTTCTATGACTACTTGCTCCCCTCCCAAAATTCAAGCAACCAAGTTAACATCCAATCACTCAGTAACAGAGCTCAGATTTCCCAATCCTCTATAAAACTTTAAGTCTCAAGGCTTCAGGATAAGTACTGTTAGAGTCACATGTCTCTTGTTTAGATATTTTTGACCAACATGGCTGGATTAGCTATATAGTTGAAGTGATATATCGTGATCACTCTAGCCTCATAGCCAATAAGTGCTTAAGCTGATGATTTAAGCTTTCAAATCTCACCATCTTCCACTGTCTGCATTGTGTCCTTCTAGGATATTTATCTGTCCTAGGCAATTTCTGTATATTACCTGATTTTATACTTCAGGCAATAATCTGATGTAGATATTATCCTTTCTATCTCATAATGAGAAAGGGAATTATTCTTGTTGCTAGTATGTAATGAAGTGTCTATCATTTGCTCAGTTTAAAAACCTTGCAATCAACCTTAAGTCCTCTCTTTCATACAACCAATCCAATGGCAGATCCTACTGTTGCTTTCCCAATAAATCCAAATAGTTCTCAACATCTTCACCCTATCTCGGTGTTCCAAACTGCTCTTACCTCTTTCCTGGATTTTGAAGTAGTCTCCTAACAAGTATTTTTGCTTCTGCCCACTTTGGTCACATCTCTCCTCAAATTATACCATCAATTCCAGCTCTTCACTCTAAGTTTAAAAAGTTATCTTTCATAAGTATAAGTCAGACAATATCATTTCTCTATTCAGACTTTGCAATGCTTCAGTGACTCTCTCTCTCATTCAAAGTAAAAGCCAAAGTCCTAAGAGTGGCTTACACTGTAGCACAAGATTTGTCTTCATGTAACTGTATGGCTTCCATTCCTTCCATTCATTCTTACCACCATCCCCTTTGCTCACACCTTGGTAACCACACTGGCCTCCTGACAGTTCTCTGAATTCACCAAACTAATCAGAGCCTTTGAACTTGTTCCTTCTACCTCTTATGACCTTTTCTGCAATGCTATGTAATAATATGATTCTGTGTTTTACATGATAACATGATTAATTTTGGTGGTAGGAGGTAGTAGAAACATTTTAATCTTAATTTATATGGTTACATATTTAAAAGCAGTTTATTTAGTGGTGATTCAAGTTATTTTTGCACATTTTATATATTTACAACATAAGAAAGCCACAAAATAATTTATGCATGATATTAGCAGTCACATAAGCACATGAAAGTTTATACAGATGCAAATGAGCCATTCCCCTCCCAAATTGAAACTATATGAACATCACAAAAGTGGTATGTGTCTTATTAAATTGTTTAATGAACTATGCATGTAATTTATAGTTGAAATGCACATGACAGTTGTTAACTTTGACTCATAGAATCACCTGGGGAGAGAGTAAAAGATCCCAGTACCCAGACAGTGCCCCAGACAAATTAAATATGCATCTCTGGGAGTGAGGCTGAACCACCTGTTTTTATGTAGGGTTGAGTCCTATATAAAGCCAACGTTCAGAACTACTGATATAAGAAAAAAACTAAAAATGTAGTGAGTGGGGATGAAAAGGAGGAAATTAACTAGAGCATGAGTGATGATTCGGAGTTAGTATTGAAAAGATCAAGAAAACAGCAGAGAAAGAGATTACAATGCAAAAAAATAATTTGTTTTGGGCCTCATAGATGACTCACTTGACTACAGCACATAGCTTGTATAAAAGAGACCTAGAGAACTAGTGACTATAAAATACACCAAATACCAAAATAAGGAGCCCCCAAATCAACCTATGGATAATCAAAGAATAATTTGATTGCACTGACTTCTGATGGGTAGTGTAGAATAATAAGAGTGAGGACATGTATCTGAGAGATAAAGTAGGAATTGGCTGCAGTTGTCCTGATATGGGTAGTAAAGATTTGAATGAGAACAGAGAAAATAAAAATGAATGATTGTACAGTAACTAAGATGAAAATGTCAAATCTCCACTTTACTCCCAGCTAGGTAAACACAGTTTAAGAACAACTTGCAGATAAATATCTCATTTGCAATGCAAGCTCTCAGCATCTCAGTCTTAAAAGCTATCTGGGCCCACTTAGAGTCGACATCATAGTACATCACCTAGGGAAATGAAGATTTGGCAATTAAACAGTGGGTAATCCAAACAGTTAATTCAGGACAGGAACTCCACAGAGGTAGTACCACGGAGAAAGTACACTTGCTTGCTAAGTATTTGTAATTTGTTCTTGGAAGACTTTATCAACACAGCCCTCAACTTTTGAAGGATTTTCGCCCCTTGAAATTAGAATGGATGGATTTCTATTATCAGTGATGCAATGGTTGTGAAAGAGAAGAGGAAGTAATACATAAAGTACAGGGAATCTTAGCGGTACATGAAAATGCTTGTGAAAATTTATTTCAAAAAAAAAATCTTTATTAGCCTGGCATTTCTGGTGTCCTGTTATAATATACTTATTTAAATTTTGGAAAATATTGGTAGTTTGTTGTTGAAGAGTTGAGACTCTCCTTGGTTAGATAATAAAGTGAATATATGCGAAGTCTGTAGTATATTGCAGAGCATGGAATGAGAAAGTAAATTACATTGAGTAGCACTGTAGTTTCTTTATATACATTTCCTTAGTGCTCCAAAAAATGAAACTGTAAAAGGGCTGTGGTTATTCCAGCTTTACAGATGAAGAAATAAGAAAGGTGATATTATGTGATCAAGTACACAAGAAGTGCCCAAACTGGATTTAACTCAAGGGTATCAAACACTAGATCTCTGTTGGACTGATTTCTTACTACTAATAGTTAAATAGTACTAATAGTTAAATATTAAATATTAACTATTACTACTAATAGTTAAGTAGTTAAATATTAAAAATTACTAACAGTTAAATATTAAATATTAATATTAACTATTAATAGTTAAATATTAAAAACATCCTTCTTTGAATCATGAAGAACAAATGGAAGAAATTGCAATTATCTTACCTATCAATTAGATCTTAATATGACTCAACATGGAATTTTTGTGTTGTTATCCCAAATAGGTCTTTTAGCATTTAAGCAGTACATAATACATAAAAAGAAATAAGAATTATCAGAAATTTGGAAGTAATGACCCATAATAACTACGTAGTATGGTTTATTAGATTATATCTCCATAACATATCATGGAAGAAAAGATAGGATAATATCTTGGTAATTTATGGAGGTGGTAGTAGAATAAGATGTTTTGTCCTTAATGGAAAAATTGTGACCATGCATCCTTGTTCTTAAAAGAAGCTTGGAAATAATATTCAGATTATTTGTTTCAGATTATAAGTTTCATGTTTCAGTGGAAACCAAAATGAACATAAAAAACATGATTAAATCCGTTATTAAAATATTGCTCTACAAAGTACACCAGATTTAGGAAATACATGGATATAGATACAGATGAATATACTTGCATGAATATATTTACATACATATGCAAATAAACTGGTATTTGAAAGTGAAATTATTAAACGAAATGGTGCTCCTTTCCACCTTTGTTGGTGTGATAGAAAACACATGGGAACGGACGTGAGAAAACTAGGGCTTCAGGTGCTGCTGTGACATATATTTGCTACTTGACCTTGAGCAATAGCTGACTTCTGCATGCCTCAGTTTACTAATCTGAAAAACCAGGGATTTAGGCTTTACAATCCTTACATTTCTACCCAGGTCTATAAATCTATGCCATTTTCCCTGGTAGTATGAATTTTGTCCCTTTTTCTAAGCCCTTCCCAACATTTGGAATAAGCTGGCAGTCCAGCTGGCTGTCATAGAGGCTTGGGCAGTAAATGGAAAGAATTACAAAAAAAAATTAATTTTCAAGTCTGGACTTTCATCATGGCATTCACTCTAGACATGCGTATATGAATAGAATGAAGCTACAGAGTTCAAATATGGCTTAAGATGTTTGGATCACAGCCACCATGTTTAAAAGTATAGCTACTTAGGCATTTAAAAATGTCTCCTTAATTACAAAGAATTAAACCAAAAGTAGATTTTATAGTTAATTTAATTAGGCTTAAACAGGAAAACATTTGACAAAATTGCTAAATGATGGTATAGGAAGGAGTAAACTTATCTTTTCACATATGTATTCCCCCTTAGTATAAAGCCATGGAGATTTCTTGACCAAATGCCATGCACAATTACTTACAATGGGCAGTCCCCCAATTTTTGCTATTTCATGTTTTACCAGACCAATCATTGGACTGTTGTTAATGAAGACCTCCATTACTACCACTTTTATTCATTTATTCATGGCATCGACTCATACCTGAACAGATAAATTGAGCAGGTTACACAGTTATGATTTTCCTATCAATATGGTGCCATGGACAGCTATTCCCCCAAAATGTTTGCCCTTGATATTGTAATCCAATGGTAATTAGCTCATGTAATTAATATATTTTAGGCACATATTGGACAAACATAGGAAAAATACAAGACTTTGTAGTCACATCTGGATGTTTAAATTTGAGGCAAATTTTTAAAATAAAAGATTTTTTTTTTTTGTAAAGTGTATTAGACTGGCAAAATCTTTAAAGCTTGAACATACAATCTGTTGATAAGGCTGTAGGGAAATCGTCATTCTCAAACATTGCTGTGTGAGTTCCAGATGTTACATTAATGGAGGAAAATTTAGAAATATCTGACAAATGTGCCTATACACTTGCTTGTTGACTCAGCAATCATACTTCTAGGTCTCTACTCTGAAAATACTCCTCCATAAAAACAAAAGTCTATATGTATAAAATTTTCATCACAACATTTGTTATAGCAAAATGTTGGAAACCATCTAAATATCCACCAATAGGAGACTGAATAATCTATGGAATATCAACACAAATGATTTCTATGTGACTGAAAAAATATCAAGAATGGGTTACAAATGTCTTGCAGCTAGTACGTGAAAAAAGATGTTATGGTACTCTCTATGTAGTATGTTCCCCTTAATGTAAGACATGAGCTCTCAATCTCTCTTACATTCCCTCCATAGTCTTTTTGCTTATTTTTGCAAAGTGAAATACTGAATGGGTTCCCCAAGAAAGAAAGGGTCAATCAGAAATGAATGAAGAAATCACCTCCAGGGATGCTCCAAATTGAAAGGGGGGGATTGTTGATGGAAGCGATAATTTGCTATACAATTTATTGTTTAAAATAAAGTCATGGGCGCCTGGGTGGCTCAGTGGGTTAAACCTCTGCCTTCGGCTCAGGTCATGATCTCAGGGTCCTGGGATCGAGTCCCACATCAGGCTCTCTGCTCAGTGGGGAGCCTGCTTCCCCTCTCTCTCTGCCTACTTGTGATCTCTCTCTGTGTGTCAAATAAATAAAATCTTCAAAAAAATAAATAAAATAAAATAAAATAAAGTCATAACATAGGATTGTAGAAAGAAAACCCGCCCAAATTGAAAACAAATCTGAAACAGATAAACTTATTTACACAACAAATTGATATTACATGCACATAGTGAAAAAATATTCAGGTAACTCTTAGGTAATATTCTGACTATATATACATAGTAGAATACATTTTAAGATTAAAAAAGAAATGCAAAGAAATTTTGAACTTCTAATTAGTTTTCTTTTTCATAGGATTTGGTGTTATAACTTAAAAACCACTTTGTATTTATTGTAAGATGAATAAAAAAATACATTAGTATTATGAGAACTGAACTTTTTCAGTTTAAGAGATAACAATCATTGGAGTAACATGAGAGAAGCATGTTAAAATATAAACTTCCTTTCAAATTGTTACCAAAAAAGGTACATGAGAAAAATCTTAGTTTGTTAATTCAAGTGAAAGGTACATAGATTTCCCTTGTAATATTCTTTTCACTTTTCTGTGTATTTGAAAATATTTTTAACAGCATCGGGAGAAGTAACCAGCAGGAAGTGTCTAAATATAACCCTCTTGATTTGGATATAACCTGGCAAGGCCTCGGATTGGCACTAAACCTAGTATCTTAGGTAAGTAATTGCTTTAATATATATTTTTTAAGATTTTGTTTATTTATTTGACAGAGAGATCACAAGTAGGCAGAGAGGCAGGCAGAGAGAGAGAGAGAGGGGGAAGCAGGCTCCCCGCTGAACAGGGAGCCGGATGCGGGCCTGGATCCCAGGACCCTGGGACCATGACCTGAGTTGAAGGCAGAGGCTTAACCCACTGAGCCACCCCGGTGCCCCAATATGTTTTTTAAATAATGAAATATTCTATAAAGGGTAAAGTGTCTTTTGTGAAAGGAAGATAGTATTTGTATTTTATGAACGTACACAGCAAGGTGCTCAGAAATTGTAGACAATTATAACCAAGATAGAATGTTAAAATCAGCCAAACATTATTAAAATATATCCAGGTTAATCCACATAATTTGAACAACATGTTTTTCCTCCCTCCTTCAAATGGTTTGAAATATATAAATGTTCCTAAAAAAAGATGTCAGTGCCTATTTCATTTGATATTTTATTTTTAATTTTCAGGAATCATATTTAGCTCATGCAAATGCATATTTGCATAGATATCTAGTTGAAAATTTCTGTGTTTTTATTTTCATAAATTGACATTATCGAACGTTCCTATATTAAATATAGCAGCAGAAAATAAATGTTTTTTAGAGTAAATCTAAATAAATAATATCCACTAGAAATCAGAAAATTAGAATATTGTTTTCTTACTTGCATTATTGGTCTGAATCAAAGTATTTAACTGGTTACTGGGGCCATCACTGAGGATTTAATGTTACATCACTGGAACAACATTGGTGAATCTGGCAATGTGATACTCTGCTTTTGCTTTGTTTTGCCTGTTGGGAGACAGTTCTCCATGGGCCTCTCACATTTCTGCATGTCTTGCAAGCAAGTAATTTACTGCCCTTTGTTATAAACTATCTTTTCAAGGACTTTGGTGTAGCTAACAGCCTTTGATATAGATAGAAATAGTTTCTCTCTCTGGAGCAAAAGCAAGCAAGCTTACTATGCAATAGAATAAAAAGACTGTCTTTCTCTAGAGCAAAGGGCAGCAGGCTTACTGCCCGCTCAAGAACTCGTGAATTCCTAAACTGAGTTCCTCTCTTGCACTAAAGCCACAACACGGGCAGGCTTTCACACGGCCTCATTCACACTGCTCTTGTGGGACACGGCGAAAGGAGGTGACCCAAACCCACAGCATGCTGGTCATGCTGTGTGCTTCACAGTGGGTCATCAAGTCCTTTTCTGACCCAGGTATCTAGTGTCAGTTTTCAATATCCTTGAAACTGGCAGCATCAGTGAAACTTGCTAACTTGCCAGTAAGGCAAAATCTCAGATCCTTCCTGGTTCCTGAAATGTCCTGAAGGCTAAAGGAGAAGAAAAATATCAGTATAATAAAATGCATATAAACACCAGTAATTTGTTGAAATAAATATATTAAAAAAAAAAACTTAAAAAATCTTCAAAATTTTTGAACATTTTGATTTAAACTTAAGAATTAGGCAAGGTATTTATTCTAAAATGATTCCAAACTAGGTAGTGGAGAGCAATCATCACTGTTATCCATCCACTTCTTTTATCTTGTACAGTAAAAATTTTAAGTAGATATTAGCCATGACTGAGAAGTGTTTTCTTAGGTATTTAATACAAATTAATTACTTTTTTTTTGGATTTGTAGTAAAATACCGGCACTCATATATGTCTATATCCATACCCTCATCCTATTTATGTATCTTCCTAAATGGCATTGGGTGAGTTTCTAAAATCCAGCCCCATTCCCTGTCACTGCCTTAGTTTAGGCCTTCTTTGCCTGGCTTTCCATCATCAACCTCTGTAATTTTTATAATCTTCTATATCTTTTTCATAATTATCATCTGAAGAATCATAGCACCAATAATACTTTCCTTTTTTAAATATAAGAGTTACTTCAAATATTTTAGCTTTAATGAGGTAGTCTTTCTTTCTGGTTTCCCTTTCACTTCTAGTTACTTTCTTAATGTGAGTTTCCTGTTCCTGTGTACAGAAGCAGTTTCTCCATCTGCAATATTCCCCCTGCATTGTAGTCATAGTCTCTTACATGTTTAAGAGTGAATTTCCATGAGCATTTTCAAGCTGGTCATGGGATGGACCATCAGAGAGTGGTACCTGGAAACCAGCACTTTGGTAATGATGGGTTCATCTAGAAATGCAATAGGTTATTAGTGGGGTCAAGGGCATTTTCTTTTATATTATTCAAGAGAATGTAAAAGCATATTTGGCCAGTTGCAGTGAAAATAATTTTTTTTTAATATCCAAAACAACACATGTAAATCTTCTAGAGTGGGGTCTTAACCCACTCCACACAAGTCTCCTGATAACTAAGTAGAGGACAACATTGAACATGGAGGACCCTAGAAGGAGACATGTGCCAAGAGCAGATCAGATGAAACTATTCTAAGATCACATCCTGGAAAGTACCTGCTGCTCAACCATCCTCCAGAAATGTTCCCAAATTCTTCTTTGGGAAATTTAGAGAGGTCTCTCTAAAAAACTTTCATTTCCAAATAACTTAACAATTTAGAAACTAATCAACACTTAGAATGTTTGTGCTATGTTCCAAGCACTATTCTAAGTCTTGAGTTACATTAACTTATTTCATTACTTTTTTTAAGATTTTATTTATTTATTTGACAGACAGAGATCACAAGTAGGCAGAGAGGCAGGCAGAGAGAGAGGAGGAAGCAGTCTCCCTGCTGAGCAGAGAGCCCGATGTGGGGCTTGATCCCAGGACCCTGGGATCATGACCTGAGCTGAAGGCATTATCCTGAGCCACCCGGGTGCCCAAACTCATTTCATTTTTACAACATATCCCTGAGACAATATTAGTTACTACTTAACTGATGAAGAAGCTGAGCCACAGAGAAAGCTGTCCAAGGTCACAAAAGAAGTGGCAGAGAAGAGATGTGAACCCAGACAGTGAGCTCTAGGATCAACATCTTAATCTTCAAACTGTCCTCCTAATGGGGAGAATAAGCATTGCACAAAACACCATCAGGTTCAGGAATGAGAGTCATGAAAATTGAGCAAAGTGAAGTGGAAGATAAGGCAAAGAAAACATTACTTCCGTGGCAACTTCACGTGTGAGCACATTCAGATATACCTTACTCTTCACAAAAGCCATAGAATATTCTGCTACATATGTCAACTGTAATTAATATAATCAGTTCTCTATTGATGGATGCACAGTTTGGGCACTTGCACAGATAACCTATCAGATAAATTGCTGGGTGAATGGGAATGGACTTTTAAAACTTCAGTACACATTGATAAATTATCTTCCCTTAAAAATTGAACCAATTTACACATTACAAATAGTAAGCAAGAGTTCCTTTTCCCACACATTGTCAAGAGTGGGCATCATTAACCTTCAATCTTTGTCAATATGATATAGGAATAATTATTTCTAATTGTTTTAATTTCTATTTTAAGAATTATGAGGTTTATTAATTATCTACTGCCGGATAACAAACTATCCCAAAACTTTGCAGCTTAGGACAACAAATACTTATTATCCTGTAGTTTCTGTGGAAACAGATAAAGGAAAACAGGTGTAGCTTAGCTGGGAGGCTCTAGCTCAGGGTGTCAGGCAGACTGTCACTCTCGTTTCAAGGCTCAGTTGGGGGGCAGTCCCCTTCCAAGCTCATGGCTGCTGGCAGGTCTTGTTTCTTTGTCCTATGAGCCTCTCCACAGGCTGCCCAAGTGTCCACATGATAGGATAGCATGTGATCAGAGAGCATGGAAGCCAGAGAGAAAGAGGAAGCCACAGTCTTTTTGTAACCTAATTACAGAAGTAATACCCATAGCCTTTGCCAATTTCTATATGTTAGAGACTAGTCACTAGGTCCAGCCCACATATAAGGGGAGGAAAATACAAAGGATAAGGATGTTTAGGAGTTATATCAGAACTATATATTCTATGAGTGTGTAGAGCAACTTTTTCTTTATATTTGA
This sequence comes from Enhydra lutris kenyoni, assembly GCF_002288905.1. NCBI lineage: Eukaryota > Metazoa > Chordata > Mammalia > Carnivora > Mustelidae > Enhydra > Enhydra lutris. The sequence goes on from NW_019154098.1 coordinate 47,343,845, forward strand.
CTCATTCTGTATATATGTATCCCATAAGGAGCCTTTAAGAAATATACATCTTCAAGTTTGTCTTTTATGTTCACTATATTGCCTTGCAATACATTTAGAAAACTTTCAAAAAATTAAAACCTAGCAAGTTTTCTTACATTATTTTTGTGAATTATTTTCATATTTAAATATTTACACATTCAAACAATTTGGGTGGTATAAAGAATAAGGTAGGGATTTTATTTATTTTATCAAATAGTGAGCCAGCTGTCTCAAAAAAAAAAAAAGATGGATTAAATAATTCAGCTTCCCTTTCCCTGCTTTTAAGTGCACAGTGGCAGTATTTTATCCCATTCTGCTAAAAATAAGTAAGTTGCTTCTCAAATTCCTGTGTTTGCTTGCTATTATGAAATACTTATAAGAGATAAGAACAAAGCTTGTTTTGTATGGATTGTCTGACTCTAAATGTCACAGAATCATTATTTTAAGTCTTTAAGAAAAACACATATTGTTTATGCCATCCTGTGTTATATGGCTTTAACTCTTTTTTTTTTTTTTTATTTTTTTTTTAAAGATCTTTTATTTATTTATTTGTCAGAGAGAGAGAGGGAGAGAGAGCAAGCACAGGCAGACAGAATGGCAGGCAGAGGCAGAGGGAGAAGCAGGCTCCCTGACGAGCAAGGAGCCCGATGTGGGACTCGATCCCAGGACGCTGGGATCATGACCCGAGCCGAAGGCAGCTGCTTAACCAACTGAGCCACCCAGGCGTCCCTGGCTTTAACTCTTAAGGAATTAGTTACCCGATGCCTATGGATATAAACTTTATACTTACTAAATGAAGCAGTGTTTTAAAACCATCAGCAAATCACTCGATTTTGGCACTGTGAATAAATACTCCATAGTCAAAATGAGAAATTAAGGTTTTCTTAAGAAAAATAAAATATGTGTATGTCTAGATTCTTACCCTTACTTAGCTAAGACCTAGGGTGATTGAGGAGGTGTGATCTATCAGAGTTTCTTGACAGCTATCAATTGCATTACATGCTTACTAAATGCAAAAGTAATCTTTCAGTTTCTCAAAACCTTCCTCTATACAACAACCTCTCTTTTAGCTGAAACCATTCAATAAAGTGGATTCCATTTTGTCTATAGGAACATGATAGGGGTAATGATGGTTAGTACGAATAGGTTTTCATAATTTCTTCATGAGTCCTAGGTGTATTGGACCTCTCTGAGACGGGAGGGTACTCAGTGTTTTCAGTTTCTCCTAAAAATCTAAGACTTAAGCAGTTCTGTTTGCTACCCAGTCAAATTAGTTTATCTGTATGATTCTTATTATTATACTTGTATTTCCCTTGCTTCTGGTTGTCAATACTTATGTCATTTCAACTGTTCGTTGTTACCTCCTTGAGATCAAAGTACATTTTGTAGTTTCTGATGCTCTGCAGGGCTTAACACAGTGCCTTGCACAAGATAGACAATGAAAAATATTTCTTGAATGAAGTATACTGTAATGTATACCAACTAATGTTGGTGCGTCTTTTCAGTGACTGGAAAAATATTTTTTTCCATCCTTAGCATATATGATTTTAATGTTACAAATTTTTTGCTTAATTCGTTTTAATTCTGTTTTAGCTAAAGATACTTTCTGTTAGAATACAAGGGAGTTCAAACATTTATTTGGAAAGAGATGCTCATCTTTTTGTAACTGAAAACTTCAATGCTTTGCTGGTTGTAGGTATTCCTTAACTAATATAATTATGCTAGGTAGCTAAAAGCTATGCTCTAATAAGTCACCACACATAAGTTCCGTGACTGTGAAACTGTCCTATTCATACATTTCCTCTCCAACAAAGTAGGGTTATGATACACATCAAATTAATGTTTGAAGGATGGCTTCATTCGTGGTGATATTGGTCAATCACTTGAAATTTAATAGGGATCCAAATAAACTCAAGGTCATTAAATTCCAGTTAAATTTAATGTTGACTTCCAGAATTGTGCTCTTTTCTCAAATTTCATGACTATATCCATAGCATAGCAGCATAGTCTTTTATCATGTGGACACTTGCAGAAATTATGCATACAATGCTCACTGTAAAAATCTGAAAATGAAGCTAAATAAAAGGATAATTTAAGTAAACTATATTTTGGCTATTTAGAGATAACAGTTTTATGTTTCCTTCTAGATCGTTTATTTGCATATAATATGAGTATATCATATACATATGCACTTTTCCCTTAATGTGTCTTGAACATTATTTTATGTCAATCATGTTTCATGAACATTAATTTATATAACTAAATATACTTTAAAATCAAATTCAATGGCTTCATAAAACTGTATCATAGCATCCTTATCCCTGATTTCTGACACTTTAAGTTCTTTCCAAATATTTGTTATTATAAAAAAATCTTGCAGTGAAGATTCATGTGCCAAGGTCTATCCACACACACACACACACACACACACACACACAAATATTCCTGATGCATGATACTGTTGAATTTCTTTTGATTCCTGTTTGTATGAAGACTATTCCCTTTTGCTGAATCCATGATTTCAGTTTCACTTCATATTACCTAAAGTGGTCTTTTTACAATGCCATTTACATAGTGCTGCATCAGTTTAATAATTTTTAATGGTTCCCCATTGTCAGCTTACATGTTTACAAGATCAAAGCACCATTCTAGCGTTTGCACCCTGCCTATTCTCATTTAGGTTCTCTTCATTTTTACCTGCAGGCTTAGCTGTTCTTCAAATTCCCAGAGCAAATCCTGGTGACTTTATGCTTGAAAGCATGCATTCCTCAAAAAATGCTATTAAAATACAGAACCGTCGTCCGGTGACAATAGCAAAACGATGTAGATAACTTTATGATGAAATAGAAGTTTGAGTCTCGCTTAGCCATAAATTTAAACTGCTTCTTTTCAAATAGACATGATTTGGCTGATATGAGCATTCACAAAACAAGTGTAGGTAACAGTTTTGATAAAGAACATAGTACCCAGAGGAAGCATTTCATATTATCTTTTAGTCTAAAGGCAGAAACCAAGGTGCAGAAGAATAAACTCACTTTTCATACTGCTTAGCTATGCAGTCTCTTTCTATGGAAAGCAGTAAATATTGATTATAGGTTAAAGGCAATTAAAATAATGGACCTGTAGCTGGCAACCATGCCAGATAGTTCTTGGCACTGACAACGTTTACCACATAAGCAATGACTGTCAAATTTAATGAGCAAACACATTTCCAGGAAAAAGCATTTAATATTCATTTGCCAAGCACAGGCTATATTCAATTTGTGGGTTAACACTTAAAAACAAAGACAAGAGGCAGAAAATGTTGATTTTAAAAGAAGAAAAAAGGGGGAGGGCACTTAAAATCCATTTAGAATTAAAACTTTTTCACATACTCTCTAAAGCTGATAAAATCCTGTCTCAATAGCAGAAATGGGCCATGTATGCTGTTTAAGACTGTCATGCAGACCCTCCTTTTAGGTCATGGCATCTTTGCCAGTTTGGCCAAGACTGAAGGAGAAAGAACTATTGTTTTTAGGACTTAAGTTTATAGAATATGGATTGCTATCCAGTTAGGATAAAATCTCTCATCACCACCTGGGAAATAAGCGGAATGCAGAGAAAGAGAAAGAGAGAGAGAAAGGATATACTCTGGAGCTACACAATTCAAAAGAGAAGCCATCGCCAGACCAGTAATACCTGGACAAAAATAATTGACCTTATTGTAGGAATTCAGCAAACTACACACATCATGAAAATTCTCTTGAAAATACGTGCTGGAAACAACTTCAGACTAAGGAAGTCAATTTTGTATAACTACAAGAAATTCTATCCCTGTAATGGACAGAATAACATGGCATAAATAGAATTAAATGTTTCTAAGTCAGGCCTCCATAATCTCTCCCTCAAAATATTAAAATACCTTCTTAGCTGAATTCCTTATCTCTAGTGTTGAGCTCTTCTTAAAAAATTTTTTTTAAAGATTTTATTTATTTATCTGAGACAGACACAGTGAGAGAGGAAACAAAAGCAGGGGGAGTGGGAGGGGCAGGCTTCCCACTGAGCAGGGAGCCTGATGGGGGGCTCAATCCCTAGGATCGTGACCTGAGGGGAAGGCGGACACTTAACGACTGAGCCACCCAGGCACCCCATAGTCTTGAGCACTTTTAACCCATTCTCTGCATTGCAGCTAGAAAAATCTTCCTAAGTTTTTTTTATCTTTTATATAATGCTCCTGCTTAAAATTCACTATTATCATCTTTTCACCTTCTGGGTGAAGGACTGCACTATGTGGTGGCATGCAGGACTCCTCATAAGCAGCCCCTGGTCACTGTGCCAGTCTTGTTGTTGCCCTCCCCCGTCCCAGACTGACTGCTTGCCCACATGGCATATCTGCCAAGTTTACCTACCATGCCCTCAAAGCCCCACTTCTTTCTCCTCTTCTTATTTCATGCCTTATGACAGCGTTTATTTACCTCTACATTTTGCCCAGATAGCTCCAGATTATCCTTCAGACTAACCTCAGGTTTCTTCTCCACTAGGAAGCCTTCCTTAATTATTTCCAGCCTGAATTTGTTTTTTCTTTTAGGAAGTCCTATAATGTTATCCTGTCCAATCTTTCATAACACTTAGTACAAGTATCATAATGGTATCACTTAAGGTCATGGACATGACTGAATGATCAGGAAAGAAGAAGGCCCTGAACATTTAAATATATTTCACAAAGGAAATTTGCCAGATGAAGGCGATCTCTGCCTGCATTCTACAACCAGCTCTAAGCACTGCCTTGGTGTCTAACATAATGGCATAGGTGGCAGATTTTGAGGCTTACGGACAAGTTAATGGATTAAGAGTCAAGACAAGAAGATCTTGAACAATATAAAACAAGGAGAATAACATAAATAATTCACCCAATTGCGAATTTTAAAAAGTTGGGTAAACTGGAGGAAAGCTCCAACACATCCAGCTTTGGTGAAAAAGAGATTTGTCTGCAAACATACATAATCTCCACAATTGTCTTTCATGTATCAATGTTGGAAAAATAGACTATATTTTTCACTAAGCATTTTAACAAAGTGGATCACTTATTATTCTATACATCTCCTACTGATTTTCCAAAAGTACTAGGGTCTTCATCAGATAGTTTTAGCTCTAAATTTCTGACAAAATAGAAGTGTGTGGGAATTGTGAAATTGTTAGTAAGAACCTTGCTTTTACTAGCTAATGAGAGCACTATCGGGACTGAGGTTTTGCCAAACAATGAATCCCACCTAACTGTTAATGGGAAGGTTTTAGTGCATGATCATAAAAATGGTTTGGGAATATGGTTTAGGGCTATCACAGCCTCATGCTACTTGTGCATTCCCAGAACTCTCCATAATTGGTACAAACTACCACCCTAATTGTGTTTCTCCTACACATTTTTTTCCAGCCATATCTATTTACACATTCAGAAAGAGCGCTTGTGTGGCCCTTTATGGATGACTTTGTTTACACAGTTGTTTCCGTATAGGATGCCATCTCCATCTCTCTGGACATCTATAAACCCTGCTTGTATTCAAGATCCAGTTTAGATCTTCTTTCATAGATCATATCTTGGTCAATCTATTTCAGTGCTTTCTCTCAGCTCCAAACTATAGCCCAACTTCCTTTTTCATTTAGTGTACTGTATTAACTGTAATCAAACAAAATGAGATTAAGTCTTCAGTAGGCTGGTAAATTGTGTCTAAAGACAAGTTCAAATGGAGAGCTTAAGAATATTTTAGCAATCATAGTATCATAATACCACTTCCTGGGGTACTTCTGTGAAGGAAATCACTCAGGGAGGTACACAGTTTTGTTAACATAATTAGGAGATTATTTAAAGGTAGTCCTTAAAGATGCTGAGCAGGTTGCTGTCTGTGGAACAGATGCCCTGCCATCCCTTGGCCGATCTCTACTAGAAAGATTTCTTCCTACTCTAAACTATGGTAGGATTTACCATCTCTTCATTTCGTGGTCTGTGTTAACAGTTCCTACCCAAACATGAGATTGAGTTTTTCATGACTTATAAATTGGGTCTAAAGGTGTCTCCAGACGAATGGTTCAAGAAAAATTTTAACACTATGATCAGAGGAAGTATTACTTCTTGAAGTGATTCTATGAGGGAAATCACTTATGGGTGTATGCATTCTATGAACATTCATGTAATTAGCTGCTTATTTTAAGGGACTTCCCTTAAAGCACTGAGTAGAGTGTTAGGCATAGAGCAGATGTCCTTCCTCTAAATATTAGCCAACTGACTGATAAACTGAATTAGGATAAGTACTGAATTGAAAGAGAAAAGACCACGTATGACTTATTCATAAAAGGGATTTGGGTGTAAATAGTATTATGACAAAAGTGTTCTTAGGACCCCTAACACTTCAGTGAATGCCAGATTTCAAAATGGAGATTATTCTCCATTATATGTCATGGGTCCCAGTTGGCTTTACTTACAGGGAGCTGAGAAATCACAGAATCAAGAACTTTCTCTTAGGAAAGTCAAGAAGTGGATTAAGTTGCTCTTTGGAGAACTTCCAGTTTTTCTCACAGTCAGAAATTTAAAGTAGCCTAAGCTATTCACAGGGGTTATGAAAGTATAAGAAGCAGAATGCCACATGACTCCATCAGGATACTCAGGAGATCTGAGGAGAGTTTAAGACTTAAGCTAAATAAAGGTTACTCCTTATTTCTGTGAGCAAAGGGCACAGAACTTTCATTCTGGAAAGTGATGGGGAATGGAAAAAAAATGGGTTCTGTCCAAAGAAAGATGAGTCATTTACGGTCAGGAAAAGGACAGAAGAGATCATTCTTACTGGTAAAATATGTTTTCTCTTTGTTTGCTTTGTTGTATCTTCTTTTTAGCTGATCCCTGCATATTTTTGATATTATTATTTAAAAAGGCAACATTTGAGTGGCTGGAACTCAGGTCTCACCCATATGAGTTCATTAATGATCACACTGTAAGCACACCCAAGTTTATTGATACCTTATAGAATGACAAAGAGGTGCTTTTATGGCACTATAGACACACAGCCTCATTTCTATGGTAATAACTTAATAACTCAGTGCATAGTCATAATTTTACTCAGGTTCATCTTGTATTTTTACAGCTTGGCATTCAAAAGCATAGACTCCATGGAAAGTAAGGACAAGCTGAAAATTGTAACTCCATATTGTTCTACCTCTCCACCAACATGTTTCTCCATGCCTGTATGTTTTCAGTGTTGTATTTTACAATTCTAAAGTCCATGAAGAAAGAAACAGTATCACCTAAACACTACTAAATTTGAGCAATTGTAGCTAACACGTTGGAGCCTCAAAACCCTACACATATTTGTTCCTGCCTACCTCTCCAGCCTCATCTCATGCCACTATCCCAATTTCTAGCTCTACTGAAGCTCTATGAGACTCTAACACTCGAGCCATGAGACCTCTTCTAGTTTGAGACCTCTGGATATCTTCTTATTTCTGTTTGGAACACTCTTTTAATTTATCCCCCCAAAAGTCCTTGAAATGAACTCCTACAGTTTATTAGCTTACATTTGTCCATAATATGCTTCCTTACATCACATTCTTCAAAATCTCTTGCTGTCCTGGGTGTAAGACCTGAGAAAGTGGAAATTATGCCTGATGCTTTTGCTTTGTTACTAATGGAAACAATGACTAAAATGCTCAATGAATATCTGTTCATTGATAAATCAATTCTGATTTTTCAGTCACTGTGCTAACTAAAATTATGTTTATTCTTTGTAAGTTGATTTTATAAGAATGCATAGGTCTTTTCCTTTTTTCAGTTGCTCCAGTGGTAGTGGCAGCTGAAGACTACTTTCTGTGTCAATTTCTTGAGGTAGGAGTTTCCTGGAAGAGAAATAGTGTGAAAATGCAAATCTAGGGGCACCTGGGGGTGGCTCAGTCATTTAAGCATCTACCTTCAGCTCAGGTCGTGGTCCCAGGGTTCTGGGATCAAGTCCCGCATCTGGCTCACAGGGAGTCTGCTTCCCCTTTTCCATTCTCCCTGCTTGTGTTGTCTCTCTCGCTGTCAAATAAATACATAAAATCTTTTTTTAAAAATGCACATCTAAATCTTTATTTAACTGACAACAGAATGGCCCAGGGTTGCATATTTTCAGGAGAAACATTTACTTATAGATTTCAAGCCAAGGATAGTGAATTACCTCTGTTATGAAACCAAGCTCTTCAAGAATACCAAGTTGTTCTGATTTCCCTCCTCATTTCTCATCTATAATGGCCATGAAAATCCAAGGCTATTGTCATTTGTTTGTGGTATCGGTACCCACTGTTATGAGTTTAAGGCAATAAATGTGAAAGTTCAGATGCAATGGCAGAATTTCCAGAAAAATCAAATGTATCAAAATTTATGGAGATAGAAAATTTTTAATTTTTCAATTTCAAATGAATTTAATCTATTACCAAAAATATTATTATTAACATTTCCAGACAGAAAATTCCAGGTAGAAAACAAAATCACTTCCCTTCCTTCTGTCACAAATTCCAATTAAAACAGATTTAATAATACAATGAGGTACAGCTTCTTCTTACCCAAACATTTGTGAAACCTCAGAATGGTATCTGACTGATGTCAGATCTATATTATCACATAACTACTACTTGCGTTACCTCTTTAGGAAAACTTATTTCTGTAATTTATGAAAAACGGAGCAGGGTGGCAGGAATAAAGATTTTATCAGTCTTAAATCCCATATCACAGTTAATTTTAAACCTATCACTTAGGAAGGAAAGGAAATAGTTTTATAATCCTAAATTCCCCAACTAATCATTCCTTCCCAGATTCTAACTTTAAAAGCAGTATTTTATAAAGTTTTACTTCACGTTTTAAAGAAGTTATGCTTTTCTATAACTTATATTTCTAAAAACCAAAAAAGTTTGCTTGTTATACACACTAAACTGAAATAAATTGACTAAAGTATTTTCTCTAGACATGAGCTATCTTTTAGCTACCAAAGGTGTCTATATTAGAGATAAGTAGAAAGACAAATACCTAGTGGTACTGAGAAACACCTATGGCATATAAGCTCTTTCTCTTTCTACTGTGTCATTGCAATAATTTGGCAATCAACATGGGTCCCTGGTTCACTCACTAACTGGATAGTCAGCATTTTGGGCATGGTCCCATCTACTTACCAGCATTTTCCAGGGTTTTGGACAATTCTGTATAATACTTAATAGGAAAACATTGAGCATTTTGCTCAGTTTAAAAATATTAACAGTATAATTTTTATTCTTTTTCTATGTAAGGTAGAAATTACAACGTACAGTACAATTTTCCACTGAACCAAAGGAATTTCTCTTTGGCTGACCATATTAGAATAGACAAATGAGCATATAGTAAATCTATCATTTCCTTTTATCAACTTTAATCTCTTTTTAACCATCTCAGCATGTATTTTCTTTAGGAGCAGGGAGCTTCTAAATGTATCTATATAATTATTGGCATAAAAATATTAATTTTAATAGGATAATACTCAGAAATCCTAAATAATGGGTTCCAAGTGGTATGCTGAAATTACCATTTCTGTCTCTGTGCTTCCTTTATAATCAGAGCTTAGCTGGTCACAACTCATGTCAGAACTAATCCTAACTACTCAAAAGTCAATTAGCTTTTTGCTAAATCTGATTTTAACTACTTTTATTTTCAGTCACAGAACTATTGTTTCAGTCAAATTACTGTTTCATCCAGCTCCTAAATCAATCTCATATGATAGTCATGCTAGTGATAATAACAATTAACATTTAGATAGCTTTCACTGATGTTCAACTGATGTGTTACCTCCTTTGAGCCTGACCTCAATGGCATGAGGCACAAAAGGCAGGTATGTTAAGTATCGTCATTTGAAAGATTGAGACAGTATAGTTCAGAGCACTTAACGACATGTTCAAGGTCACACAGCTAACCCCCACCCTGTGTACTTTGCACTATACTACATTGTATTCTCCTGGGTTCCTATTTTCTCCTGGATCCCAGTGTTTAGGATGACATTAGCAGAACTACTGTAGGGGAGTAATTTCAGAAGCAAAAATGAGTGACACTTGCAACCCTATTTGTTTTCAGATTTTACAGTAGAATCTCAAAACTTTAAGAAGTGATACTGAAGTTTTCTCAGCATATCGGAGGTTGAGTGTGGAGAGACTGCTGAAAGTGAACTTTTGACTGCTGAGTGGTGCCATTATTCCATCATTCCTGTTTTCTCCATCCCCAACTCCACACCACACATGCTGTTTGGGATACAGAAAATCAGGCCACAAGCACAAACCAACAATGTTAATAGTAAAAAATCAGTTTGGAGATCTTTGTAAACTGAACTGACTGTCTTTGACTTATAGGTAATGCTACATTATCTTTGTAAATGACAAAGACTCAATGCTAGAAATTTTTTCTTGAAATAACTGAATATTTTTGGAAAAATTTAGCTAGCTAATCTGTCAAGCCATATCCTAAATATTTACCTAAAATTGTTTTGTAGAAATCAGTTCTGATTAGATGGTTGTTTTAAGCAAGCCTAATTATAAATGTGTTATAATAGGGAAGTCACACAAATGCTGTGTTAATAGGTAGTGTGTGCCGCCTTTTATTTAGATCTTCATTTCAACAAAATGCATCCTTTCTCACTAACTGCTCTAAAATCTATAATTATTAATCCACAGGGCCGAATTAGATAGACATAAATTATCTAGCTATTGGGCACAGAAATTCAAGCAAAGGTAAATACAAACTGTTATTGAGCAAACTTACTTTACTGGTTTTATAAAGATGAAAAGCCTGGGGAAAAATTCAGGTTACTTGTGGAAGGATTTTCAAGGGATAGTGAATTTTGGAGAATAGTTTAGACTAAGTAGAAACATAATAAAACAGTCCATTGCCCTACCTCCTTCAGATACTCATGTTGATTCCATTCTCCTCCCTGCTTGTATTTGCCCTGCACCTTTTTAATCTCATTGGGTCAAGAGGCTGAAATTATGGCTGCCTGGGTGGCTCAGTGGGTTGAGCCTCTGCCTTCAGCTCAGGTCCTGATCTCAGGGTTCTGGGATCAAGACCCACATCAGGCTCTCTGCTAGGCAGGGAGCCTGCCTCCTCCTCTCTCTCTCTTTCTCTCTCTACTTGTGATCTCTCTCTCTGTCAAATAAATACAATCTTAAAAAAAAAAAAAAAAAAGAGGCTGAAATTAGGAAATTATCCCTGTCGGGGCACTAGTACCACCCTGACAGTCTGCAAGATCTCAGAGTCATTCGAAAAACAGTGTTTATCGTTCAAATAGATAACACAAGCACAAATTATAAAATTCAAAATGTGCAAATATAAGAATTTAAGTTTTCTCCCTTTTCCAACTCCAGGTTACCACATTTGCCTTTATGGTAATAATCATGACAAGCCAGTGTTTGAAGAGCCTTCCTAAATTACCTTTTGCTGTTTGAAGCCTATGTATTCAAAATGCATTAGAATATAGAACATTTGTTTCTTATAATTCTGCACTGATTAAAACTTCTCCTTACAAAAATTCTAATGTTCTCATATTGTGCACTTTTTTTTTTTAGTGTAATTTAAAGTGCAGTAAGCTTCCACTTTAAGCCCCTCCTATTAGCAATTATTTGGAACAGAAGCCTTTAAATGGAATTAGAAAAGATAAGGAAAGAAATAGTGGAGAAGGAGTAGAGAGTTTGGAATGGAGATTTATTTTTATTATTATTATTTTTAAGATTTTATTTATTAATTAGCAAGCAAGAGAGAGAGCAGGAGCAAAGGAAGGGGCAGAAGGAGAGGGAGAAGCAGACTACCCACTGAGCAGGGAGCCTAAAATGGGACTGGATCTCAGGGCTCTGGGATCAAGTCCTGAACCCAAGGCAGATACTTAACCAACTGAGCCACCCAGGCACCCCTGCAATGCAGATTAAGCAGAAATAAAATTACAAGAGGAATAAATAAACCTAGATCCTAAAACCACTGATGCACCTGGAAGGAAAGGAGCTGAACTATACAGGCTTTGGCTAGGGTTTCCTGCCCAATACATGGGTATCACAGATAATGAGCAGAGACTAAGAAACCTATACTGAGCGATGTCATTTATATAAAGGCTACCTACGGGCTTTTCTATCCATATTATTATTTCTAATTCTGAAAATTAGACATCTTCAACTCTATCATAAAGCCAGATAGTATTTTTTCTTTTTTTTTCTTTTCTTTTTTTTTTTTTTTTAGATTTTTTATTTATTTATTTGACAGACAGAAATCAGAAGTAGGCAGAGAGGCAGGCAGAGAGACGGGCAGAGAGGAGGAAGCAGTCTCCCCACCGAGCAGAGAGTCTGATGCGGGGCTCGATCCCAGGACACTGGGATCATGACCTGAGCCGAAGGCAGAGGCTTTAACCCACTGAGCCACCCAGGTGCCCCGTATTTTTTCTTTTTAAAGATTTTATTTATTTATTTGTCAGAGAGAGTGAGCACAGGTGGACAGAGTGGCAGGCAGAGGGGAGGAAGAAGCAGGCTCTCCGCCGAGCAAGGAGCCCGATGTGGGACTTGATCCCAGGATGCTGGGATCATGACCTGAGCTGAAGGCAGCCACTTAACCAACTGAGCCACCCAGGCTTCCCAAGCCAGATAGTATTAAACATAAACAGATCCATAAACAAAATGCTTATCTGAAATAATACAAACATATGCTTGTCATTGAACCGATGAGAGGTGAGTATAACAGTATAAGAATCTGTGACAGTAAATTTTATGTCATCTTAACTGGATTGAGGGATATCCAGATAGCTGGTAAAACGATTTCTGAGTATGTCTGTGAGGATATCTCTGGAATAGATTAGCATTTGAATCTGTTCACTGAATGAACATACCCCTTCACCAATGTGGTGGGAGTCATCCAATCCCTGAAGGGCTACAACAGAACAAAAAGGTGGGGGAAGGGAAAATTTTCCCTCCCTCCCTCTCTCTCTCTCTGCTTCCCCTCTCCACCCTACCCTCTCCTTGAGCAGAAATGTTCTTCTTCTGCTTTTGAACAGCAGAGCTCTGAGACAACGCCAGGCCTGGTTCTCATGACTTCAGGCTCTGAATTATAGTACTGGCTGGCTTTCTAGAGTTTCCAGCTTGCAGATACCTGATTGTGGTACTTTTGGGGCCTCCGTAACAATGTGACCCAATCCCTGTTATTTACCTATCATCTGTCTATCATCTATCTGTATCCATTGATTCCTTTTTTTTTTCGTAGAGAACCTTGACTAATACAGAGCCTGTAAATTTCCTAACAGGGAAAGAATGGTTCTTACTGGAAATTTCCCTTTTATTGGTTTATAGTCCCACAAAATACATTGTAAAGATATGCCTTCTTCAACAATCTCCTGAATTTGTTGACGTCTGTAGGCAATAAAGTGAAATGATGGTTGTAGCTTCCTGGATTATAACTTTTTGGAAGTGGGCATTGTACCTATGTTTACCTGGGAAGTGTGAATTGGGTGGTTAGTTAGGTGATTACTTGGACTGGAGTGGCCTATTTGCTGGCACTCTCTGAAGTGATTAAGACTTCTCAAATCATACCCTAGTCACCCATCTTCTCCCCTAATTCATTCGATTAGTCACTACCTTGAACTTGGCCACTTCCGTTAAGATTCATACCCACTTTGTCCCCAAAACAGGTGTCAGGTATGGGTGTTTCTCCCAGGAACCACCTGTGGCCACAAGAAGTACTCTCCACGCACACTACTAGCATGGACCTAAGGAAGTTCTAGCTCTCTTCCAGATCACTGTGACCTGCTCAGCAATATAAAGACCTGTTGTCCTCTAAGCTATACCCTTTTTCCTTCTTTTCCTGCATCTACCAACAGGGGCTGGAACTTAGCACTCTTTGCCTTGAACTTCCCTTTATTTGTTCTCCTCTGTGATTTGGTAGGAAAGGAGATGGTATGAAATCTGCCTTTGTTTTTGTCATACTTTGTGAGCTTTATCTCCATAAATGTGCACTAAACTTTTTTAAAGTCTTCAAACCAGAATATTGACTCTTAATACAACCAGTACAGATACCAAATATAGAGTATATCTATTACATATTTATAGAATTGTAATTGTAAGGTTCTTGAAAACATATAAAATACTTTTCCAAAGTTTCATATGTTTACTGGAAATCTGTCTTTCACCATAATTTCTTACAAGGTTTCTTTATTGCCTTTTCTTGTAGCAATAAGAGTTTTCAGAAACATCACTCTCCTGATTGGGGTGGGATTTCTGCTTTCGTTTTTCTTTTTTAATATTTTATTTATTTATTTCAGAGAGAGAGAGGAGAGAGAGCACACAAGCATGAACAGCGGGGGAAGAAAGGGCAGAGAGAGAAGCAGGCTCCCCTCTGAGTAGGGAGACTGATACAGGTCATAATCCCAGGACTCTGGGATCATGACCTGAGCCAAGGCAGACACTTAACTGACTGACCCCCCCAGGCACTCCTCATTTTTTACATTTAGTGTCAGGCCTGTGTAAAAATGCTTTACACAGAGCTTACTCTGGCATGCAATACAGTTGTGTATTAAAGGAGCTTCAGCTAATAGGCTAATACACTTGCACTAGGTCCTTAATGTATACCAAGCATTGGAGTATCATTTAGAAGTAAAATAATAACTATGGCATACCCTTATTTTAAAAGGACTTAGAGTCCCTTGGGGGATATAAAAAAGAAAAAGACTGCCAGCATTATGGACACAGAACAGGTAAAATTTGGAGGAAACAGATGTCAGACAGCCTTTCAGGAAGGTACTATGTACACTCAACCTTCACCTCCAAGTAACTGTAGTCAGCAAGAGGAAGGATGTGCACATGGAGGACATATATACATAGGAAGAAGCATGAGTGAGGTACTTATTTGTATGTATTTAGCATTCCAATAAGAATTTGCTGCTGCTTGATCAAACAAATGAGGTGGGATCTGCTGTTGGACGAGCTTGAGAGATGAACCAGGATCAGCTCATGGAGAACTGCATGCCAAACCAAGGTATTTGGCTTTATTATTTAAGTAGCCCCATGGAAGAAATGAAATGATATTCTTTAGACCGGTTTCAGAGAACTGATTTGTTTGTGGGCTGGCTGAAGAATTGAAGGGACAAGTGTTAATACAAACCTGTGAGTTGTGTTTATGAGACTCAGGGAGAGCGATCTTCAACTACAAGTAGATGTGAACAGTACTAAAACCATATTTTCAACATTAAAAGACTCCTCTCCGTTTTTAGAAAATATAGTAACAGTGAATTCCACAAATGTCAACAAGAAGATTAACCAAAGTGATGTTTTTGAAAACTATTTAAACAGCCCTCAAGGTACCGTTTTCGAATGTAAAATATTAGTTTGAGTGTCAATATGTAATTTCAGTGAAACGCCTTTTAAATGAAAGAAAAATAAGCCATTGTTTGTTAAGGAGAATACCAACTGCTACCCTAAGCTCAATTTACAGGAAAGTTTGGAAAATAAAATAACAGAGTATATTACCTAGGGAGGCCATACAGTTTCTAACACGAGATAAGCCTGAATATGACAGGCATTTGTTTGAACTGATTGATGTATTTACTGCCTAACACAGTAAACTGGAGAAAAATCACCATTTCTGCTTTCTTCCTTTCCTAGCCACCCCCCCCTGCCTTTTTTTTTTTTTTTTTTTTTTTTTTTTTTTTAAACAGTAAGCTCATTTATTATACTGGAGCCCTTTGAATGTGAACTTCAAAGAACTAATATGCTTGGAAGGCAGCCTTATAACTAACACTGAAACTTTTCTACGCATAATTCTTTTTTTTTAATGTCACTATATGTAGGACAAATCTTAATGATGTGTGTCTGTGGAAAAGAAATATTTATATAAAAACACATATACAAGAGATTGCAGTTTTTCTTCACTATTCAAATTTCAGTACGCAGTAATTTCATGTGAAAATAAAGTACATATTATTTAATCCTAAAATGCTTTTTGGGCATTCTGATAATAGGTTTTTGGCTTTGAATAGGAGCTGAGGAAAGAAATAGAAATATGGAATAATTCAAATTTAAATACTACCAGGCAGTTTGCATCTATAATCCAAAGCGCAGTAGGAGTAATGCTGTTAACCCAGTGTGGTGCAGGAGGGACCATGCAGAAGCCTGGGAGGGCAGTGGGTCTGACATACACAGCTTACGCCTGGCAGATGAAGAAGTGCTGGGTTCTGAGAGAGGTATACTCATTTGGCAGGAGTCTATCCAGGGCACTCCAAATCTATAATAAAATCATAAGAGCAGTATCAGATTGTGGGGAAGATAATTGAATATTGCAAACCTGGGGATATACCCATTTATAAACAGAACAATTCTGCCCAAGTTCTCTTTAACGGAGTGTTATATCTATTGGGTTTTGCCATTTTAAGATGGCATTGGGTATCTTAAAGGTGCTATTTGGTTTCCGATAATTATTTTCTAAGACGTAAATATTCCGTTTCCACATTTAAATTCCAATTTTTGGCATGATTTAATCATCCTCATGCAAATGCCTTTCTTATGCTACTACAAGAACAAGGTAATATATAGCACCATGGATTATATACTTACTGTCTACCAGGCACTATACAAAGGGTTTCCAAGCACTACCTAATTTGTTCTTCATGATAACTCTTGCTGGTAAGCACTATTGAGGAAAAAGAAGTTATTTCTCCATGGTCACAAACCTCATGAGTGATGGAATCAAAATTAAAATCACATCTGGCAGAACTTGAGCGGAAGAATGTTGCTACCAAGATTTTGATACTCCGCTAAATGTCCTCCTTTACAAAATAATATCCTGAAGTGATTTCAAGTTTTTCCTTTAGTTGAAGGATTGAGAATACTAAATAAGGAATAGCAAAAAATAGCCTCAAGGAAACAAGCAACACAATTTTAATAAAATAAATTGACCTCTTTTTCATTAGTAGTCACTTTGCCTACAATATTGTAAAGATAAATGAATATTCAAAACTTCTTGCTCTACCTGTATGGCAATGGGCAGACTTCTAGTCCAAGATGCTAACCTGATGGTTTCGTTTGCTACCTTTGATTCTTTAAATCACATTGAAAGCAACAGATACAGAAAGAAAACTATAGGTTGCTGCAAAATAGAGAAGAGGGAGAGCCATAGAAAATAATGCATTTTAAGATTTGTGCATATGTGGTTTGTAGTAGTTCTTATGGGAATGACCTGAAAACAGAGGCAGAGAACAAGCATCAGAGCCCTGTGTAGGAGCAGGTTGCCACAGAGGTGAGTATCAGAGGTCAACCCAAATGCAAATTGGAAAAAAAACGTCCAGCCTCAGAGTCAGCAAGAACTGGAAGTAAGAGCAGGCCTTAGGGCAAGTAACTGGATAATTAATTGAAAGATAGCTAGATCTGGGCCAGAACAGCCCCAGTGTACACAACAAAACTGCTGAGGTATTGGCTTCCAGAAAAGCTTAGTAAACACAACTGTATAATTAATGATTGGAAACATTCTCCTTTTCAGGGATCGTAGGATAAGCATTAGCTGGGAAGTGGAAGAGGAGTAGAGTACGAGGCACTCAAGATGCACCCATAGGTGCACCTAAATGCAAGGTTTCAGTTTTCTTGGTTTATTCCACTCCATTTATTCTGAAAGAAATCCAGTCTATTGGTGCAACTGGTCTGTATTTTCACAGAGCCATATTTTCAGAATCCCCTTTCAAAGAGGATAGAGGAACCTTTTAAATTATACTATGGGGATGCAACCAGCAAGATGTGGGATAATTTACATAGAATGGTGATCTAGTTTCTTCAATACATAGGGAAAAAAAAATTGCAGCTTATCCATGGTACTTTTTTTTAAACTTTGTTTTTTTTAAACTTTGTTTTAAATTGTTTTAAACTTTGGCTGCCCACAATAGAAAAAATTGTTACTTTATACACACAAATCCCATGTACATTCACATAAGCGTGCACAATAATACTGTATAACCACAACAGACATTTCAGATAATAGCATTTATACTTGCCATATGGTAATGTACTTTATTTTCCTGGCCTTTTTATTCTACTTTATTTACTTATAAAAATGATTTCCGTGATGCTCTAAGTTATTTTCCATTTGCCCTAATGAATTATAACCCAGGTTTGAAAAATGCTAGCTATAATAGTTTTCCCAGTTCTTAACATTTATAAATATTCAGGTATAGTGTTAATAATTTATATATTTTTCAGTCAAATGAATTTAGAAATATTTAGAAGTAGCAGAATAGGTATTTGTCAAAAGAAGAAAGATATAAGTAAATAAAATACATCAAGTCTACTGCTGGAGATTTTAATATATCACAGAAATATAGAAAGGAATTACAAATAAAGGGAAAAATACCTGTATGGCAAAATGAGGGAAAAAAATAGAACTGATAAACAAAATCTAATTGCTTATTTGGAAAACATTAAAGTAATTAATTACCATTGATATAATAAACCTGTGAAGATTACACCAAATAAAACTGAGAAATAAAAAAGTAAACATAGCAATCGATACAAATCTATTTTGCAATTATTCTGAAAAACAATGCAGCTTTACGACAACTGAAATGGATAATTCTTAGAGAAATAAAAACCGTCAAACTGAAACAAGACATCAAGAAGTTGAACAAGCCAATTCAGGAAAAGACAAATAGAAACCGATCAACTACTAAAAATCACAGTGCAAAAAATTATACCCATGTGAATAATTGACTTAAACTACTAAGAATAACTATTACACAAATCTGGTCTCAAGTTGAGGGAAGGATGAAATGTCTCTCAAATCTAGCACTGATCCTAAAACCTGACAATGGCAGCAAGAAAGGCAAAATAGTAGTCTACTGGTAAATGCAACAGTCAAATAAATTCAGAGTAAACAGCAGCTGGGAACACTTTAATGAAGACTTTACTTCAGGAACGTGCAAATGGCTTAATATACGGAATTCTTAAAACATAATACATAACATGATTGAAAAGATAAGCATATGATTTTTTGCAATGCCGTTTAACAACTTGTTTAATTTGTTTATTACAAAATAAACAACAAAAAATGATTATATAACTATAATCCAGAGATAAACACCATAGTTTGAGTGTGTACTATATCCTTCCAAACATTTTCATATAGAGTACATAATATAATAGAGTGTGATTGTCCCCTATACCTTCAGTTGCCCCACCAGATTCCTTCTATTATTCTGCATTCTGCTTTCTACTGCTAGATCAGCTGAGGGGAGTAGAGTAAAGGAAAGATACTGGTTCTTCTGATTTCCTCCCTGTGTGGGCTTAATTGCATCACTCAGTAGTTGGTCACTACTCTCGAAGTTGTCTGCTCTGCATGACTCTCTTTCTTTATAGGTTCACATTATCTCTTTGTTATCTATTTTTGTGTAATGAATTACCCCTCTTAGAATATGAAAGAAATAAACACTTAATGTAACTCACACTCTTTGTGGTCAAGAATCCAGGATTGGTTTACTTCCGTGCCTCTGCCTTGGGGTCTCATGTGAGGTTGTAGTCAATCTCTTGGCTGGAGCTTCAGGCACTGAGATTTATTGGGGCCGAAAAATATTCTGACAAATTCACTTCTGTGATTGTGGGCAGCCTTCAGTTCCTTATAGGCTGTTGGGCTGAGGACATCGGTTCCTCTCTGTGTCCTGTGGGTCCCTCCATAGGTCTCCTCATAACATGGCAGTTTGCTTGCCCTGGTTCACTGAGAGAGACCATGGCAGAGACCTGGTTCATGATGAGAGACCATGGCAGTGAAAAAGAAGGAACCAAAATGAAAGCCACAGTCTTTTTAAACCTAACTTTGATGTGACATCCCATCACTTCTGCCGTGTTCATTCATTAGAAGTGAGTCACAAAGTACAGTCCACACTCAAGGGGAAAGGGAAGCAGGTGAGAATTATTGGGGCTTATCACAGGAACTGCCTACCATTCTCTCATTTCATGTCACCAGTACAGTGAGTGTGACTGCTTGGGTCATGCCATCTCTGGTTTCTTATACCATTCCTCCTGCCTCAGCTACTTTTCTTTTCTTTTCTTTTTTTTTTTTTTTAAGATTTTATTTATTTATTTGAGAGAGAATGAGTGAGAGAGAGCATGAGAGAGGAGAAGGTCAGAGGGAGAAGCAGACTCCCCAAAGAGCTGGGAGCCTGATGCGGGACTCGATCCTGGAAGTCCAGGATCATGACCTGAGCCGAAGGCAGTCGCCCAACCAACTGAGCCACCCAGGCGCCCCCTACTTTTCATTTTTTAAATTAAATTTATTTGAGGGGTGCCTGGGTGTCTCAGTCATTAAGTGTCTGCCTTCAGCTCAGGTTATGATCCCAGGGTCCTGGAATTGAGTTCCACGTTGGGCTCCTTGCTCAGCAGGAAGCCTGCTTTTCCCTCTCCTACTTCCCTTGCTTGTGTTCCGTCTCTCGCTATGTCACTCTTTGTCTCACTCTTTGTCAAGTAAATAAATTCTTTAAAATAAAATAAATTAAATCAAATTTATTTGAGTTATATAGAATATATATATATATATATATATATATATAGAAGTATCTCTATCTATCTATCTATCTATCTATCTATCTATATATATATATATATATAGAAGTTACCATCCATTTCGTGGTGGACCCTGACTGACAAAGATAAATACTATATTTACACATGGGGATTTCATGTTGGATCTGGTATATTATTAAATATACACATGTAGTTTTATAAAAATCAGCTTATAAAATAAATCTATTAAAAATTATAACTTCATTTTACTTTATATATTGTAAGCTTCTTACATGTCAATATTCATTTCATACTGTTCAATAGTACAATGATAATCCATTTCATAGATGTTTGGGTATTAATTTAACAAATTCCTGCTATCAGACACTTAATTTGGTTCCAGATCTTTGGTTTTATATTAAATCAAACCTTCTGTGGTAAGTATGGAAGTGAAATTTCTCAGTCTGAGGGCATGTGCGTATTTAAGGATTAAGGTATGTAGAATCAAATTGCTTTCAAGAAAGATTTTGCTAGTATATATTTCCACAAGAAGAGTGTATGAATGATTGTTTTCATATATCTTTCATGATATTGCATATTTCCCTTCTTTTATATCTATCAATTTGATATTTTAGAAATGCTCTTTTTATTTTAATTCACATTTTTAAAATTTTTATGAAGTTGAACAGTTTTCATATAGGCTATTAGTATGTTTAGGTGTTAGAAAATTACAGTTTATTTTTCTGACTGATTTGTAAGTTTTCATTTACTGAAGATAATATCTCTTTGCCACTTTTTTTTATAATACTTTGTTCTAGGTTTCATTTTATCTTCTTGATTTTATAAGTATCTGTCAAAATATCTTCAAAATTTTTGTTCACAATTTTTGTTTTGTTCAAAACTGTCCTTTAGAGTTGCTACTTTTCATAACTATTTCAAGTTTAATAACTTGTTTTCCTTAACAGATATTTACCTCTATTCTCTTTTAATGTGTTTACCATTTACTTTAAGGTACTTAAAGCTTCAACCTTTCTCTTTATTTACATAAAATCATCACCAGCTACCTAGTTGCTATTGTTAGAGATTTGCAAGTTTTTCTAAACTCTTAATTCTCCCTCATCTCTCTTTTCCATCTGATAAAGCTTAAATTGTACTCAGATCTCTAGTCGTAATTTTACTTTATTTTTATTTTTAAGTAATCTCTACAATAAGCATGGGGCTTAAACTCACAACCCAGATAGCCAGAGTCCCATATTCTACTTACTGAGTCAGCCAGCTGCCCCTTCTTTTGAGTGGAGATCATGTAATATAAGATGATGTGTAATGATTTTTTGACTTGTGTAGACATTTAGCACAAACGATAAACTTTTATTGTGCTAAACCATTGAAATGTTTGTGTTGACTGTTACTGTCACACAATCTATTGTATTCTGATTAATTGTAGGTAACAAGTTAATCAAAGGGTGACTTAAGCAAAGTCTCTTTAAATGTGTGCATAAGAAGATGAGGATTGGTTTCCAAATTTTTTAAGGAGGGTAAAACATATGGCTGACTAATCAAAACTCTTCAGGCAACTAATAAATCAAAATGATGTCACATCTTCCACTGAAGCAAATTGCTGAATGACAACCCTAAGGAACATTAAGATTAATTTTAAAAGTTTGTCAATCAACTCTATAAATATTCATACAGCAAAACAGCATGATCAGTTATTTTCGGCACTCTACAGGGTCCTGAATTCATAACTTACAGCTGAAGTCAATACATATGTATACTTTGTGTAAGTGCACTTTTCTCCTTGGCAGTTGGTGTTCTTTCCTCTTAAACGCACTGAAGCACACACCTTGCATCTGAAAGACTAGGTTCCTACCGAGGGTAGAGAATTTGGATCCGTCACCAACAGGGAAAATTCTCCGCTCTTTCAGGAAAACATGAAAATAAAATTGAAACTTGCCATGGGGAACAGGAACAGATTTACCAGATTCGGAAGGTTTTGCCCAGGAAGAGCTCTCAGGTTAGTTGCTAAACATGGCTACAAAGTAGCTTGGGTCTCCTGTGTGGCTAGCTGCTACTGATTTAAACAGTGATGATAGGTAAATGATGGTGGAGTGTGGGGTAATGCTAAGTGAAATAAGTCGATCAGAGAAAGACAATTTCACTCACATGTGGGATTTAAGAAACAAAACAAACAAGCAAAGGGGGGAAAACAAAAAGAGACAAAGCAAGAAACAGACTCAACTACTGAGAACAAACTGATGGATACCAGAGGGGAGGAGGGTGGAGGCATTGGTAAAATGGGTGATGGGGATTAAGGAGTGCACTGGAGATGAGCACTGGGTGATAAATGAAATTGTTGAGTATAGTATACTTGAAGCTAGTATATTAACTATCCTGGAATTAAAATAAATTAAATAAAAAAAGAAAAAAAAAAAAAAAAAAAGAAAGAAAGAAAAAGAAAAGAAAAGAAAAGAAAAAAGAATATCCAAAAATATTGGGGCACCTCGATGGCTTAGTCAGCTGAATGTCTGCCTTCGGCTCAGGTTAAGATCCTGAGGTCCTGGGATCCCACCATACTTTGGGCTCCCTGCTCAGTGGGGAGTCTACTTCTCTTCCCTTTGCCCCTCCATACCCACTCATTCTCTCTCTCTCTCAAATAAATAAATATAATCTTAAAAAAAAAAAATATATATATATATATATATATATATATATTTGGGCTTAACTTGAGAATCAACATAATGGTTAAAATTGGATACAGAATTTACTTTTCATATCTACTTGTAGATGTTCAAGTAGGGCAAATTTCTCATGTATTTTTTTTAGCCTCTGATAAGCAGTTAAGTTACTTTTTACTACAATGTTGATTTTCACATGGTGTATTCTGTATCAGCATCTGATAAGATTCTCATACTTTGTAGTAACAAAGAAACTACTCAATATTCATTCAATGAATGACGCTTTAAGGAAAATGCAAGAATGTGAAGTTTTAGCCCATTACTGTCTCAAATAACTCTATGAGTATCTTACAGATTGTTAGTTTTGGTGAAATTTACTGTGACAATATTTTACTTGAGTCATTGACCTAGTTGTTTATAGACACTATCCACCTCCCACCCATAATAGTACTGTCCTATATAGATAGATACACATGTAATTTTAATTGTTCTAGTGGCCACACTAAAACATGTAAAATAAAGGTAGAATTAATTTTAGTAATATGCCTTATTTAACCTGACATATCTAAAATCTTAATAAGTTTTTAAAAAAAAATTTTTTTTTAAGATTTTACTTATTTACTTGATCGGGAGAGAGCAGGAGTTGGGTGAGGGGCAGAGGGAAAAGCAGACTCGCCACTGAGCAGGGAGCCCAGTGAAGGACTCAATCCCAGTACTCCAGAATCATGACCTGAGTGGAAGACAGATGCTTAACCGACTAAGCCATCCAGGTACCCCCTAATGAGAATTAATAAAGTATATAATAAAGATTTAATAAGATTTAATGAAAGTATTAATAATACATTTTATTATTTTTAAATTGGTGGGGGTGGAAATCCAGTGTGATTTACCTGTAACAAATTTTAGTTTGAGCTAGTTACATTTCAAGTGTAACTTATTGAACACTACAACTTATATTATTCCTTCATTCATTCCTTTATTAATACATTTTTAGCCACCCAAACTGACATTCATTTTCTGTGTTCTTTTCTTGTATGCCATCAGTTAGTTTCTAGTCCATACAACCCCCTGGTCCATAATCTTTATTAAGATGATACTTTATTGTTTTTAGAAATCTATTTATACCATGATTGAAGAAAAATGAACAGGTAATGAACTGCACAAACTTAAAAATTATAATTTGGTAAGTTTTTACATATTTATGTAAAAGAGAAACCACCACAGAAATCAATATGATGAAGATAGCTATCTCCACAGCCATTCCTCATTTTCTTTGTAGTCTTGTTCTACAGCTCATCCCATTCCCTGTGCACCACTTGCCCCCAGGCTCTACTTCCTATTAGTACACATTAATTTGCATTTTCTGAAGTGTTATATAAGTAGAAACACATTACGTACTTGTTGTTTGTCTGCTTTTTTTGGGATCAGCTATGTACTTTGATCCTTCTACTTTATCTTCTTTTTTTAGCTTACCAATTATAATGCTCTTTTGTTACTGTGGTTGATTATGGTTACAGTATATATCTTTAACTTAATCTCAGTAATACTGTATCACTTCATATATAGTATAAGAGCCTTCCAAGGCAATCTTCCATTTCCTCCTTCTCAGCCTTTATACTTTTGTTGTATGTATAGAGTATAACACCAATACATTGCCATTATTTTTGTTTAGACAGTCAACTAACTATCTCCTTGAAAGCTTTAAATAAGAATAGAATTATATATGTTAAACCATGTCTTTACCATTTTTTTGTGCTCTTCATCTCTTTATATAGATCTGTAGTTTCATTTAGTATCATTTCTGCTTGAAGGAGTTTAACATTTCATACAACACTGGTCTGTTGGTGGTGAATTCTTTCAGCTTTTGTATTTATGAACGTAGTTGTCTTTTGTCTTTGTTTTTGAAAGCTATAGATATAGAACTCTATGCTCTTATTTATTGTATTGCTTTAAAAATGCTGCTCCAGTGTTTGCTTGCTTTCATTGTTTCTAACCAGATCTGTGGATATCTTGGCTTTGTTCTAATATATGCAGAGTGTCTTTACTGTGATTGCTGTTAAGGGTTTTCTTTATACCTGGTTTTAAGCAATTAAATTATAATCTTTTATAAGATTTTCTTCAATTTTCTTGTGCATGGGACTTAAGGTTTTTTGATCTGTGGACTTAAAATTTCCTTGAATTTTAAAATTTTTGGCTATGAGCTTATCATTTTTTTTTCTTCTTCACTAATATCCTAGCTGCCCTCCCCCCATATACTTTCCCCTAAGAAAGAGATTCTAGGTGGATTTATTGGTTCCAGGATACTCATTTATTATCTGCATTTTTCAGGAGAGTGGAGTGATTGTATAGAATCCAGTACTCCTTCCTTTCCTCCCAATCTCCCTCTCTCTTTCATTCTTTTTCTCTCTTCTGTGCAATATGACACTCTCATCCATTAGTGGTCAGTTAGTGGTAAACCTGACTTTCAGAATAAGAGAAAATCTGCTTGAGTCTTGAGTCAAATTAATGCTCCAACCCAGCTTCATCAGTGTTTATTTTAGGTGAATGCCTCTCATTTTATAATAATTTGGTGATTTGATTTCTTCTTTGTCTCTGGTATGTATAACTTCATGGGGAATTTTCACATAAGACAATAAGCCAAATTTGAGAATTCCTGAATCATCCCTCAAAAATATCAGTAAAGTTCAGTCAGCTTCCCAAGGAGAGGATAAAGCATAAATAAGACAGAAGAGAGAATAAAAAAGTATAGTAAATTTGGGACTGAATTTATATTTTATTCTTGAAAAGGAATATTTTGGGGACTTATTTGAAATAAAATTAAAGAGTTATTGAGGAAGTTTTCATTTTATCCATAATGTTAGGAGAACTATGTAAGGTAGTATTATGGTAAGGGTATTATAGAATTAAGAGAACTAGGGGCACCAGGGTGGCTCAGTGGGTTAGGCTGGGGTCATGATCTCAGGGTCCTGGGATTGAGTCCCGCATCGAGCTTCCTGCTGGGTGGGGAACCTGCTTCCCCCTCCCCCTCTCCCTCTGCTGTTCCCCTTGCTTATGCTCTCTCTTCTTCTCTCACTCTCTGTCAAATAAATAAATTCTTAAAAAAAAAAAAAAGAGGAGAACTAATGATGGAAAAAACAAAAGCAGTAGCAAAGAAAATAGAAAAGAAAAGAATATTAGGAGAATATAAGGGATATTTAAAAAGCAACATTTGCAAGTTTGGTTGGGGTGGTTAGTAAGAGTAAAAATCGTCTAGAATAAGGCTCAGCTTATTAGTTTGGACATCGGGGTGTGTACTGATGACATTGATGGCCACAGCTGGCACACAAATACCAGGCAACATGTGTGTGTGTGTGTGCTCCAGAAGCATATGGCTATAGGCTTATATACAATTTCTGTTTTATTAGCTCTAATAATATCCATTTGCTCTCACTCAAGAAAACATATCATAATGTAAGTGAATAAAAGGATTTTTATTATAAGGATTTACTTGAATCTCTTCTGAATAATTTGTAAATTTTAGTTCTTGATTGGTAACAAATTTTGTGTGACATTTCTTGCAGCTTCTGAAAATGGAACAACATGTTATTTCACCACCAAGCTAGAGGTTTTAATCTACTTTACTTGTGTTTCTACCTCCAGCCTAACTTGATTTGGGACTGACTTCTATTGTGACCAGGCTTATCATCCTAAAAATACTGATGGAATTGTATCTTTCTGTTGGGTTTTTAGGCCAATAAGTTAAAATTAAAACTTCTCATCTCAGCACATACTTCAAAATCACCCTCAATCTACTATTACAACCTCATTTTGGGACATCTCCCTCTTTTTGTGTGACATTTCCAAGACATTACAGAACCTTTTGCAACTCTTTTCCTTTGTAAGATGTTCTTTTCTCTGGAATGACTCATCCTACTCCTTTAGCTACTCTGGTCTTTAAAAATATCTGTTTAACTATCAGCTCAAATATCCTCTCCCTAGTAAAATCCCTAATTTCCTTAATGAGAATTACTACTCTGCAACAAACTTTGTTCACATTTCTGCAACAGCACCTATTAAAATATGCTTAAATTATTAAAATATTCAACAGCGCATTTAATTGAAATTTATCTATTTCCATCTATGTCTTATGATCAAAAATTTGAACTTTTTAAAAAGAGACTGAATCTTATTCATCATTACAATTCAGTCCTTAACACAATGTCAGGTTCAACATAGGACCAATAAATTATTGAGTGGATGAAATGAAACAGTAATTGATGGTTTTATTATAATCTGCTGTATAATTTTTTATACCTTTGGATATAATATCTGTGAATTAGTGAGGAATGTTAAAGTCCTGAATAATCATTACTGATTTATTCTATTTCTTTTTTCTCCTGTCAATTTTTGTATTTTGGCACTCTGAGTTTAAGCTCTTACATAGTTTGGATATCTATGTCTCCTAGAGTAGTTGACCTTGGCCCTTTTTTAGTTCTGAAATATATCTTTTTTTTTATTTTAATTTTTTTGAAATATACCTTTTTATCTTAAAGTGTACTTAGTCTGATAGGAATACGAGCTTTCTTATGTTTTGACTTTGCATAGCATATTTTTTCATGTATTTAACTTTCCATATTTCCCCCCATATATTTACTTGATATTTAAACTACTTTCTTACAGACTTCATGTAGTTAGGACTTAACTTTTTATTCAGTCTGGCCAATTTCTGCCTTTTTTAATTTGAGTATGTACTCTTTTTACATTTAATGTGGCTAATGAAATGGTTGGTTTTGTTTATTATCTTGCTATTTATTTTCTATTGTCATTGTATTCTTCTGTTGGCTTTTAGATATATCTCTGTGATATGTAAAATAAATTTATGTAAAAGATGCTTCATCCTTCCTCATGAGAGTTAACATAAATATCTTTATTATGTTTGAAATTGTAGACAATTTCCTGCCCCAAATGTTCTTTGGATTATTAACATGCTTCTCCAAAATTGCTCATAAATATGTCTCCAAAGAATTGAAAAGCACACTTTACCCCAAAAGCCTGAAAAATTGTAGATAGATCAAAATGTAAGTTCATCTACCAATAAGCATTAAGCTGTTTGAGAGTTTGTTGCTGGGGCTACCTTGTCCAAAAGTGACAAATACCTGCTGTACCCCAATGTTATACATAATTTACCTCACCCATGACTTTGAGTATAACCAACCAGAACTAGGTGATACAATCATGAGCCAGTAGAAGAGAAGAGATTATTACTGCCCAGGTACTCCAGTCAGCATGCAAACCCAGAAGCCAGATGATATTGAACATCAATAGCATGGACTTCCCAAGTGTCTCTCAAGTGCACTGAGCTGGTTGATGGGCCCATGCATATCAACCATCAGCAACTGCTGACACAGATCAAGGTGACCCATTGGTAAGCAGGACAGATAGCATGAGCATTCTTGTCCCCTCCCCTTTTCTTCCTTGCAATTGACACATAGCTTATTGCAGAATTTATTTAAGCTAAGTAGTGTTCTGTGCATTTTTTGTCCTCTATACTACTTTCTCAGAGACATTTTGAAACCAAGGTTCAGTTTTGATTTTCAGGTGATTTTATCCAAATTAAAAACCTTATTCACCTTTTAAAAAGAAAATTTGTAGTCATTCTAGTGATTATAATATGTATCCTGAACCTATTGCACTTATCCTAGAATTGATATTTACAACTGCAAGTATAATGTAAGGCATGTCCGTTTATTTTCTTCCCAATCTTTGTGCTAGTGAACTAAATACCTTGCATATATCTTACAAATACCATAATACATTTTTATTGTTGCCTCAATTATCTTTTTCAAAAAGCCAGTTTCATTTACATGCATTAAAAATTACCATCAGTTGTCTTTTAAAGATATTAAGAACAGAAAAAAATTAGTCTTTTATCTTTCCCCATATCATAGTCCTCCTATTTTTCCTTCCTTCCGTTAGACCCATGTTTCCATCTGGTATCATTCCCTCCAGTTTGAAGGACTCCTCTAGTGTTTTTATGGCATGGGTCTGCTAGTGATAAAATCTCTCAGCTTTGACTTCTCTATAATTTTTTTTATGTTGTACTTATTTTGAAAGATAACTTACCTGAATATAAATTTCTAGTTTTCAGTCTTAAAAAAATGTTGGAAGATGTAATTCCACTGTCCTCTGCCTACCATTGCCTTTGATGAGAAGTCAACACCTATTTTTCTCATTGTTCATCTTACTGTAACTAACATCTTTTTCCTCTGACTTCATTTAAAACTTTCTTTTTCTTTGGTTTTCAGGACTTGGACTTTGATGTGTTTAGTTGTGGTTTTCTTTCAATTAATTCCACGTGGGCTTCATTGAGCTTCTTGGACCTATACTTAATGCTTTTGATCAAAGTGGAACCTATCTATTCATTATTCAAATGTAGCTACTTGTTTTGTTTCTTTATTTTCCACATCAAACAAGCCTATATGTTTGACACCCTCACATGATCTCATGAGTCCTCGTGGTCTGGCTTCAATCTGATCTTATCACTCGTTCATTACTAGTACCTAGATTTTCTTGTAGCAAATATATTGTCTCATAATGCAATTATTACCTCACTGTAAATTTTTTTTTACTAGCCTGTGAGCTCATTGAGTGGGGAGGATTGTATTTTCTTTTAATCTAAGTTATGTTTAAACTGTTAGTGCTCTGTAAAAATTTGAATGAGTCAATATCAATGGGAAATGAGACTAACGGCTACAAGATTCTCTATTTTTAGAATAAAATTCAGCATTTTAAAAAGGAACCCTATATATTTATGACATAATCTAGAAAATGCATGTCAAAATCATTTCCCTCTGAGGTTACGCGTTAGTGAAAATGGCAACTATTAACACATTATTTTCTAAACCATATATAATAGAGACTCAGAGAAGAGATTTTCTCTCAAAGGAGACTGTAAATAATGGAGATTTTTTTCTCAGATTAATGAAGTTGCCACAGTGATCTATGGTTTACACTCTCACGTCAGATAGGCTTTCCATAGGATTAAAAGTTTACTAAAAATACAGTCATTCATTGCGTGCTGGTCATGAGCCTCAGAATTCACCACCTGGAATTTGTTCTAAGTTATACAACCTGACACTAACCTCAAGATATATTAAAGTGACTGTCAGAGGTTTGCCACTGTGAGTAAGTGCACTATTAGAGTGTAAAGATAACGGCAGTGATTTATTGTTAGGGAATCAACCTGGGAAATATGCTCTTTCTTATTTCCTGTTTGTGATTCTTGAGTTTTCTTGGTGGCGCCAACAACATATTTCCTTTAACACAGAATCATTACATGCAGTATAAAAAATGTTGCATCTTACCCCTAGACCTAAATTACTTCTCTACATTTATTAACAATGCAACAAGTTCAACATATATGTTAGCTTACACTTGTTCTGTAAATGACAGTATCATATTCTAATCTTACAAGTATTGAAGACTCTTTCCCCCCACAAATTGTACCTCTCTTGGGGGGAAATCATGAATCACAGATATCTATGTAGTACAGTCTGTTCATCTGACCCACTTGAGAACATAATAGGAAAATTAAAGTTACATGTATGAATAGGTTGAGATTGGCAGAAATGCTTGTGTATATGTTTTGGTTTTTGTATGAAAACTAAAAAATAAATGCCCTAGGAAATCTTCTTTTTATTTCTGCTGCAGGAAAAAGATACTCAGCTCCTTATGATAAATCGAGACTCATTTGACCAGACATTTTGAGATACTCTGCATTTCTGGTATATTTCTTTCTTTTGATTTATCATATCCGTACAAGAAAATCTGCATGAGAAACACTAAAAAATAGTGGTGTATTTCCTTAATAATACTTATTCCTCTTAAATTATCTATTTGCTTATTTATCTTTTTACTGCCAAACAATATAAATACAATGATGAAAACACATTTTAGTGCTTGTTTATTAATATCTCTGCACTTACAGTAGTTTTTTGTCAAAGATGGGAATTCAAAATTATATGTTAAATGCATGAATGAATGTAATGATTGACACTAATGATTTTTTTAAATGGGAATAACTTTTTAAATCTTCATTAGGATATTACCCATGGAATATTTTTTTCCTCAAAACATTTTTTTAAGGCAGTCAGAGTACCATAATTAGTTTCTATGACAACATCATACTGGAAATTGGTGGTGGTGGTTGTGGTGAGTGTGACATAAGAGAAAATAGAATAAAAAAAAGTTTTCAGCAGAAAGCAAATTTATTTTGCTCATGAAGCTTATTTTTTTTATACTTACTATAGACTTTGTTCAATGCTTTTACTGCCTATCTATTTTCTAAACATTTAGTAATCCATAAATTGCGAAGATACCACTTAGTAACTTGCTATTACAATGTATTTATCATACTGAATGGTAGTATATTTGCTTAAAAGTGCAAATCGCCAACAAGTTAATACTGTATGTGTATGTGTGTTGTCTTATATATAAGTTAACACTTTAAATTGCATATTTGAAATTTGTATGCATATTTAGAATTAAATTATATAGTATTAATAGGTGTCCTAACAGTGCTCATCTAGAATTTAGAATCTAGAATCTGGGAAGAAAAATTTCTGACTTGAATATACTTTATTAAAATATTCAATAAAAGAAAATGTTACTAAAATTCTTTTAACTTTTTTGGACAGTGGATGGGAAGGAATGAATGTATACAGAGCAAATCTTTGAATCTTGGGCACTTTGCCCAATTTATTTAATATTCAAAGGGGTAAAAAAAAAAAAAATATTCAAAGGGGTGTTTGCTTTGAGTTTGAACCTTAGATTCACTATCTAGTATTTGGTTTCAGGAAAGCTTCATTTCAATCTACCCAGTATATAAAGTGGGAATAATAATCCCTACCTCAGATCTTATGCATATAATGTAAAGCAACTGATGTAGAATTTACTAAACAATACCTAATATATGTTAATGGAATAATAATGGACTAATGGTTAAGCCAGTGACCAAATGACCAATAGCCAACATACAATAGTGGCCAATAGCCCAACAACAGTTGAGACATCAGTCTACTCTGTGAGGTTTCTGGGCTGTATCCCACCAAAGGGACCCAGCATCTACAGAATAACTTAATTATGATGTCCTTGCAAAGCTTAACACTGATTACTTATGATAACTTACGCAGATGCAGCTTAAAACAGAAGAAATTTGGTTTGCAGGTAATTTGACTCAAGTCTCTAAATTTGTGTTACTAGGCATAATTCATAAGCAACAGGTGATGTCGACTCTCAGGCATGAGTATCATATGCTAGAACTAAAAACTTTGAGATGAAAGGTTCCATATCTCATTACTAATCCCTGGAGCCATTTCATCTTCAGCCAAATCATAAATAATATATATCTCCCCTGGAGAAACTGAAGACAAAAATACTGTCATAAAATACAGCTGGTATCATAAATCTGTTACAAAATCATACCATATTCATTATTATAAAACCTAAGTAGGTGGGCTCTACTCACATCATAACTTCCTTGTCACTTAGCTTAGTACAATATTACAAAAGAATATATAGGATTATTTCTTAGCCTAAGTTCAGGTACTGATATCCTAGTTCAAATATTAAATTTTTTCAACTATCATAAAATAATCCTTTAATATATACTTGATGGATTATATATCAGAATGTTATATGATTATATTTAAATTATATTGGATAGGGTTACATTCTAATTATAGATATTTATTTTAGGAGTATATTGGGTATCATCATTAATGACACCTCAAGGCAATGAATATTTAGATTTTAAGTTTATTCAAAAATGAAAAGAATTAAGTTTGTAGTCTTAACTGAAGGGAATTTAAATTGTATCTGTATTCACCCCTCCCACATATTGCATGTTTCAGTTATGTGAGTAAATAGAAAGGGAAAAACAATTTGTAAATGATAGTTGCAAGCATGTGTCTTGTATTATTAATCTCATTGGTGTCTATTTTAGAAATTAGAAAGGTAAACTTACTGTATGAAAGAGCTCTCAGATGAGCCCTGGAAGAGCTTGTAATAGAATGTCCAAGAGTTCCGAACAGAGAGGGACCAGATAAAAAAGAGTTTTCAACTGAATAGCTTAAACAAAATTTTTATTACCAAGGTTAGCACCCTAAATGGGAAGGATATTGTTGTTATGTTTCTGCATTACCTGGAATATGTATAGGGAAAAGAAATTGTTTTCTATAAAGGATAATTGTAGTGATCTCACTTTATAACAGTTTATTAAATAAATTCATATAGGGAAGATTACTCATCCAAGATTCCAAAGTCAGGTGAAATAGGATTCCAAAAACTTGGTATAACTCCATATACCTCTGCAAACAGGTATCCAGTAGGAAAAAAAAAAAAAATTCCACTAATTTATTTTCTATTTCCATACTTCTGGCTGATCACTTATATATTAAAGTTGATAAGGTACCATAACATGCATGAATAGATTTATTATCAGAAGTAGTATACTAACACAACTCAAAGCAATTCAAAATGTTACAGAAATCTAGCATTCTGTAAAGCCATTAAAAGAAAACTGATAGTGTCAGGGAAGCTTTACCAGGAAGGACAATGTCAGTTCATTGGAAAGAATGATCCTAAATTGCCTCTTAAGGAGGAACAAAGTACCTATTTCCTTGCAGTCTGGAAACATTGAGCGGAAATGTCTTTCAGAATGGTGGTTCCTGTAGATTCTGTGGAACCGTTTCCGATTGCCTGACCAGAAAAGAGCAAGAGATGACCTCTCACTCTCACTGTTTCCTCTCAGAATCATTACTTTTCTATTGATACTCATAATAGCAGATTTGCAAAGGGATTACTCATAATTTTTATAAAGGATGGTTACATATTTTAGCAATTTAAAAGTCATCTAGCTTAATTGAACATTTTTGTGTTCATTTCATTTTAACCTATAATGATTTCTAACCAAGCACAAAGGACACTCCTTACATCTACATAGTCCAAAAGCATTTCCGGGTAAGTTAGTTTGGCTAGCAATTTAGTTACGTGTGCCCCACTCTTTACCATATCCTCACTGCAAGGATGAAATGATGTCAACATAGGAGAAAAATATGTAAATGCCAGGAACAATGGAAGGTTATCTACCACATCTCACAGAAATTTGGAGGAAACTCTCTTACAGTTGGGGCAGATGAGAAAAGAATGAAAAATGCATCCTGTACTGGGCCAATTTACAGCTTTGTTTCCTGATATTTTCCAGTTACTTGGGGAATTAAGTGTAGACTTTGGCAGACTAGATAAAACTTCAATTTGGAGGCATGAAACCTGAAAAAATAATTCTTCCGCATTTAAAAATTTGAGGAAATTGACCTTTAGAAATAATATATATTTTCAGAAAAATGATTTGAGATGATAGAATCATTTTGAACAAGCCCAATAATATGAGATATGTTCTAAATGTTCTCAAAGAACTATCTCCAAGAAAAGTACTAGGACAAAATTATTTTATTTTCAAGTTCATGTAAATATTTAAGGAGCATATATATTCCTTTTTATGTAAATTATTATAGGACATAGAAGATGTATAGAGTTTCTAAGCTTCTTTTATGAATCTGACATAATTATAACACACTTGTAGATGGTACAAAAGATACATTTATACATCAATCTTACCAAGAGATATATGTGTACATTTCTGAAATTAAATGTTTAACACAGATCAAGCCATATAACCATATATGCGTACGTGTGTGTGTGTATATATAAATATACATGTTTTTTATATATATAAAATGCCAATAGTACAGAGGACAATAATAAAAGGATGACTTATCCATAAGGCATCTATTCATATATTCCATAAAATTAGTATGTACAATGGAGAAAAGCATAAGATTTTCTTGATAAACTTTAACAAAAATGTAACCAAATTCAGTAGTACTTTTAAAATATTTTTTTAGTCTTGAATTTTACTTAATTGTGTGAAGCAGGGACAGTTTCATTAAATGCAAGTCTAAGACAATGATGTCCTTTATCACTGCTATTATATAATAATTCAGGGGAAGGTTTAGCCATCGGATGAAATGACAGAGGATAAAAAAATTAAATATATGTACTATAATAAAAAATATAATTAGAACAATCTCTATATAATATGATTATCTACTGAGAATGCCAAGAAAGTAATAAAAACTGTAAAAAAAGATATGGAATAGTGACATGGTCTATTACAAAATCTCTATAAAATCAAATAGCTTTTCTGTATGCCATCAATAACTCCTTTGAAAACATCGTGAAAAATGGCTTTATCACAGTAGTAATATAAAACAAAATACTAAAGAATGAGACTAAAAATGAATGTGCTAGGCTTATTTATAAAGAAAACTACAAAATTTTAGTAACCATAAATTTAAAAAAAAGTTTGATAAATAATTAAAACATACAAATTTTCTATATAACAACTTATAAATACTTAACATTTTTAAAGAAATCTGTAAAAGATTATCTTTTAAATTTATAAAATAGATTTTTTGTTATATAAGATGGCATGTGTAAATAGATGGATATACATTGCTTTAATTTTTAAAAAAATGTGTACATCAGTAGTACCACAAACAAAATAAAAAACATAACATCTACAATAGAAAATGGTAATATCCTTCTTATATAAGAAGCTATTAAAAATCAATAGAAAATAGATAAGGAAAAATCCATCAGAAATACATATATATGTTCAGTAAACATATTGAATAGATTTAGGGTTAGTAGTAATCTAAGACATCCACATGAGATAGTGCAGGGGTTGCAGTTTTGCTCATTAATTGTTAAATTATGTTAATAGCATAGGTGAAGAAATGATAAAATAAAGTTTTGAGGTAGTTTTTATTTTATTTTGTTGGTTTCAGTTTCTTTTTTTAAAAATTTTTTTTGATAAGATTTTGCTTTAATTACTTAGCCAGCATATAGTCATTATTAGTTTTTGATGTTTTTAGAAATAGACATTATTAAGGTTTTGATGAAGCATGGGTTTCTAATATGTCTGAAAATTTTGTTTTCAAATGTTTGCCTTGCCAATTACTAGTTGTGACTATGAGCAAACAAGTACTTGCCATTCTCCTCACTTTCCTTGCCTCGGCAATTTAGATAATAATACCTAACTCACAGGAATGGGAAAATTAAAAATCCTTAATATAATTGCCTGGTAACATGACTATGAAGTAAACAGAAAGTGCTGAATAAATTGTTATTACTGTTATTATCACTGTATGTTTATTTATAATCTAAGGACCTTTAAATTAGGTTTCAATTTATCTTCCTCCTTTTTTTTTGGTAACGTTCTTTAAAATCTATGAATAAAGAGCTCCTTTAATTTTTGATCAATTTTTAATTGTTTTTATCTTTTTACATCCCATAGCATGTCTTGAGCTAAGCAGAACCGTCTATTTAGATTGTATCTGCTTTAGGTATGATCCAAGTTCTCCATTCGGAACTATTTTCCTGAACCTATATATTCCATTAAGTTTTTCCAGTCTGATATATGAAGCTCTCTCATACTGATAGATTATTAATAAGATATATTGACAGAGTATTAATATAACTAATCCATATTTAACTTTTTAATGAATTAGTGTGTACTGTATTAGGTATAACCACACCTTGAGTAAACCTCATTAGCTACCATAGTGCCAGTGTGCAAAACTATGGCATGCACTCTAAAAAGTCATATGACTGCACCTTTTTCATTTTCATTTTAAATTTTGTGCACTTTGCTGGGAGTATAAGCAAGTTCTTCATTTGTCAATGCAGGATCTTAGCTGATTTCAGATTTGACTAAGCTTTTTCCTCTTACTTTTGGAATTTGCTATATATATATATATACACACACATATATATTAGAATCTGCAATACATATAAACAGAACCAACTCCTTACAGGTTTTGAAGCAGAGATCATTTTTCCTCTCTGCTTGCATTTCTCCTCATTCAGTATGCCTCCCATTCCCTTTCCCTTCCTTCCCTGCTGCCTCGTGCCTTTTCCTTGTGCCTTAAGTAGGCCTGCAATCACTGGACAAGCCCTGTTTGTATTTTCTTCAAACCCTCTGCCAGTGCTAACCTGTCCTGTATTCATTCCCTTTCTTTAGGTTCCTGCTAAATTACTAAAGTTAATTTGAGTTAGGTTAAATCATTAGCTGGCCTTTCTAGACATTACTAGTTTTGACTGTTATTCCATCCTGGTAACATTCTACTTCAAATATGACCTTTAACAACTAATCGTAGTGTTTCAGCAACAGCTTAAACAGTAAGGAAGATCATTTGGATCACAGGGTCTTGTGCTCCTTTTTAAATGACAAGGCATATGTGAATGTTTACACCATGTGTCAGTTTTCTACTGCTGCTATAACCACAAACTTAGCTGCTTACAACACAAATTTATTGTTCATAGTTTTATGTCAGGTCTTAGTAGATTCAGTTGGTTTCTTATCTCTGGTTCTTACCAAGCAGAAATCAAGGTGTCAGTCAGCTGAGCTCTTATGTGAAGGTTCTGGAGTGGGAGGAATCTACTTCCAGGATTATTCAAGTTGTTGGCAGAATTTAGCTCTATACTGATAAAGGACTGAAGTACCCGATTCCTTGCTGTCTTTCAGCCAGGAGTCCTTCTTATCTTTGGACCCCATCCGTATTCCCTGGTTCATGGCCTACTTCCATCTTCAAAGCCAGCAGTGGTGGCTGGTCAAGTCCACTCTTGTATAACCTTATGTACAACAGTACGAATTCACTTACTTTTTTCTTGGAGGATAGGAAGCAGCTGTATTTAGACAAGGGATAAACTTTGGTGGCAGGTGAGGGAAGAGGAAGTCTTGTTTATGAATTTTTACTTACCAATGAATAGAAGATGGATGTTTTGTGTCATATGGGTTGTGGTTTCTGTGATCTTTGGACTACCCCGTGGCAGGAGGGAACATGTTTCATATACAGAAGCTCAGGCCTTATATCAAAGATTTCTATCTCGAGTGTGGGACCTCTTTTCTCAGTATATTCTTCAGGGCCCTAACTGTCTATGGACCCTCAAAGTCATGCATCCACAAAAACATGGCACTATATACAAAAGTTGTTCTTACAGGTGAGCAAAATCATCAAACATCTGTAGGGAACTGATGCTTATTCCCACCCATCCATTTCCCTCCTTTGTTTCCTCATTCATTCATTCCATAATAATATGAGAAGGCTTTACTAAGTGTCAGGCAGTACTTTGTTGCTAAGGCTACTTCTGTAAAAATAAGTTAGACAAATTCCCATCTTTGAGAAATATTCTAGGTTGATAATAGAGACAGTCAGTAAACAAGCAAATAGATACAATATAGATTGTGAAATTGTGACATATTATATAGAATAATGTGATGGAGAAAATGAGGGATAAAGATTGGCTTCTACTTTAAAGAGGATGTTAGAGAAAACTTCTGCAGGAAAAATGCACACAGAAGGGATAACCATGCTTCTAGATATCCAAAACATTTTAGAGCATTACACAGGTGGGACACGTCTTAGAACTCTTTTAACAACACTAATAATGGTGGTAGTGTATTTATTGCATGAATAATTCTTTAATTTTTAATAAAATGATAACTTTTAAAAAGTTATTTAAAACTGAAAGCAATATTTGACTTACTAGATTTGGTGACATGGCCATAATTTCATATTGGTGGGAAAATATAGATCTTTATTGCTTGTTTCCACTTAGAGTCTAGAGGGAAAGGAAGAGAAATTTTAAGGTTTCTGCCAGTCTCATAGAGCAAAAGGTTGAGACCTAGAGTAGCTGGTGTTTTTGTTTTATAAAAATATTGCTGGGCCTTTGGACATGCAAAGTTACAGAGGAGAACTAAATTCCTTTGCAGAGTAAAATAAGGGGTATGGAAATGTCCAACATTCTGGGGATCTGAGAAAATGGAAGGGAAAGAGGGTGATTGTATCTTTCTTTTTTTATGAAAAGGGGGTTGAGTCACATGGAAATATAAAATTCCATCTCAGAGACATTCACTCAAAATAGAAACCAGGGAAAATGAAGGAAAAGGAATTGGGTTCAATGTCTGATGATAGACTATGGGAAAAAGTGATACAGGTGTAGATGATAGGAATTATAAATCAAGCTGATAGAGTATATGCTTGTTATTAAGGAGTTAAAAAACAAAAACAAAAAAAATTCTTTTACCTTCTGAATTGCAGACACCGTGGGATTCTAGGCTCTTGGCGCCCATGGGGTGGTGTTTATGCACAGTTACTTTTAAATTTTAGAAGATAGGTGTCATTAGCTGACACCAGGATTATATTCATCTAGTGGTTCTGAATCTTCCAAACAGTTTTGTGAAATAGGTTTGAAATTGCATCCTCTCTCTAAAAGAAGGGGAAGAAGTTAGACAAGTTGGAGTTTATTTTCCTATGAGGACAAGGTGTAAGTGATACAACTTGACTCTTGATTCAGTCTTGCTTTGTTTTGAACTTCTAGTTTTTCTTTTTCTTCATCTACCTCCTCTCTTTGGCCTCCTCCTCCTCTTTCCTTGCCTCCACCTCCTTAGTATTTTGACATTCTCAACATCCTTTGTTCATGTTCTTGTGCATTTGGAAAATAGGAAGTACTTGTAACTGGCAACAATTCCATTTCCTGACTTCTGGGCACAAATAGCAATTTCTGGATTTTCTAGATCACATCTAAGTTGGTGACACCTAATTTCTATTATTAAATCTCTTTCTGCTTTATATTCTTTACATACTTATACTGGGTTCTGTTTTCCTGAATAAAAATGACTGGTAGAGTTATTTCTGATCTTTTTTCCAGTCTTTCTAAAGTACTTTTCTAAAATGCATTTTGTTAAAGAGCTGTTTACCTTAGTGTGAATGCTTAGGAATGTCATCTCTTCAACAAGTTTTAAAAGTCTTACAGCTCCAAAAAGTTTGTAAAAGACCTGAGTGCAAATAAAACCCATGTCTATTAAGCTCCTGGAGTGGAGTCTGGTTAATAGCCTGAACCCAAAATTACTTAGGACTTGTATTATCAATAGGGTAATATTGCCTCCAAGAGGGCAAAAATTGGTTCTTGATCAGGAGAAAGCACCTCTTTTTATATATAAAGCATTGATATACATATAGTAGTGCATAAACAGATATGCAGTTATTGGTGGTATTAAAATTTTATGAAGTGAAGGCGATTAAGAAAAACAATATTGCAAAAACTCCTCAGGGGAATGATAATGGGGGAAAAAAAGAAACTTTCAAGAAAAGTAGAGGCTGATTTCATTCCAAGAAGGCACCTAGAGTTTATTTTCATTCCATCTCAGAATTTAAGATGTACCATGTTATAAACTGTGGGTATCCCTGCATCATTCAAGAAGATTCTATTGTCTCTTTTAGATCACTGATTCCCATACATGGCATTTAAAACCATAATTTCAAGATAACAGGGTCCAGAAAACTGCTATCTTATGGAGGGCTCCAGGTGGTTCCATAATCAGCCAGGTTTTTTATAATTGCTGCTCTACTGTAACTATAATATCCCATGACTTCTGGAATGCTGGTTCTATATAGCTCTGTGATGCTGGAAAAAATTAAGATAGTGAATCTGATTGTTCTCTCTGATGGCTACATCTATGTCCATTTCATGTTCCAGAAGCAGTGATTTCTTGGATGTATTTTCTTGTAATTTCTTCTGTTAATTTCATTTTATATGCTCTTAATATGTTTTACTTTGCTCTTACTATGTTTTATTTTTCATTATGAATAGCTGATAAAAGCCATATATGATTTCTAGAATATTTAATTTTTATTGAATTTTCTCACCCTTTCTCATCCTGCCATAGAACAGCATCATATTTAAAGGGATAATATGTGCTTATGAGAAATTGGATGCAAATAATTAAGTCCTAAAAAGATCTCTTAGACAAGGACATATGTCAGTCCTTAGGGAGAATTATACTTCTGCAGTAAAGCTTTTGTTAATGATTGTGAATATTATATATTTAAAAATGAGTAATGTTTCTTATTAAGAAATTTCACTAAACAGGAATTGTTCTATTGATTTTTTATTCTCTATGGCAATACATTCTGAATATGGAAATACTTTCACTGTGAGGAGATGAATCATTTTTGGTTTATAAGAGCTCTGTCAGAGGGAAAAACAGAAATCAATAGACTTAAAGTTACAACCTAAATTGTTTAAGTAACAAGAGATACAAAAAGTGAAAATTTAAATGGATAATTGAATTATGTGTTGTGTATGGGTTTTTTTTTTTTTTTCCAAGTAAATTGATGAAGCTGTAGATCTTATTTTTGGGGACACACAGCAAACAAACCAAAATGAGAGCCTCACCATCAGAAGAGGAGGGATCTTAGAGCCCTCTCCAGGCACATTTTGCTCAATTTTTTTATCCAAATGTGAAAAACTCATTGTATTATTATTTTTTTTTTTAACCTACTTCATTTTGTTCTTGGAATTACTGACCACAAAATCTGGAAGGAATCTAATAGTTCATTTAGCTGAATTTTATTTTACTAATTTTACTAATGAGGAAACTGAGGTTCCAAAATATTAAAAAGAAAAGTGGAATTGAAACGTTACAAGTCTTCTTTCTATCTCCATGTTACAATCTTGTGATGTTTGATGTTGTTAAATGTGTCTCCGTAACTACAGTCAATGCTTTTTACCTCAGATCCTTCTACATCTCCCAGAATACTTAGAGCAAGAAATAACCAAAGAATATTTGACTAGTAATGACTGCTTGGAGGGCTGTGTCAAAGGAGTCAGTGAAACAAATCTTCACATGGTTGGCACTTTCTCTTTGTCAAGTGTCTCCTGAGATGTCACCACTGCAGAGAGGACTGTCTGACTACTGCCTTCCATCACCACTTTCTTTACGTGTTTTTCTATAACTTCTTGTTATCTGAAGTTATCTGTACATCCTGTGTATCATCTGTATAGGGGCCAAAGGCCGGCTGTCCAAAGATAGGCCACTCTGGCATGAACATTATTTTGAGCTAAAAGCAATACCTAACAGATTCAGGAAAGGCTCCTTACCTCCCCATCACCTGTCTGTGTACACCAGGCAGAGAGCTATTAACGGAGATTGGTCCTTACCTAAGAAATTTATCTGCATAACATGGTAAACTTTGTTTTCCAAACATCTCCTCTCACCTTCCAGCTAATAGGTCTTTCTGCTCTTTCTGTTCTCATATGAAAGTCCCTTTCCTTAGCTCTTATAAGTCTCATGTTACCTCACTGTCTTTGAAATTTCCACATCTGTGTGGATTCCCCTGGATATATACTATTAAATTTGATTTCCTCCTGTTACTCTATCTCATGTCAATTTGATTCTTAGTCCAGCTAGAAGGACCTTGAAGAGCAGAGGAAATTATTCCTACCTGACACCTTCTTCCTCTAATAGAAAATGAACTCCATGAGAACAGAGATTATATCTTGCTCATTGTTTTATTGTGTCTGCCAGGGTTTATTAGAGTGCTGGCATATAGGAAACACTCCATAAATATTTGTGAAATAATTATTTTAAAATACATATACTACTTTGCATGTCTCCTTATGTTTCTAAAGTCGTATTCACAACTCTTATTAATTGAATATTTTTAAAACTTCCATTAGG
Organism: Enhydra lutris kenyoni; assembly: GCF_002288905.1. Taxonomy (NCBI): domain Eukaryota; kingdom Metazoa; phylum Chordata; class Mammalia; order Carnivora; family Mustelidae; genus Enhydra; species Enhydra lutris. The sequence continues at coordinate 47,386,676 of NW_019154098.1, forward strand.
AGCTCAATATTTAAAAAATTTTTATATAAAAAATGTTTTAACACAAAATATATTTTGTCACATCTTAATTCATTTATATGGTGTCTAGAGCAGATTAGGTTTTCTAAAAGCAGGAGCTATCTATATACATTTAGTGTATACTTGGATAGAATTTATCTATTAATTATTAATGATTTATATACCATTTGGGGAACAGTGATCAGCACCTATGGGATAAAAATAGACAAGGAGGATTTGTTGAGTAGAATTTTTTTTTTTCCTGAAGACCATAGAATAGAGTCTGAAGCTTTTGCTATGATAATAAAAAGTTCTATCACTCACACTGGTGTATCTACTGAATTACATAAGAAGAAATGAAAGCCAGTTATCATAAACCAAATATAAGCATTGTATATTCAGGAAGAAGCTGTTGTAGATAAAACAACAAAAACAAACAAACAAAAAAAAACAACAAAAAATAGCAAAATTCAGGTTTTTTTTGTAGCTGAATTCCATTCCTTTTTACTTACAAAAAAGAACTTATTTAGAGATTAGAGTTCAATACCACTTTGCTCTATATTCATTATCTTAGCAACATTGATTGTACTAACAATTCCAGATACAGTGATTTGACTCAATCTTCAGCTTATTTTTTCACATCTACCATTATTATTTTTTGGGGATGCTACCCACAGCATCTATCTCCTGCCCATCCATTCCACTCCATTTCTACTATTATCTCCTCACTGTTATCTTTCTCTTGAATTAACTACAACAATCTAACCAGGTCTCCTGGCTCCCACCTTTCCCTCTCTGAAACTCACAGTTTACAAAGTAGTGAGTATAATATTTTAAAATGTAAATCAAATGAAAATTATACATAAAATTTGTTCTACTAGAATATACACTCTAGGAGAGCGAGGACTTTCTCATCTGTGTGCACTGCTATATGCTTGCTCCCAGTTGTAAGAGATGATTGGTTCTCAAAAACTCTGTTGAATAAATCACTAATGAATACATCTTCAAAAAGAATGTTGCTAGGCAGGGACAGAAAGTGTTGTCCCTAGAGAAGTGGATGAGCAGCCAGGATTTTCTCCCTTGTCAGCATGCCTCTTATTCTCCCTTTCTGGCTTCTTTCTTCATCTTGCCTCACTCTCTGCATCACTATCCCTTCTGCCTGCACCCTTTGTTTTCCCTCTCTCTCTTGGTTAGTGCTCTGTTGCTGCTTTAATTAAGTTTTTACTCCATCTGCTGCTTGTCTCAGAGGAAAGAACTTGTCTGTAATGTTCATCAGTGGAATGGGCCCTGGGGAGATTAGCAATGTGTCCTGTTAACTGATGTTTAAAACATAGGATATTTGCCAGAGAACTGCACATACTCCATCCTACCAGGCATTGCTTGTTTTTACATGACATGGATTTGAATACTTATATCACCCAAGCCACCTTTGTGCCCAGTCTGTCACAGATCTTGTAAGAGCAGAATACTAGACTTGGACCCTATTTCTCCAGGGATTAGTGTTGTCTTCGTTATTGAACAAATATCCTACAATTATAGTTTCATTCTTCATTATATATTTTGACAGCCTCATCAAATTTTTGACTCAAATGCTGAAATCTCTTTCACACACATTGTCATTATATAAGGTAAAACACATAAACTGTTTAGCATAGTACATGGACCATAGCAAACACATAAAAATGTGGTATTTTAATAGTTATTAATTTAGTTCTTTGCTAGTAAAATAATAAGCAATTTTCTTTAGGCGCTTTCTTTCTACTCCCTATAGACACAGAGAACTCTGCTACTTATGGTCTATATTTCTCCATTTAATTCTCAAAGATAAGTGTCTTTTAAAAGCTTTTCTGAAATCCAGACATACTATTTATACTGTTGCTCCAACTGGTAAGCTAATGGAAAAAGATCCTCTTGGTTTCTTAAATATATTATCTCACGGGAATTAGCACCACTTCCTAGTATAGGAAATCATTTTAACTATGAAACACAGAGATTCAGGTGGCCTTTAGAGTTGTAGATCATCACAGGTGACTGGAAAATCAGGTTCTTTAGGGAAAAAAAACAACAACAACAAAAAACCTCAAAGTCCTTGCTTTTCTGCCAAGTAAATTGAATTTCCTCTGATTATATAGAGTTACATAATGATGGGTCCTGGGAAGTATTACTGAAGGTACCTTTGTTTAAAAAAAACAACTTAAAATTTTTCCTGTTTTGTAATTCAGTTACAATGCAAATTACAAAATTGTTTTGATCGCTATGTACAGTTAGTTTATGTTTCCTTTGGATGCTGAAGAAAAATTGAGGACAATGATGGTAACTAAAAATTATCATCTATTAGGATGTTTTATATATTGGGATTAATATACAGAATATGGATTGATAGTCTTCACTTTTACTATTTCTATTTATATTTAAAATAAGGGTAGGAGAACAGCAAAACTTAAAACACAGTCTGAGGGCACTGTTAATAAATTCCTTATCAAAGAGAAAGTTCTAGCTAAAACAAATATTCAGGAAATAACTGAAATGAGTACTACTGAGAAAGGGTAAATATAATATCTGAGTAAATATTAGTAAAAATAAATAAGAATATAAATAATTGAAAAAGAAAGAGGAGTTCTGGGAAAAGGGCATTTTAGTATAAAATAAATGTCTGAGTAGAGATTAAATATGTATAATATTTTACTCATTTCTTGAAAGTCTGTCCACTAAATATTGTTTTTTTTTTTCCCCCACTGAGCTCTGTCCTGAGCCTTTTTCTTATCCACCTCAGTTCTTCTAGGTGACTTCAAAGTTTCATTGGCTCTTACAAGCTATTGATATTTAAATTGCTATATCCCACACAGCAGAAATTCTGAACAGTCTTCATGACTCTTTATCTAAATGTCTAGTGGCCCTCTCCTTATATGTTTCCACAAGCACCACACACATATTCAAACTGAATTCACCAGTTTCTCCATAAACTTTCTCCATTGTGTCCCAAACATGACATGCTCTCTGCCTGGAATTCAGGTCTTCACATTTCTAGACTCTTTTCCAGAGATAAGTCATCTGTTCTTTTTTTCTAATTCCTGCTTATCCTCAGGTCCCAAATTAGACAAAATTTCTTCTAGGGAATCTTTTCCTAGCTAAGTCTGGGATCTACTCCTCCATCTGTGCTTCCAGTCACAGGGCACTTTATCCGAGTTCAGACGAATTGAAAACCTTCTATTGAAAAACTTCTATTGAAATTGCCTTTATTATTGCCTGCATCTGGCACCTGTTGTGTTCCCTTATGCATCTGTTGTGTTCCCTTATGATATCCAGAATTGAGCGCAGTGTCCGGAATAGAGCAGGTATCCAATAATTAAATCCATTTATTAGACCCTTGCTCAGTACTATGTGACAGACACCATATCAGATATAAAGGACTTTAAAAAATTAATAAATTTTATTCTTATTCTCATGGGCAATAGAAGAGAGTACTGCTAGCCAAATAATTATACAAAAGAATGATGTAAGCACCATAAGATAAGCATACATTTAGTAATTATGAACTGGTTAGGGGGCAGAAAGCAAGGGTCTGCACATCAGGATTCATAGGAAACAAAATCATAGGTGGCTGGATGAGGAAGGAATGATGTTGGGCTTTTTAAAATTCTTTAAAAGAAGTATTTATGGAACTATTTTATTGAGTATCTGCTATTCACTGGTTGTTTTGCAACAGGAATTTAAATACACATCTCATTGAACTCATTTGATTCTCATAGCAAATATGTGATATGGAAATTATTGAATCCTTATTCCAACTCATTATTTCTACTCATCAAAAAAAAGAAAAAAAGGTTAAGGGATTTGGTGGTTAGATGCTGAGTTTAGAACCTAGATCAGCTCCAAATGAAAGGTTACTTAGTGAGCCTCTAAAGGGTAAAGAGTTAGAAATGGTATTGGAGTGAAGCAGATGGATAAATGGCCACTAGGTGGAAAAGATCTAAGAAGTAGAGTTTGGTCTTTTGGGCTGGAGTATCATGAAATGATTAAATGTGTCTGAATGCCAAGTCCATTTGCTGTTTCAGATGTGGTATAATAGAAGCTCCAGTAGTGATGTAGACACATCTTGTTAGCAGATGAAACTGTCTCCTTTATTAGCAGAGGCTGTTGAAAGAGTTTTACATGCTATACTAATAAGAAATAAAACCATGACATGATTATGTCTGAGCCTGGGCTGAGAAGGCTTCATGTCTTTGCATGACCATCAACTCGGTTAAATAATCCTTTGGATTCCTCTATGAGTCTGAATTAGTATTTCTGACTTCTCATCTGAATCCAGAGATTTTTAAAATCATTCAGTTATCATGACAAAGTCTCAGAAGCTGGACAAGATAGAAATAAAAAGTAGCTTAATGAGTATTTAGAAAAAGAAAGGTGTCTAGACATAATACTCCACCAAGACTTTGGATGAGCCATGAATAAACACAGGGAATCACCACAGTCACATGTAAATTTTTTTAATAGTACTTAAAAAAGTGTAATTTCCTGTTTACTTGTCCGTATCCCCTCTATCAAACCATAACTTCCTTGAGAGTAGCCTCTGCATGTAACACACTCTGCATTTTAATCCAGCATTTGCACAGTTTGGCACATAAGAGGTTCTTGATGAATATTGAATAAGTAACCAGTGTAGTTTATGCGAACAATAGTTTGACTTTCTAGAGGCATCTGGATAGACATCTTTAGGGAGATTTTTTTTTCTGCTGCTCATGTTTTTATCAATTACATGAATTTCATATAATTTGTTAAATAAATTTAAAGCTAAGTAAAATTATAATGACTGAATTTGGTTTTGTACAAAAATGTTTTCGAGCATTTGCTCTTTGCCAGGAAGTTTTCTGTTTGGTTGTGATGTATCAGTGCAAAAACAGACCGAAACCCCTGGTCTTATATTGCCTGAAGTCGAAGATAATTTATTTTCCTCTTCTGCATTTTCATACCTGTAAATCCCAGGAGAAAAAAAATTGTACAATAGTTAGATTTCATAATCATCAAATGAATCTGCATAAAATATGTAGTTATTTGTATTTGTGCCCAAGCCCACCTTCAACCAAAATAATTTGATTCTCACTGAACCAACCAAAATACAGCATCAAGAGTATTTTAAATGGCATTAATGGACCCACTAACCACATTATGCCTTCCATTTTAATCATATTTTTATATAAAAAATTACTGAACAATATATAATGTAGAATTTCATCTGAAACCATTGTTTTGAGACCTTCTTCAACACATTCTCAAGCTATGGCATTTTTAAAACCTAGTTGAAAAAACTTGCATGTTTGAGACAGAATTTTAATTTAAGTGCAAATGACTGATGAATTAAATGTCATAAAATACTTAAACATGTAACATTTTCTGTTCTTTGATGGCTTGGAACACCAAAACATTTGGAAGAGAGACAGGTATAGTTATTTTGACAATATACCTCCACATATGGAAAGGGCATTTTATAGCATTGCAGTCTTTAAAAATGTTACTGTTTAATCACATCCATCTTGTACTTCAAGTAAAAAGGTAAGAAAACATGTCCAATGCTTCCATTGAGGACAAAACTGAAGATAATGAGTGAAAAAGCTATCTGCCTGTCACTCTACCCAGTGTATATGGTAACATGTGAATAGATTTCCCCACCAGGAATTCCTTTTTCTGTCACAGCTTATTTAAATACAATGATGTTTAAAATGAAACAAAGAAACAATGCTATTTCATCATTTTGAAAAATTTTAGCTCATGCATCTGTAAATATAGAGAATACTTTAGTAGAGCCATGTCAAATAATCTTTCTCCCTGGCATCTTATATCTTTAAAATTGATCACTACAAATACTCTGGAAGGTCTCTAATGTTTCATTCAATCCTTTGCAAAAATTGTGGTTAAGTAAGAGGTGAAGGATTTTGATGATGTAAAATGGAGCCTGGCACCTATTGACGGGACCCCTCCAAAATCCAATAATTAATGTCAACATCATCAAGTAATCTGCACTGGAAGACTGGTACAGCATTTTAACTTCTAAATACAAGTAAAACAAAGAATAGAGTATACTATATTCATGCCCATTCACATGAGCATGCAAAAAATATAACAAATTTACATCCTAAGATATTTAATTCTTTCACAGATATCTACACATGTGACTTCTATTTTATTTTTCTTATTTTGTCTTCTCTTTCTCTGTTATCTGGCATAAATACAAAAAGAGCAGAACAGTGGGGCACCTGGGTGGCTCAGTGGGTTAAAGCCTCTGCCTTTGGCTCAGGTCGTGATCCCAGGACCCTGGGATCGAGCCCCGCGTCAGACTCTCTGCTCAGCGGGGAGCCTGCCTCCTCCTCTCTCTCTGCCTGCCTCTCTGCCTACTTGTGATCTCTGTCTGTCAAATAAATTAATTAAAAAAATAAATAAATAAATAAAAAATAAAAATAAAAATAAAAAGAGCAGAACAGCCTGAAGGTCCAGAACAACACTGTCTGCTTTGGAGGCAAAGCGCAGATTACCTGGGTCAAATAATTTACTTCCTGAATTGACTCAATCTATCAAAAATAAATTGATACTGGAAGGGAAAATAGAAGAAAAGACATTTAACAGCTTATAATGCATTTTTAGCTGTTCAAGGGCAAAATGACATATAAGACTTCCCAGGTTCTCAATTAAACCTTTTCTGAAGATTGATATCATTAAAAACAATAGGACTAATATTAATACCTTTAATAATTTACCATTTGTATTTGAAATTCTGAATGCATAAAAGAAGTGTACTATTTTTTGGTCACATTTAAATTAAATGTGTGATTCTCTTTTTCATAAGACTGTGTACCATATGAAATATTTTTGTGTGATGAAAAATTACTATAGATAACTATTTTATGTTAATTCACAAATAATTTGTAAAATGTGAAATATTTTAAAATCTGTATTTTGTAATTATAATTTTAATACTTTCAATTTGCCTACATAAGAAACTAACAAATTTAAGATTGTTGAATAACAAAAAGTACAGAATGCAGATATCTAAATATTTCAGAATAGCATTTTTTTAAAGTTAGATGTTATTGTAAGAGCACAGTTTTAAGGAGTTACATTGTCTAATGTTGTATGTAATATTAATCATACACAAGTAAAATGCTTCATTTCTAAAGTCAAATGCATGCAATGGAAATACAAGGTTTTAGTCCACCATAAAGTATTGTATTCTTCCACTTGTAGCTTTCTTAGCTTCAACAGAAAATCGTAAATAATAAGACACCAAAAGTTAAGATAAAGGTGCTGATTATTTGGATATTTAGTGATTTTCAGAAGCCATATAAAATGTAAACATTGATTTTTAAAGCTCTGTATACTTCTTGGAGTTTGGCTTTTTAGAAATAGCAAGAATCTATTTTCCTGGATTGTCATACAGAACTACAGGTCTATAGGGAAAAGAGTTTTAGAGAGACTAGAAGTTTTCCTGCATAATAATGAATTTTAGGAATTGTCTTTCAGGAGCGATCACCTTGACTCTTTACTACCTCTTCCTGAACAAATAAATTGCTTCATGATAATCCCTGTACTGAATATAAGTTACATTTTGTATAGATCAGTTGATATTGCATATCTTTATCCATATACATATAACTCATTAGTTTGATATTTATATATGTATAATATATATTATACATACATAAATATTTATAATATATAATATATAAATATTTATATTTATAAATATATAATATATATAAATATATATTAATTAACAAAGGCTAACCTAGCTAGGAAAGCTGTCCTGAATATGTGTAGGCATTTTAGATTATTCTCTGCCTTTTATCCCAGGGTTAAACACCACTGAGGAGGTTCAACTCCTATTTTGAAAGGATTCAAAAATTTTACTAAAAATGGTGTCTCTGAACAGTTTCACGTCTGTCATTGCTGACAGTCTACTTCTTGGTACCAAGTGCTGTTACGCCATGGTGGCAACAGGGAACTGATTGGTAGACATGCAGACAAGAAGCTAAGAGAAGAGGGGTAAGCTAAGAGGAGAAGAACACTATCGGCATCTCTGCAAGGTTGTTATTTGGCCACATATCTATCTGGTGTATTTTCCTGAAGTCTTTCAGTTTGAGTCTGTAGTAGGAGAGTTTTTCTCTGCACTACCCTAAGATTCTGAAGATAATAATAGCAGCTTTTATCCATGGGCCTCAGAAAACTAAGCAAACTGAAGGATTTAGGAAACAAGAGAATCAAAATTTTATTTTAAAGATTTTATTTATTTATTTGACAGATCACAAGTAGGCAGAGAAGCAGGCAGACAGAGAGGAGGAAGCAGGATCCCTGCTGAGCAGAGAGCCTGATGCAGAGCTCAATCCCAGGACCCTGGGATCATGACCTGAACTGAAGGCAGAGGGTTTAACCCACTGAGCCATCCAGGCACCAGAGAATCCAAATTTTAAAATGCTATATATTCTTTAAAGATTTTATTTATTTGAGAGAGGGTGTGTGCTGCAAGGGTTGGGGGAGGTGCAGACTCCCCACTGAGCAGGGAGTGCCAGGCAGGGCATTGAAAGCCAGGATCCTGAGATGATGACCTGAGTCAAAGTCAGACAATCAACCAACAGAGCCACCCAGGCACCCCTAAAATGTTATATTATTTACAACTTTTTTTCTTAATGTTTTCTTAGCGAGTCTGGCCTATAATATCATTAAGGAAAAATGAACAAAAGACCCTGAACATAGTGTTTTAAAGAGAAAGCCAATAGTTATGATAGAATGCTAGTAGAGTACATTTATAAAATACATTTAGGTATGTGAGACCTCCATAGAATTTCAAAAATTACTAATGGATTCATATATTTCTAAGTATTTTTTTGATATTTAACTTACATTGTGTTTTCATGATAGCATTATATAACTATTTTCCTGATCTTTCAAAAAAGACTGGCTAGATAACATATATCTAATGTATACTTTTTAATCATCTGTGTATGATGTGTACTTTCTACTTTAGCTGATATACATGGGTTTTTAAAAGTCAAATAGTTTCTAGTACCCAATAACTTACCAACAAGTTGAGGATAACGGTTACTGAAATTAGTAAACATGATAGTATTGTAACTAATAGCACTATGTACTTATTCAACTACAGAATAGGGCAACAAAAATAAAGCATGGCATGATAATTTAGTAAGCTTCAATCTTATAGATTGTTGTAATTAGGAAATATATGGCAAATGTAGGGTTCAGTGTGTACCTATGCAAATAATTATAGCTTTATAATAACATAAGGCACTCTAGTGCGTTACACTATAATGAACAACTTTATAATATAAAGCACATAGGCACTTTTATGTTTATGTATAATTAATATAATTGTCTCAGGCCTCTCAACAATAAGTAATTTTATGAAAATAAATTACTGGGAAATAAATGAATATGTGAATGAATGATGCATATCTACCAGACATTCCCAGGCCTAACTTCCAGTGACTGAGGGAATGGAGGTTACATATATACCATATCTAAAAACAAATTTAAATTTACACAATGACAGTATACTCAGAAATATAAAAGTGAGGGGTTGGGTCCAGATAGTGGATGAGGCACATGCTCCTAACTTTCACCCTGAAAATTTGACATTTCAGACAATAAATATTTTCTAAAGGAATAGCACCAGCCATAGAGATTGAAAGAAAATGTCATTGGTCTGTTAGAATGTTGTTTAGAAATAAGGTAACTACCAAAGAGTTGAAGAGTGTTGCCTCTGAGAGAAAAACAATATAGAATTGAGAACTTGTGTTTTCTTTTTCTTCTGATGTTTTTTATTGTAGCAAACTTATTTATTTTTCAACTGTGTGGCTCTATATTTAACAAAAATAAAACATCTTAAAATAATAATAATAATAATACTTCTAAAGATTACCCAAAAGAAAAATGGGTAAAAGACCCAACAGGCACTTGAGAATAAAGGATACCTGAGTGACTGATAAATATACAAAAAGATGTTCAAAAGCATTAGTAATCATCTAGGAAATACTTTTGAGCACATAATACTCTGTAGAATGGCTAACAAAAAGAATGACAAGACATAACCAAATGTTGAGAACACTGAATTTACACACACAGTGATGACTATAAATTGGTACCACCACTTTGGAAAACTATTGGCAGTGTCTCTTAAAACTGAACATACGCATGACCCAACCATACCTGTCCTGTGCATATGCCTACCAGAAATATAATTCATTCATGTTGGAAAAAAGTCAAGCTCTGGGATGTTTATGGCAGCACTACTAATCACAGCTCATAATTGTATATTATTAAATGGCAACTAAAAGTACAATGACTGAATGCATTCTGATATATTTATGCAACAAATGTGCAACAAGGAAAATGAGTTATAATTACATGCTACCATAACATGGTTGAATTTCCAAACTTAAAGAGGAAGAATCCAATCACAAAAGACATATACTATAAGATTCCGGTTATGTAAACACCACAATTAATATATGGTGTTGTAATTCAAGATTGTAATTGGTTTCCATTTAGGAGGCTGTGACTTGATTGGAAGCCTGAGTGGGGCTTTGGGGATGTGCTGGAAGAATCCAGTCTCTTTGATTTGGATGCTGGTTGTGTGGGTGTGTTCAGTTTGTGGAAATCCATCAAATTATGATCAGAGCTCTTTTTTTTTATATAAATTGTTAGATTTAAAGATAGAGTTCAAAATAAGTAAGCAATGAAAAAGGAACATTTCCTAGAGCTGGAGAAATGTATAAATCTTCAGACTGAAAAATCCAACTCATTGACAAGTAGGCTGAATGCTCATTTGAGTTGAGATCTGAATGACAAGAAGTTGGTTTTATGAATTCTGGAGAAAGAGCTTTTCAGCCAGAAATAGCAAGTTCAAGGTCACCATGTATGTTTTGAGCAACAGAAATTAGGACATGATGGAATGTGAGGGAGAGTGCTCAGAGGGCAATCAGATTGTGAAAGATGTGTTGTTTGTTTTGGACCACGTTATGGAGTTTGGGTTATATTTAACAGGAGGGTTTTATGCAAAGTAGTAACATAAACTGATTTACATTTCTAAAAGCCCACTTTGGCTATTCAGCAGAGAATGCATGGGGGATTGAAGCTGGGGATCATTTAGGAAGCTATTATGGTAGTCTCTGTGGAAAAAAATGATAATGGCTTGAACATGGGTTTTAGCAATGGAAATGAGCAGAAATGGATTGAATCTGGAGATATGTTGGTAGTAAAAATGCTAAGATTTGCTTATGATACTTCAGGTAAGATAAATAGTTCACTCAAGAATTATTCTCAGTGTTTGTTTGAGTAGTGTGTGGATGATGGTACTGTTTACTGAGTTGGATTGTACAGACATATCAACAATTTAGAATGTCAAAGAGCAAGACTTCATTTTGTTTATGTTAAGTTCGAGACCTCCAAATGGACACTTTCAGATGCCTACTTAAATGCTCTGTAGAACAATCAGTTCTTTACAGCTGTGAAAAAAATCAGCCATGCTTATACAAAAACTTCGTCCTGTGAAATAACTTTACTTTTTTAAAGAGGGACAATTGCCTTTCCAAAATATTTGCTTCCTTCAGAGGAGTCACTATAGCATGTAATCAGTTTTTTTTTTTTTTTACTCATCTGTGTTCTTTTCTTTCTTTCTTTTTTTTTTTTTTAAAGATTTTTATTTATTTATTTAATGAGAGAGAGAGAGAGTACAATTAGGCAGAGCGGCAGGCAGAGGGAGAGAGAGAGGCTCTCTGCTGAACAAGGAGCAGGATGCAGGACGCGATTCCAGGACCTTGGGATCATGACCTGAGCTGAACACAACCGCTTAACCGACTGAGCCACCCAGGTGCCCCTCGTCTGTGTTCTTAATATCAATTAATTGAGCATGGTGTTGGCATCCACAGTAGCTTCAGTGTATCACTAAGTAGGTGTAAATATAATTTGTTTGCTTCAAATATCTCTTTCCTTAGGAGAAGGTTGCTTGAATCCTCCTATAGATATTTCTTTTATTAGCTTCCCAATTAATCCTCTGATCTACATAAACATAACTGAAACCAGAGTAAACAAACTCTGGGCCTAGGAAAGCATACCTGGTGACTCACCCCACAAACCACTGCTGTGGCTGCAGAATTCTCTACAACAATCCAGGAATCTCTTTCAAATTTCTAGACAAATGAATAATCCTTTAAGTAAAATAATTTGGTGTCTCTAAAGATGTTAGTTCTCGTTGGAAGGCAACAACATTTCTCTCATTGAAAGGGGTGTATATAACCTTTCTACCTAACACACCAGGGTCCCAGTGAGATAAGTCAAATTTCATGTCTCTTTAATGAAAGCAAGTGCTTTCTCAACAAGGTGGAACTTTCATTTACTAGGATTAGGTCTTCTGGTATATTCAGGTGTTAGTGAGCTTCATTAGAATAAAAGGCTCAAAAATCACTGCAAATGGGACTTTTTACCATGAAGGGGATCTAGCCTGTTTCCGTAAAAAGTTTACTTATGGATATGAATTGTCCATGTAGGTTCCTGTATAAATAGCATCTTTTTCATATTGTGACAGATTGCCCTCCTTGTTTTCTTTCCTTAGGGACCCCAAATCATACGAAGAATATCCTCTCTTTCTCTTTGTACCTCTCTATTCTGGCATGCATTAACCGACCTATAAGTAAGGAACTTCATTCTTCATGATTTAGTACATTAAATCTATGGAAACTAATGATCTGCTATTGATTTTTCTTTCTTCTGAAATCTGGAATTTCTCATTATTTCAAGCCCTAATAAATTAGAATTTTTTAAAATTTTACCTTCCCTAGCTATGTTTTTGTATCTGATCTTTTGTATCTGTTCCTTAATCTTCAATCATTATTTTGACCTAATATTAAATTTCTGGCGTCACATGAGTACATCCAGGGAAGTAGCCTAGCAAATACTTTATGTGGTAAAATCTCTGTAAAATACTGTACATTTGTCTTTGCAACATTAAATATGCAATTAGATTATTCAAATAGTAGTTCAATCGGTGTAGCAAAAATCAGCTAAAACTAACTGGCTATTGGTTATTTTATTCTATGCATTCGTTTTTTCAACAATCCTTTTCAGAGTTGTTATTATTTAAATGTGGAAAGGATAAGACATGATTATATTTTGCACATTGTTAGTCATGGTTTAATGTATAATTTTATTTTCAAAGAAAACATACATGGCAGAGGTAGTAAAGTAAGATAAGAATTAAGACATAGCCTGACTTCTATATTTACTTAAGTCTAAAACATTCCATGAGGCATGGTAGAAGAAGATAGGTAAATATGCAACAATTTATGAAGAAGCTTGTATGTTATAATAAAGAGTTTACACACACACACACACACACACACACACACGAGTTTTTTGTTTGTTTGTTTTTATGAAAATTTCCCTTTCTAGTCCATTTTGTTAGCCTTCTGTTTCTATAGTTTAACCAAACCAGCAGAGCTAAGTAGGAAGTGATAAAGGATGCCAAATAGACTTTGAAATCTCCAAGTAACATTTTGAGAAATAGAATTGCCTCCTCTTAGAAGCAGTTGCTGTTGTGCCTGGAGATTCTATTACAATATGACCTGAATTTGAACTTCTAATGTCTATTTTAAACATAAAACATACTAGAATCACTTGGGTGTGTTCTTCAAACAAGGTAATAAAATAATTCTAATATGTAATTGTTTTGAGAAAGAAAACTTTTTCTTTCTCAGTAAACCAAATCTTTCGGAAGCTTAAATAGTTGGACCACAAGATTCTAATGAAGTCACCTCTATCCATCTGCTGACCAGTAAAGTACATAGGAGGAAATGAACTAACCTCCTCTAAGCCAGTTTTTGAAAATTCTAAACTTGTCATGTGTTGGAAAATGCCACATTCTGCTTGAGGTTATCAGAGTGCATCAGTTTGCAGACATGGTTTTATTAAAAATTAGGAGGCCCTATGATGTATTCTGTTATCATGTCTAAACATCCTGGCTGCTACTCTATATCAGATTCCCATGAAAGTACAGAAAACTAAATGATAGATAACTATGGGGTTTATTTTATTTTGAACAGAAAAATTCAATTTCTGAGAAGTACATTTGAGGAAGTTGTTCTTGACAAATATACAAATTAAAGATAGAAAATAAGCAATATATGTGGTAATTTAATTTATTACTTTGCAAGGTACCTCTGATACATCTCAAGGAAAGGAAATTATCTTAATGTGTATAATATGATATCGGGCTGGTTCTTATCTGATTTTGGTAAAGCCTAGAGAAAGCAAGGAGAAACATAGACTAGATTTATATGGATTAGGGACAGAATTACGGAAGGTATTAAGGGGTAAGTTGCATATCTAATTAGTTTTATCTTTCTTAATTATTTGTGAATATTAATGAAAATATATTATGTAACTCTCTAATATTAAAATCTTAGGACTTTATATTTTCTATGTACTGAAGTGTTAGTGGGTTCTGTGCATTATTATCTCAATCTCTATTAACCTCTGGCTCACTATATACATTTTTGGCTATATTTCCAGTTCAAATTACTTAAATTGTATTGTTTCTGAGGAGAAGTCATGATTTCAGTTTCTCTGGATATATTTTCCCTTTTAAGTAGCTTTAATAAATCTATGTTTAATTTCAAGAACTTTGTTTTAAATCATCAAGATATATACTGGTATCAATTTCTACACTTCATGGGCACAGAAGATTTTCTTTCTTTTTTTTTTTTTTTTTTGTTAAACCCATTTTTTTTTTTTTCTTTTTTTTTTTTTTCAGTGTTCCAAGATCATTATTTAGGCACCACACCCAGTGCTCCATGCAATACCTGCCCTCCTTAATACCCACCACCAGTCTCAACTAGCCCCTATCCCCTCCCACTTCAAAACCCTCAGTTTGTTTCTCAGAGTCCACAGTCTCATGGTTGTTGGTTTAAGAGACTTCCCTGATTTCTGGGCATGGAAATATTATCTTAAGAGATTTAAGGTCTGTAAAACTTTGTGTCTTATTGAAATAATCCTGCTCATCACAGCAAACAGGTATTGTTTTTATCTGTTGGGCTCATGGTTTTTCTGGGTGCATTCAGTTGGCTAATGGACCAAATTTGAGGCCAGGTCTACATACATAAAATGCAAAGAGAAAGAAGGATCCAGATGGCATGTGCAAAACTATATCCACATGGGTATGTTCTGTTTAGAACAAAAGTTTCTTGGAGAATTTATGTAGTTCAGCTTTGAATTTTTAATTCTTAAGATAATACATGACACATGGAAAGCAAGTAGTAAATATTTCAGGAATGAATTATAACATGATTATTTGAATTAATTAATTTATTGATTTATAAACTTATCAGTGCCACAGAACACAAAGAAGTCAAATATCTTCTTTGTCCATGCTTTTCTATTGGCATTTTCTTACCCTAGTCTTGTATTTCCCTTGGTTCTGCTATAACTTTGTGGATTTATTTAGTTATTACTCTTCACTTTTTACAAATGGTAAAACCGAGGCTAAGGGGAAGGAAATGATATACCCATGGAGAGCTAACAAGTAAACAGTGAAACAGATTAAAATGCAATATTCTGTCTTTCAAATATAATCTTTTCACTACATCTTACTACATTGAAACTTTATACCTATAAAATGAATATATATAATATATGAACATATATAACTAATACACACTCATTTTATAGGTAATTATATATATATAGTTACGTGATTTTATATATATATATATATAAAATTACATATATATATGGGTATATACATACCTTTGCTCTCTCACAGGTAAGAGCCAAATGTGTCAATAAATATTAATATGCTTTGACTGTTAGAAACCCTATAAAAAAAAAGGAGAGTGATGTTATAATTATTTCCCACCTCTGTATTCTGATATGTGAGGTTACCCCCCCAGGTTGTATTTTTTTTCTGTCTTAGTCTATTATAATTTTTGCATCATTTAAGAAAACACTAGATGCAGTATGATCTTTAGCTTCAATGCAAAAAACTCTCTGAACATAAAAACCAACTCTAGTCATTTCCTCATCTTATTTCCAAAATTATGGTACTGATTTCTTTTATCATGTGTCATTTGTTTCTTTTTAACACATGTGTAGGGTCTTAGAAGACAGAGAAAAAACACTTCTTACAGATCCATGCTCCTCATCCAGTCTAGTCTAGCCTTGAAAATAACAAGTGTTCATAAGTAGGTGCTCCTCAAGACAGTTTTAAAAGACTCAGTAACACAGCTTTTCATATTTTCTATTAAGAAGAAACATAGTGTTTACTCAGTTATATAGTTTTTTTTTTTTTTTTCTTTATTTTGAAGCAAAGAGCAAAGCAGCTGCAACAGCCACAGAGCTCGGTGCTTTTTAAAATAGATTGTAAATCTGAGCTAGTATTGAGCATTTTTATGCCCAGTAAAAACTTCCATTCTTCAAAAAGTTCTCAGGTAAACATAATAGGCACATCACAGAAATATACTATTGCTTTGGACTGTTTCACATCATCTTCACCAACTTTTTCTGAGCAACTAATTGTGTACACTGTTGTATTACCTGGTATCACAGAGAACTACACATACCCAGATCCAGCTTTGCAGGAGTTGGAACAACTCTGAAACCTACTCACCAAAGAAGATTGATTCTGGTAACTTGTTAAAATCTTACAGATACGAGTTCTAGAATCTTATGATGTTAGTGCTAGAATATTCTCTTTTCAATTCTAATAAGTCTTGGCTAGAGCCCCAAGATAAATTTCTCCTGTTTAAATTATAAAATCTCCTTATTTTGCATTAAAATTTGCCCAGACACATCTCCCAGCATCCTCTGTTTCACTATTAACTCAAGTAGGACTAAAATCCTGGAAGATGCTTTTGTACGACTAAAGACAATACAGTGCTGCTTTGGGGAAAAAGTGGCAAGGGTGCTATGTTTTTTTTAATACTTCTTTAGCCAATAAAAATGTCTACTGGGCCAAAGGGATGAATTCTTCCCTGAGGAGAAACAATATACCACAGATATTCTATAGTCCTGTTTTGGTGCTAAGGAAAATGCCTCCATAAAACTAACTCTGCAGGCCTCTCAAATTAGAGATGCCATCAGCCATTACATTAATACCAGCACACTTTAACTTAATGAAATGCATTTCCTGCTGTTATCACAAAGTGCACTTGAGAGAAGCAATATAATATTAATACAAATGGTGCTACAGGCAGAAATGCCTTGTTCATTGATTTAAAAAGTAACCATGTTCTTTACATCCATAAACATGTATCAGTACCAAATTCAATTTAGTTTCTCACTAGCACTCACACACGTATACTCCTTTCCTCTACTTTCTTATCCTGTCTCACAGAGTGATTTGGCAGATAATCTGTGTTCCATAGGAAACATGGATTGCATCTGTGAGGTCTTGGAATCAACATTTTGTTGATGGATCACTGAGAGGAACCAGGTGATGTCACAACAGGACTGGGATTATGACTCAAAACTGATAAGTAGTGTGTGGCCTTGAATTCTGTTCATGTATATTCACATACATTAAGGGTTATTATGGATCCTTACAATTATTTTTTTAATAACGCAAAGCCCTTATGTCAAGGAATCTTGCAATTTGCAGATTACTAGAGCACCAGCCCAAAGTGCCATTGCAACGTGATAGGAGCTGTCATATGCTTCTAGAGGAGATGCTGCATGAATGTTAGATTTCATGCATCTCCTGAAATCCATGTATGACTGAACCATTGAGGCTACACAAAAGAGAGAGCTTGAGCAGATTATGGGGAGCAAAATCTGGGAAAACTTTAGAGTTTCCAGTTAAGATGGATGACCGGGAATCTGCCATAATTTAAAAGAATATTGAGGGCTTATCTTGAAATAGCACAAGAAATGCCTCTTCAGATTCGCACATTAGTAGAAAGTGAGTATGAACCTTCCAGGAAGCTAAACTATCCCCTTCACCCCTGCCACACTTTAATAATGTCTTGCAAGACCTTGAGTTTCTCAAAATATATCTTGAAGAGGTATTTGGAAAGCTAGAATGGATCTGAAATATCTTCCTGGGTAGACCATACATCCTTTAGGTACTGTTTAGGTACTTGAACATTGATAACATGAATTATATTCTAACAAGGGAAGCATAAGGAATTCAGAATTACTGTG
This sequence comes from Enhydra lutris kenyoni, assembly GCF_002288905.1. NCBI lineage: Eukaryota > Metazoa > Chordata > Mammalia > Carnivora > Mustelidae > Enhydra > Enhydra lutris. The sequence continues at coordinate 47,404,868 of NW_019154098.1, forward strand.
AAGATCAGGTTCCAGATGAAGGCAAGTGTTGAGGTCGCAAATAAAAATTTGACTTCACGGCATAACTCGAAACATTGGGTTGGTTGTCTTTTCAGGGATTTGGTAATCCACTCCACCAGATTTCCCATATATAAAGGGTGGGTTACCAGTCAGTTGGTCTAGATATGAAGGGGGTTCATATAAAGTAATCTTATGTTGGGCTCAGCCCCAGTAAGAATTGTCCAAATCAAGTTGCCTATGTGAGGCAGATCTTATTGGTAAAAATGTGGTGATAATTGGCATTCCTTAAAATGGTAAGTGTCCCTGTTTCTATCATCCACAGTCTACTTACCAGAAATAAACTTATTTTGAACGTTCTTTAAATACCTTTTGTATGACCCTTGAAAATGATAATGCACAATATTCTATCAGAATTTAACCACATTCTTGATGCCTCATATCCACATCTTTCTAGCAGTTGATAAAGACCTAATGGATTCAATGACAGTCCTAATTCTGTCAATAAGTGTATCCTTTCACAGGCTACTGCGAAGACAGGGCTATTCAGTGACAGCCTTCAAATGTGTGCTGCCAATACAGACTTTTCTTGGTGATTAGAGTTCTTCTGTAGCAGACTAATGGATGACTTTAATCCTTTTTAAGCTGGCTCTAAACTTATAACACTTTGCTGACTCTAGAAACAATCTGTAATATAGTCTTCCATCTTTTCTTGTGTGTGTGTTTCCAGGGTCCATTCATCAGCATGATGACTTTTATTAAGGATGATTTTTGGGGCTTGTAGCCAGTTACAATGGAAGTATTCAGGAGAGGAGGGAAACATTTCACTATCAAATAAATGCCCTGTTTATCTTAATAAATGGCATACATGTCCCTCGACGCAGTTTTGTTTTTTTTTTTTTCTCACTGTGTTTTGCAAGTATTATATTAGATTAAATTAGTGGTCATTTCTGGCTTCTCAGAGTGTGCTAGTCTTAACCAATTCCCAGGAGTAACTGGCATTTGTTGGTGGTATCTTCTGTCCCACTGAATTCAGAATCGAAGTAGTGCTTTGGCAAATTCGAAGATCGCCATTTTCACCTCAGCTGTAACTCTTCTCCCTAGCAAAACTTACCTGACCCCATGTTTCTTATATTTCCTTATAATTCTTCTCTTTGCTTTTCAGAGAAAAGCATTCTGACAATCAAAGACGAGTAAAATAATAAATAGCTTCAGACATTGACCTTCCAGTGCTGATTTCATGTTAATAGCAAGGCCTTTGAATAAATGCCTCAAAATAAAGCAATGAATTATTAAAGGCAGCACTTCATAAAATATGTCTGTACAATTGGAGAGTACTTTTGAAAAAGGAGTCCCTCTCTATTTCTTTCAAATAGGTTCAGATAATTGCTGTCTACTCCAGGTGCTTATAAGGACATATACATATATTTAAGAATAACACTAAAGTTACTTCTGTTTCTGGTACTGATGTTTTCATATGTTAATGAAAGCAAATTAACAGTAACTTTTGATACATTGGGAGAATTATTCCATTTTAAGGTTTTATTTATTTTTAAAGATTTTATTTATCTTTAAAAAGATAAAGAAAAGAGGGCGCCTGGGTGGCTCAGTGGTTAAAGCCTCTGCCTTCTGCTCAGGTCATGGTCCCAGGGTCCTGGGATAGAGGCCCGCATCGGGCTTTCTGCTCAGCAGGGAGCCTGCTTCCTCCTCTCTCTCTGCCTGCCTCTCTGCCTACTTGTGATCTCTGTCTGTCAAATAAATAAATAAAATTAAAAAAAAAAAAAAGATAAAAGAGAGAGCTTGCACAAGCCAGCCCAAGTTGAGGCAGAGCAGCAGGGAGAGGGAGAAGCAGACTCCCCCCCGAGCAGAGTCCAATGTGTGGCTGGATCCCAGGATCCTGGGATCATGACCTGTGGTGAAAGCAGATGCTTAACTGACTGAGCTACTCAGGTGCCCCAAGGATTTTAAATATGGTTCTTCACTCATATTGAAAAATAACTCTCAAAATCATTTGGACAGACCAGATTAAATACTATGCAATCAAGTATGTATTTAAGAAACATGTGAAAGGATATGCCCTAGTTTTAGAATTATAATGTGTATGTTTATGTGTGTGTATTTATATGTGTACAAATATTTACATACCTATATACACACATAGAAATATATATATGCTTATATATATATATAAACACAGATGCATGCACATATACACATTCAGAGAGAGAATAAAAATGCTGTCATGTATAAGCATTGAATTGTGGAAAATTCTAACCATTTGTCAAGAAAATGTATAATATTTCTGAACTAATTATACAGATTTTGCTTAAATAACAGCACTAAAGTATAAGGTTATAAAATTATTTTTTGTATCTTTTCACATATATATGCAACTTAATCATTCTTACAAAAATTATCAAAGAGAAACTCCAGTTTACCCTGAAAAGCCCTAACATTATTAATAACATGGACAGATAATTTCAAAATTCATCAGGATACTTCTGTATAACAGCAACCTGTTATGCATGTGGACAGATTCACAGTAGTTTCTTTGGAACTTCACATAGCCTGATGTTTGTCCTTTTCAAAGAGAGGGTCATTTTAAAGGATAATGCACTTACATTTCTTGAGAAGTTAAGCTACCCTAAAGAACAATGTAGGATTGTGACAAGAACCACAGAAAACAATAAATAAAATACCTCAACAACTTAGACCCTGAAAACTTTCTACATGTTTTATGACCTTTTAATATGTCTTACTCGAATGATCCTTTTAAACAGAAGCTAATAGATTTGCGGATAACATTTTTCTCCCACACTTGTTTGGTCCTGTAGTTCTTGGTGTCCTGTAGAGGCACATACCTTTCCTGCTTTGGTACTGTAGTACTTTGAGTACACTGATTTCTGTCTGAGATCTCCAGGGAGCATCTTTTCATTGTCATGTGAAATGCACATTGTAACAAAGAGTTTGGCAGTCTCCAACAAGCCCAGAGAAATGTAAAATCTTGGAGATTTCCTAGGAGAAAAGAAACAGTGTTGCATTGAAAAATTAAGCAGAAAATTGGTCCCAATGGTACAAGTTTGAATTGTTAGATCATTTGTCTAAATTTTGGAATGGCATTGCCTCACTTATTAACACTAATTAAACCTTAAGAGATATGGGTGCAGCATTCTAAAATGAGATCAATCAGATGGTTTACACTAGCATAATTTCAGTTGGGAGGTCCACTACTGAAGAGATTTAATAACTTGAGTAATATGTTGATGTTTTATTTTTATAAACCAGCTAAAGTCTGCTTAACTAATGTGCACTACTAAACTAAACACCTACTATACATAAAACAATCCAAAAGATAAATATTAAAATTTAGTTAACATCTTTAAATTAAAATAAAATTATGGGAATTTTTATTCCAGGCAAGATAAACACTACTTATCTGATTTTTCTACTGATCACTATTATAAAACCTGAACAGATGCATAACACAACTAATAAAAGGTTCCAAAAATGAAATAGTAGCAGGTGGATTTAGAAGAAGATAGAATACAAAGTATCACTGAAATGAAGGGAATTTACCATTTATATTATTCTATCTGATATTCCTCAAACTGGTTTCTGAGGAGCTTGAAGCCTGGAAGTGGGTATCAACACAGAAAGATCTTCAGAAGAAGTCCTCCAGTTCTGGTTTGAGGAAGTGGGAAAGAGGACTTTAGACAGTAAACAAGGGCTGTGTAACCTGACGTGAGTTCACTCCTTGGTGAGTCACAGAAACTATACCAAGTGAGTTGTTTCACAAAGGAAATTTAATTTCAATAAATGAGATCAAGGGGAATAATTTCCAAAGACATGACACCTTGAGCAAGTGAAAATGGGTTCCTTTTATTTAAGGTTAGGATGTATATTTAGATAAGGAAGCCTTGTCATTTTATGTAAAGGAGAGCATAAGATCATGTATATGCTTTAAAGAAATATTCATTGTAAATAAAGTTAATGCTCTTCTTTGGGCAGAGATTTTAGTGTTATAATGAGGTTAAATAATGGTAGATCATTCTATGGGTCACTCTGTCGTCCATCTTTGCAGGTGTGAGATAGGGGTTTTCGCTCAAACGGTTCTGGATGGTGTGGACAGTGAGAGGTCTTGTCGGGGGCAATCGCCATCACTGAGGTGTGGTTTCATGTTTCATTTCCCTGAGTTAGCTAGAAAGACGATTTTAAGGAAAATTTTAAGATAAAGATCAGTGAGTTTAAGCAGGTGGGCAGTAAAGGTTCAGCCTTGGGACCTTGACAGCTGCAGCACGGGCCTGTCATCACCTAGAGAAGGGGAAAATTCTTAAAATTTTCTGAGAAGTTGTAGTCCCAAGAAGTTGAGGGAACCTCCATTGTTTTTTTCTGTGTCTGTCCTCTTGCCATTTGGCTTCCAATGTGGTCGCAGTAGTGCTGAGTTCATCAGAGAGGTTAAAGTTCTAGCTTTCTCACTACAGAAATTAATACGAGGGTCCTAAGAAAATCTGAACCCAAAGAGGTCATACAAAGAGAGGAGCTTAGAAAACTGACCCATATTACTTATAAATTCCTCTGTGTTCACCTTTGATTTGAATATGATTATAAATATGAATAAGGGCTGGGTGTGATGTTAAAGAGCATACTTTCAGAGATGAACAGAGGGACAGACAGACTATCATTTAAGTCCCAGAATTGCCACTGGATGACTTACAAAGAAAAAAAGATTTAAACAGCACAGAAAAAGCATTGATAAGTGAGTTGGCATCAGAATCATAGTATGTAGAAGGTAGTTAGGTTTGTGGCCAGAAGCTGTATCTCTCAATTATATGTAAAAATAAAAACATCAATAGAATTTTAACAAGACCAAGGGGCTTATAATATGATACACAAAACATCCAGGATAAAATTGAAATTTACTAGGCATATGAGGAATTTGGAGAATCTTGCCTTGCGTAGGAATGCAAAACCTATTTACTGCTAGGATTTTCTATATGTGTAGGTGTAATATATAAGAGAACCATAACAAAATAAGGCAGGTAAAAGACCTACATGGTGTCAAGTTTCTCTTCCATCTGAATTAGTAAAAGGCTATTTTGAAGTGGATTGTAAAAAGCTAAATATGCACATTGTAAAACCTAGAGCAATCTAGTACAATTCTTCCCACCCCCCCAAAAAACTATAAAAACTATGCAAAGAGCTATTGTCAAGCTAAAAATGTATACATACATACACACACACACAAAAGGTACAAAAGGGGAAAGAAAAATGAAAAACAGAGGTTATAAAAAAAAATACAAGTTTGACCTACATCCAACTATATGAATAATGTTAAATATAAATGGTTTGAACAAACCAATAAAATCAGAGATTGTCAAAATGGGTTAAAAGAAAAATCCTGATCAAATGAGGTTCTGTATATATAAAAACTTATTCTGATGTAATTTTTACTTCCAAGAAGATGGAAATTATATATAACCTAAGGGTTTTAAAATACAGAAAGAAAAACCAGCAGAGTTGAAAAAAAGGACTAAACAACATTTATAATTATACAATTATACAATTATAGTCGGACACTTCAACTCTTCCTTATTAGTAATAGATACAGAAATTCAGAAAGTATATACAACTGAATTATAACAGCCCACTGGATCTAATTGACATATAAAGAACACTACCCAAAACAGAAGAATATAAAAGTTTTTCAGATATATATTTACTCAGGTAGACTCTACATTTTGTTCATATGGAATAAAGTGGAATTAAGCTAGAAATTAATAGCAGAAAGATAATAGGAAAATTACCATTCATTTGGGAAGTAAACATCACACTCTTAAATAATCTATAGCACAAAGAGGAAATTTCAAGGGAAATTAGAAGATACTTTTAACCAAATGAAAATATAGTAAATGTATGTGGGATGCAACTAATGAAATGCTTAAATTGAAATTATATTACATGCTCATTTTACAAAAGGAAAAAGTTTCAAATCAATAGCCTCAGCTTTTGTCTTAATCTATAAATCAGGCAGATAGGAAGAATAATGAAAACAAATAAATGAAATTATAAACAGAAAAAGCATAGAGAAAATTAATATAATCAAAAGCTAATTCTCTGAAAAGATCAATAAAATTGATAAACATTTGGTGAGCCTGACAAGGAAGAAATGATAGAGGACACAAATTACCAAAGTGAGAATTAAGAATGGATATTACTATAGACCCCACGAGAATTGAAAGGACTATACATATATTCAACAATTTTGAAAAATAGAGCAATTCCTTGAAAACCTTAAACTACCAAAAGTCATCTAGCATGAAATAATTAACTAGAAGAGTCCTATAATAATAATAACATAAATTGAATTTATTCTAAAAGCTGATTGTGCAAAAGAAATCTCCAGGTCTGTGGGTGCCTGGGTGCCTCAGTCAGTTAAGCATCTTCCTTCTTCTAGGGTCATGATCCCAGGGTCCTGGGATTGAGTCCTACATCGGGTCCCTGCTCAGTGGGGAGCCTGCTTCTCCCTCTGCCTGGCATTCCCCCTGCTTGTTCTCTCTCTTTTTCTCTCTCTCACCTCTCTCTCTCTCTTTGCAAATAAATAAAACCTAAAAAAAAAAAAGGAAAGAAAAAAAAAATCTTCTATGAAATATTAAAAAAAAAAGAATACTAATTCCTCATAATTTCTTCCAGACAATAGAAACTTATTTTATGAAACCAGTAGGATCTGGATAGTAAAACCAGTGAAAGATTTTCTAAGAAAAGAAAAAGATGAATATGACTCATAAACCTAAATGTAAAAATCCTAAAAAAATGTGTTAGTATATTAAATCCAACACTATGTGAGAAGAATCATATACCATAACCCAATGACATATACATGGGAGTCTTATTCAATATTTAAAATGGATTACTATAACATACTAACATCTACCATATTAAAAGTCTATAGAAGAAAATACATATTAATAAAAAATATTTGAAAAATTGGAAAAAATTACCTATGCAATTATAAAATTTAAAAAAATCTATCAGAAAACATGTAATTGAAAGGAATTTCCTCATGCTGATAAAGTTGAAAAATGTACCAACCTCATTCTTTATATTGAAAGACCTTCCCCCTAAGATTGGGAACAAGGCAAGAATTTTAACTTTTATCACTCCTATTCAACATTGCCCTAGAAGGCCTTGCCAGCATATTACAGTAAGAAAAAATACATATGGATGAAAAAGGAAGAAATTAAAGTGAACCTTTCTTCATATACATGATTTTCCTTGTAGAAAACATCAAGGGATCTACTAAAAATGTATCATAATTAATGAATTTGTTTGCAAAGCCGCAAGATACAAAGTCAAACAGAGACAGAGAATTATTATATTTTAACACACTAAGAATAATTAGAAACAACTTTTTTTTTTATTTTTTTTTAATTAATTAGAAACAACTTTTTAAATAACTCTATTAATAACAATTTCCCTAAACAAATAAGGTACTTAGATGCAAATTTACTAAAACATGTATAAGATCTATATACTAAACATTAGAAAAGCTGATGAAATACATCAAAGAACTCATGCTGTGTTCAAGAACGGGGAGACTCAATATAGTAAAATTTAAAATTTTCACCATGTTGATCTATATATTTACATTTATTACATTTTATATACATATATATTTTGCACATGAACAATTCTGCCTGCTATACTTTTTTTAAAAAATTTCAAATCAAGGGACGCCTGGGTGTCTCAGTTGGTTAAGCAGCTGCCTTTGGCTCAGGTCATGATCCCAGTGTCCTGGGATCAAGTCCCACACTGGGCTCCTTGCTCAGCAGGAAGCCTGCTTCTGCCTCTGCCTCTGCCTGCCACTCTGTCTGCCTGTGCTCACTCTCTCTGACAAAAAATAAATAAATAAATAAATAAATAAATAAATAAATAAATAAATAAATTTCAAATAAATTAAGATAGAGTGTATTATTAGTTTCCATAATTACACTACTAGGTATTTATCCAAAGGATGCAAACATGGTGATTTGAAGGGGCACATTCACCCCAATGTTTGTAGCATCAATGTCCACAATAGTCAAAATATGGAAAGAGCCCAGATATCCACAGACAGATGAATTCATATTTAACAGAATTCCACACAAAATTCTAGTAGGAAATCTGTAGTTACAAACAAGATAGTTTTAAGGTTTATATGGAAAGACAAATGAACTAGAACAGCCAAAACAATTTTGAAAAAGAGTGAAGATAAAGGGATTACACTACCTGATTTTAAGACTTACTGTGCAGAAGCTTTTGATTTTGATGAAGTCCCAAAAGTTCATTTTCGCTTTTGTTTCCTTTGTCTTTGGAGACATATCTTGAAAGAAGTTGCTGTGGCTTCATCAAAATCAAAAGTTTCTGCACAGCAAAGGAAACAGTCAACAAAACAAAGAGGCAACCCACGGAATGGGAGAACATATTTGCAAATGACAGTACGGACAAAAGGTTGATATCCAGGATCTATAAAGAACTCCTCAAACTCAACACACACAAAACAGACAATCATATAAAAAAAAAATGGGCAGAAGATATGAACAGACACTTCTCCAATGAAGACATACAAATGGCTATCAGACACATGAAAAAATGTTCAATATCACTAGCCATCAGGGAGATTCAAATTAAAACCACATCGAGATACCACCTTACACCAGTTAGAATGGCCAAAATTAGCAAGACAGGAAACAACATGTGTTGGAGGGGATGTGGAGAAAGGGGAATCCTCTTACACTGTTGGTGGGAATGCAAGTTGGTGCAGCCACTTTGGAGAACAGTGTGGAGATTCCTCAAGAAATTAAAAATAGAGCTTCCCTATGACCCTGCAATTGCTCTACTGGGTATTTACCCCAAATATACAAATGTAGTGAAAAGAAGGGCCATCTGTACCCCAATGTTTATAGCAGCAATGGCCACGGTCACCAAACTGTGGAAAGAACCAAAGATGCCCTTCAATGGACAAATGGATAAGGAAGATGTGGTCCATATACACTATGGAGTATTATGCCTCCATCAGAAAGGATGAATACCCAACTTTTGTAGCAACATGAACGGGACTGGAAGAGATTATGCTGAGTGAAATAAGTCAAGCAATGAGAGTCAATTATCATATGGTTTCACTTATTTGTGGAGCATAACAAATAGCATGGAGGACAAGGGGAGTTAGAGAGGAGAAGGGAGTTCAGGGAAATTGGAAGGGGAGGTGAACCATGAGAGACTATGGACTCTGAAAAACAATCTGAGGATTTTGAAGGGGCGGGGAGGTGGGAGGTTGGGGGAACCAGGTGGTGGGTATTAGAGAGGGCACGGATTGCATGCAGCACTGGGTGTGGTGCAAAAACAATGAATACTGTTATGCTGAAAATAAATTAAAAAATTAAAAAAAAAAGAAATGTGTAATTAAAAAAAAAAGACTTACTGTGAAGCTGCAATGATCAAGACGGTGCAGAATTAGTGAAGGGATAGACACGTAGATCAATGGAGCAGAATAAAGACTTCAGAAACAGACACAATTGATTTTTGGTGAATGTTCAAAGGCAAGTCAATGGGTTGGGAGAAAATATTTGCAAGTCACATATCCGATAATGGACTTTTATCTAGGATACATAGAGAACTTAGAAAATGTTAACACTTGAAAACAACAACAACAACAACAACAAAAAAAAAAACAAGTTTAAAAAGGGCAAGTGACTTAGCATGAACTTTACCGAAGGGGATATATGGTTGACAAATGAATACATTAAAAGATGGTTGTTATTATTAATCACAGAAAAGCAAATGAAAACTATGATGTGGTACTATTCCAAATGATTCAGGGGATGCCAAATGCTGGCAAGTGACTGTAATTCTTCATGGATTGATGGAGGGAGTACAGATTGTATACTCTAAAAGAAAAAAGTTTGACAGTTTCTACAAAGCTTAATTGTCTTCAACTAGTAAATGGATAAACACATTGTGGTATATCTGTACAACTTAATATTATTCAGCAATAAAAAGGAACGGATAGCTTGGATGAATGAATTTCAAGAATATTGTTTTTTTTTTTAAGATTTTTTTTTTTTATTTATTCATTTGACAGATAGAGATCACAAGTAGGTAGAGAGACAGGCAGAGAGAGAGGAGGAAGCAGCCTCCCCGCTGAGCAGAGAGCCCGACGCGGGGCTCGATCCCAGGACCCTGGGATCATGACCCGAGCCGAAGGCAGAGCCTTTAACCCACTGAGCCACCCAGGCACCCCAAGAATATTGTTTTAATTGAAAGAAGTCAATTCCAAAAAATGTACATGGTTCCAGTTATATGAGAGTCTGACAAAGACAAAACCATTGTGTTGAGTAGTTTAGATTTTGCTGAGGTGAGGATCTGACTACAAGGGACAATAATAGGGAGATTTCTGTGGTGATAGAATTGTGTTGTTTTTTTTTTAATCCAGATTGTAGTGGTACTTACACAAACATATGCAAAATTTAATATACATAGAACTCTACAGCAAAAGCAAAAAATTAATTTGTAATATATTCATTTTAAAAAACAAAAAATTTTAAATGTGGATAAAAACTGTAGTGGTTTTACTATGATGCTATTATTTCTTTAAGCATAATAGAGTTATCAGAGACTCTTGGATCTGTTTGAGGAGACAGGGTGGTGGTGAAAGGCTACTGAACTGTGTCCCTCAGTAGATCGGGATTGTAGTCTAGTAAGCCTAGTTCAGTTACTAAAAGTAAGATGAAGGCACGAATACTTCTCAAGCTAATTATGTAAATATGTAGTATTTGTACAAAATTTATATATGAATATGAATTATGCATAGTATGTATTTATGTGTTATGTTCATTATTTCATATAATATATAGTGCATATGTATTATATATATATGCTATACATACTATAAAATTTCAGGGCACCTGGGTGGCTCAGCCAGTTATGCGTCTGCCTTTGCCTCAGGTCGCAATCCCAGGGTCCTGGGAGTCCCACATCAGGCTCTCTGTTCAGTGGGGAGGCTGCTTCTCCCTCTCCGTCTGCCTGCGACTCCCTCTGTTTGTCCTCTCTCTCTCTCTCTCAAATAAATAAATAAATATATCTAAAAATAAAATTTCCTATAATATATAAATATATATTCATTATACATATCCATTATATCATTGTGTGTGTGTGTGTGTGTGTGTGTGTGTGTGTATGACATGGTATCCTTGATGATATCTAAGGTCCTTCAACATTTTAATTAAAATGAAGCTCACACAATATGTATTTTCTCGTATATAAATTTATAAATGCCAAAAGATATTAATAATGGAAACAATATGTTAGAATGAAGAGAAAATTTAACAAAAACTTTATGGTTAGTCTAAGAATCTATTAGTGTGATGATATATAACATCTGATTGATGTTATTATCTATAACATCCCAGAGACATCTGAGAAACCAACCTTTGTTCTGTTTCTGCAGTTGTAAATTCACGAAATAGCTGGTTCAGGCTCCTTTTGCCAGAGATGCTGAAATACACTTAGTGTGAGAAATGTCCGAGAGTGTACAGTACTTTACTTGGCTTTTTATTCATAATGTGCATTGCTAAGTCTGAGAATGATGACACCTCTGTCTTATTTGAGATTGTCCCGAGCCTACACGCAGAACTGCTTTAGTTTGGAGAGTGGCAATAAAGTTTCCTGAGGTCTGATCTGAACCTCATTCACTTAGACTAATAATGCACATTTTTGGGGGGAGGAAGAAGCGTACACCTCCACGTTGTTGGAGAGTGTTTTTCATCTGTTCGCTGAACATCTTGACTGCCTTGACTTCCTTTGGAACTTTCTGAGCAAGGAAGCCTTCTGTGTCTTCTGAATGTCTTTTCTTTCCATCATTTCGAATCACTCTTTGCATGTTATGAGAGTGGTCATGAAGTCACTCATCTTTTTTCATCACCTCAGATTCCTCAGAAAAAAATTACTTCAATTTACCATAGAGTAAATCATTCTACCAGACAAGTTCAATTGGTGGTAAAACAAATAGTAAATAGAGAAGATGGAGAAAAAGAGAAAACATAGTCTTGACCAAAAAAAAAAAAAAAAAATAGTGCTGATATAATCTTCTACTTACCTATTCCAGGGCATCACAGATTTGAAAAGAGGGAATTAGATGAATGAAAACAATATTACTGGGAAGCTAGAAATGTGGCCTGATTTTCTTTTCATGTCTTTCTTTTGCCATAATTTTGGACTAATACAGCATTTCCCTGAGAAAGCATCTTTGTCTTTAGAGAACTGAGGATGGAAATACCCAGAACAGGTGTCAGTAGCGTATGTAGTACTGCAAGCTCTGACTTTAAGCAAAACAAGTAAAAACATTCTACAGATTTCCTTAGGGTTGCTCAACCAAATTCATCAGTATAAATGAGAAGGCAGGGATTTCATTCAAAAGTTTGTATGAGAGTTGTTTTTCTTTTGGGGGCACCTTCGTGGCTCCATTGGTTAAACAATGAACTCTTGATTTTGGCTCAGTTTATGATCTCAGCTCCTCCCACCCACCCAGGGCTCTTTTTCACTCTCCCTCTGACCTCCCCAACCCTGCTCATGCTCCTGTGTGCATTCTCTCACTCTCTCTCTCAAAAAAAAAAAAAAAAATTGTTTTTCTTCTGGAATATGCCTTGTATTGAATTTCTTGTAGATCTGTGATAGATGGATTTGAAGGGGAGTGTCATACCTCAGTTAAATTAAGGATAGGCTCTGTTTTTCTCATACAGTTAGAGGAGATATATATATATATCTCATGGACATTGTTGATTTCATTTTCTGAGGTCATTGGTTTTATCAAGAAGTATAAAAGGGTTGGGGCGCCTGGGTAGCTCAGTGGGTTAAGCCTCTGCCTTCAGCTCAGGTCATGATCTCAGGGTCCTGGGATCGAGCCCCACGTCGGATTCTCTGCTCTGCAAGGAGCCTGCTTCCTCCTCTCTCTCTCTCTCTCTCTGCTTGCCTCTCTGCCTACTTGTGATTTCTCTCTGTCAAAAAAATAAAAAATAAAATCTTTAAAAAAAAAAAGAAGTATAAAAGGGTTAAATTTGGTGTTATTCCCATGCAACCTTGGCTTCAAAGATCATGACCTTCTCCTTGATAGCTCAGCTAGAGAACTTAATTATGTGAGGCATATTTCTAATAAAGGATACCTCAATTGTTATTATGTATGATCATTATAAATATTCACCAGTAATGGTTTGTCCCTCATTTTTAAGTAAACTAATTGTCATTTGGGTCTCTTGGGTGTCAGGGTAGATTAGTTAAGCTGTTAGCAGAAGTAATATGATTTTAAAAATCACTAATACAGGCCAATGTCCCACATAGAAATAACAATGTAACTTTTATGGTTTTTAAGCTTAAAGATTCCAATAGATTTACACTATTTTCATCTACCTACACCTTTATTTTGAGTGACAAGTTTGATAACAAATGTTTAATACTAGAAAGTGACATGAACATTTTACTTAAAAATACCAAGATCAGATCTGAAATTATAGACTTTTTAGTGTAAGGTGATATCACAGATTATAAATTTAGTAAGCTGAATATCAAACTCCTATTTTATGATGGATTAAGACCTAGATGTGGTTTAAATGTGATAAGAATGAGGGGTAAGATTTTCCCATATTGATCATGCTGATACATCCACCTAGATCATATCGTCCATATTAACATGTCAGAAAATGAGGAGCCAGATTTCCATTTATCTATTTCTCTGGATACGTTTGTCTTTAGTTTTTTTTTTTTTTTTTAAGAGTTAATCATCAGGTACATAGCAGCATCACTAAAATCTATAGCCTTAGACATGCAACTGTACCACAGTAACTTACAAGAATTCCTAATAAGATTCAAAACAAGGGTGAGCTCATATGATACTGAATTTAGTAGTCAAATTTCAACATATGTCTGGAAAACATAATTCAGACTTTAAAAACATGATTGAGTAATTCTGAAACTTCCACCCAGAAGTTCAGCCCACCAGAGCACTACTTTCTACAGCCCACAGATTTGTGAGCAGTCAAAATTTGCTTTGCACTTCATTTGTGAAGTTCAAATTGCTTATTCAGCCCTCCATTAAAAATGATATTTTATGCTGCTGGAGAGGTATGAAATTATGTCCGCTTAAATCTTCACAGTGCTACAATTAGGTAGAGTGAACCACATTGTGCCAAAGTATAATACAATGGGCAGAAGGAAAGTAATAGAAATGGAATGAAGGGGTAAGATTGGTCAGTGAGTAAGTAGTCCCCTATTTTAGAAATTTAATCTGAAAATCTTTCAGAAAGCTGGTGGAAGTTACAGTAGCCAAAACGAATATAGGTTATCAAAAATGTGAGTTACCACATTTTGAAGTCATACAAAAGAGAGTTATCTGTTCAGCTTAACATTCATTCATTCATTCATTCATTCAAGTTGAAGAGAATAGATGATTCTCCCAATGGCAGAGGTATCCACACTGTTCATGGCATGGGTTATCAGGAACCTCTCCCAGATCAAAATATGCACCTAACCTATATTTCTTCCTTCTCTACTTTAAGCTAACTTTTGCCATTACTGTATTTCGATTAAATACAATAAAGACCTAGAAAATCAACATTCCTTCTAGGTATTACAGGTCAGTGGTTAAGTCAAAATCAGAATTCGGGTAATTCAGATGATTATTTTATAGTCTGCTGTTTTAAAAATCACTTGTTTGGAGTTTGAACTTCAGTAACTAAATCATAGAAATAACAAATTTCATTAAACATTGCTATTTACATATGTACAAAATTTGTACATATGTTTAAGTAGTCACATATAAATAGATTTAGAGAGTGAACTTAACTAAAATATTAGTGGCATTCATTATGTTGTTAAAAAGTATTACTTAAAACTGGAAGTCCTGAGGGTGCCTGGGTGGCTCAGTTGTTAAATATCTGCCTTCGGCTCAAGTCATGATCCCAGGGTCCTGGGATTGAGCCCTGCATCTGGCTCCCTGCTCAGTGGGGAGTCTGCTTCTCCCTCTCTCACTCCACCTGTTTGTGTTCCCTCTCTCACTGTGTCGCTGTGTCTCTCTCTGTCAAATAAATAAATAATTTTTAAAAATAAATAAATAAATACAACTGGAAATCCTTTAAGGAAGTAAAATAAACATTGATTTGGAAATAATAATTGAAACTATTTATCATTACTATACTCAGAGTTGATGGTTTCATTAGGCAGTAATTGTTAATGGGCTTAATATCCTGGGTTAATTTTAAAAAGTTTTAATGGTCAATGAGTAAGAGCCAAATAGCTTCCAAATCTTTGTACTTTCTTTCTTTCTTTTTTTTTTCATATATTAACAATGAAACAGTAAAATTCTGGTAGAGCTAGATTTCCAAAACCACTTATTTTCACAATGATTCTTCCGTGTTTGGGTGATTCAGAAAAAGAATTGTGTTGATTCTACCAATCTCCATACAGCAGAAACGTTGAGTTCTCCATTCTGTTGGCCTATTGTTTTCATTTCTTCAGAATGGAAATGCTATTCAATAAATAATGCTGTCACATGTTCATACACAGCACTCTTTACCTGGCTCTTTCCAATGTTTTAGAGAAAATTAAGATTTTTTTCTTTGTTACAGTTTTGGATTCTTTACATAAGTTAAGCGAAAAAACAATGAATACTTGTTTATAGAACAACTTATTGTGTAAAATTGTCCTTCTTACTGTATGATGCTTCCCGATCTCAAGATACATGCAATGTAGAAGGAATAAATATAAATTCAACTTCATACAAAAAGTAGGTGTAAGAACTGTAAACATTTTATATGGGATCTCAAAAGAAGAAAGACAGTATTTATTAGCAGAAAAGAGAAAATATTTGGCCATTTGCATTGAAACCCAGAAGTAAAAAATGGTCACAATTATAACAATGATTACAAATATGTTCCACTCGAAAATTATATAAATATTTACAATACACTCATATTTTGCTATCTCATTTTTCTTTAAAATAGTGTTGTGAAGTAGTCAGAATAGGTACTATCATCACCAGTGTGTAGATGAAGGAAATTGAGTGAGAGAGGTTAATGATCATTTTTAAATTAGTAACAAATATGAACTCCAACCCAGAAGTTCTAAATAAACATAGTTTTTTGGTTTTTTTTGTTCTTTCCCTTAAGAATAAAAAAAAATTCTTAAAAACAAAAATCTTATTTCCCTAAGGTACTCACAAGAAAGGCAACTTTATCATCATATTCCTATGTATGTAACTCTTTCAAATACAGTTAAAAGTACCTTTTTTTTTTCCTCTTAGAAAAAGAAGTTACCCTGAATCATTTATGACCATAGTAGTCAGGATTTGGGTTTTATAGCTTTCTGGACAGATGGCAGCTTCAGCATAGCCAAATACCATTTGTATGTAGAACTTGAGTTGACTGTCAAAAGGAAACATGTACCCTACTAAATTATTAACCAACACCATATTCCTTGTAATATTTAAGGAATTCTAAATGTTAATTTTCACTGCTGTTATCAATATAAAGTTCATTCAGCAAATGCTATGAACATTCACTATGTTCTAGAAATGTGTAAAGGACCTGCTACTAGGAAGATCAACTACTAGAAAGATGTAAGGGAATCTTGAAATTATGTTTAATCTTATTTCACAAACCCTGAAGAATTTAAACATTACTCATAAAGTTACATACCTGCTTAATACTTGGCTGAAATTTTTTTTTAGTCTTCTTTTTATAGGCAAAGTTAGAATATTTGGCTATATAATTTTTTTATATTTGTTCCATTTTGATGGAGTCTCTAATATTTTCTTTTTTTTTTTTTAAAGATCTTATTTATTTATTTGACAGAGAGAGAGCACAAGTAAGCAGAGAGGCAGGCAGAGAGAGAGGGGGGAAACAGGCTCCCTGCTGAGTAGAGAGCCCGATGTGGGGCTCCATCCCAGGACCCTGGGATCACGACCCAAGCCGAAGGCAGAGGCTTAACCCACTGAGCCACCCAGGTACCCCCAGAATCTCTAATATTTTCAAAGTAACTTCCTAGCGGATTCATGTTCTAGTGAAACATGTAAATCCTAATATACCATCTTAGCTTTTGTGGTAGCCTCATATTCAAAAATAAATATTCATTGACCACAAAGTATTCTGAATACTCTCCAGGCATTTAGTATTTTGTAACACATTGAATGAAAATACCACCTTGTTTTGTATTACCTTACTAGATACTATTGTTTCTCTACCTCCCAGGGTAGGATTGTGATTGTTGCACCTGAGTTAAAACAATTTATGAAATAAACTTTTCAAAAAATAATAATAACACTTACTGAGCATTCGGTATAGTACCAATAAGTGCATGGCATAGGTTTCATTGACCCCACATGAGAAATATACAGTGTAAAGCTTAGACATGTGAATAGCCAGGGAAAACCCTATAGTCAGAGGCATGAGCATATTCAGACTCAGAACATACATTCTTCTTTTTTTTTAAATATTTTATTTATTTATTTGAGAGAGAGAGAGAGAGACCATGAGCGAGGAGAAGGTCAGAGGGAGAAGCAGACTCCCTGTGGAGCTGGGAGCCCCATGAGGAACTCGATCCCGGGACTCCAGGATCATGACCCGAGCTGAAGGCAGTTGCCTAACCAACTGAGCCACCCAGGCGCCCCAGAACATACATTCTTAACCAGTATGGCAGTGAATAGGAAATACAGCATGACAAGGTTTGTGAAAGCCCAGGCCTCATCCTTCAAGAGTAAGAAGCATGAAGATATATTTAAGGAATGTTCTAGAGGGGCTGAGCTCTTTCTCCATTCTTGATTTCAATTCCCCAAGTAATGGATTAGAAGCAGCCTCCATAAAACTTGGTAATACAGCTTGCTCTGATACTGGTAAAGAAAAAAATAAAATGGCCTCAATTTAAAAGAAATTCTGGAATTAATTTGTCTATCTAGTTCTGTTATATTTTCCTATGGGGAGAAACTAAGTTGCACAGTAGACATTGACATCATAGAACACATTTCATTTTTTGTAAGCAAAGATCAGAATTACTAATTAGACAAAATCTTAGAAGCTATTATTTTTGCCACTGTTACTGAAACACCATGTTACATATGAGATTAAATACCAAAACCTGTCATTTCTGTGCTCTAAGAACTTAGACTTTAGGATAAGGCATTAACAAGAAATAATCAATGAATAGCAGATAGATGATGATTGATAGATAAAATGATTTGGTAACATATCCTTAAGGTAAATGACTGGTAGTGAATCTTTCCACAAAGGGTTTTTCATGTGATGGCAACCTTGCCTAGAGATAGGAACCCTAACTACATAGTCTTCATCAAGTTTCCTAAAGTTTGTTAATTCCTAAAAGAACCTGCAAATTCCTGTTTCAGAATACCCAAATTCAAGTCCTTGACCTGTCAAATTTTAGCAGTTCTCTTGGGTTGTGTACTTGACCTTTCTCTTTTTCATCTATCTATAAAATGAGGATAATGACTCTCCTTTCAAAATGTCTTAAGACTAGAATTAAACTAGATAAGTGTTTTGTTTTTTATTAATTGGAATATAACTAAAACATTTGAATGGTGTTCTCTTTGACATTTTAAAATATGCATTTTTTTTCTATCCTACTTACATCATTTAGCATAGTGTCCTCAAGGTATCCATGTATCCATGTATGCCATGTGATCTCACTCATATGTGGAATCTTAAAAAACTAGACCAAACACACATTATAAATCTTTAATATGTAAAATTTCCATACATTTTAATATATATGGAAAATGTCCATTACATATTTTACAATGTCAAAGAGAATACCATTCAAGTGTTTTAATGATATTCAGTTTTATAAAAAACAAAATACTTTTCTGGTTTAATTCTAGTCTTAACACTTTTTGAGACTTTTTTTGGTAATTTTTATTTTTTTTCAGTGCTCCAAGATTCATTGTTTAAGCACAACACCCAATGCTTTTTTATAGTTTTTAATAAAATCTATAAGATATATTTTATAGTATTTTGATTAGAAAATATGTTATCAGTCAATATTCTGAATTTTTAAAAATCTAAATATAGAGCAGATTTATAACATACTGAGACTTAATTTCTACTTTTAAATATGTCCCAAAGTATTGACTTGAGCATTATTTATGTTTTTTCAAAATCACATGTAATCTAACTATTTTTTCTTCAAAAGTTATATCAGCCTTAAATGGCTAGGAATGTATTCATTTTTATTTTATTTTCCCAAGTAAAATTCTTGTGATTAGATCGAGAATGGAAGTTTACTAAAAGTAGGACTTGAGGTATTAAGAATTTTTTCCCAATTTGTAATTGTGGTAAAATACACATAACAAAATTCACTATATTAACCATTTAAAAATGTACAGTTTACTGACATTGAGTACATTCATATTGTTGTACAACTATCACAACTGTCCACCTTCAGAAGGTTTTAACTTATAATACTGAAACTCTAACTTGTTTATACAAATAATGTATCCATTAAACAATAACTTACCCATTCCTCTGGTCCCCCAGCCCCTGGCAACCACATATCTTATTTTCTGTCTCTATGATTTTGACTACTCTGACTACTCATATAAATGAAATTATACACTATTTGTTTCTCTGTGACTGGCTTATTTCATTTAACATATTATCCTCAAGTTTTATCCATGTTGTAGCTTATATCAAATATTCTCTTTTTTTAAGGGGAAGTAATATTCTGCTACATGCATGCACGATGTACTGCTTATCAATTCCACGTTTTAGCTAATGTTAGTAATCCTATGAACACAGGTGTACAAATATCTCTCAAGAACCTGCTTTTGGGGCACCTGGGTGGCTCAGTGGGCTAAGCCTCTGCCTTCAGCTCAGGTCATGATCTCAGAATCCTGGGATCATGTCCCACATTGGGCTCTCTGCTCAGCAGGGAGCCAGCTCCTGCCCCCCGCCCCCCCGCCTGCCTCTCTGCCTACTTGTGATCTCTCTCTCTCTGTCAAATAAAAAATAAATAAATATATCTTTAAATAAAAAAGAACCTGCTTTCAATATATTGAGTATATAATATACAGAAGTGGAATTTCTGGATCATATAGTAATTGCATTTTAATTTTAGGAGAAAACCACTATGCTGTTTTCCACAATGGCTGTACCATATCATATTCCCACAACAATGCACAAGTGTGCCTATTTCTCCATATCCTCACCAACATTTAATATTTACTTAGTTTTTTGTTTTTAGTTTTAGTAGTAGCTACAGTAATGGGTGTGAGGCGAACTCTGTTGTGGTTTGATGCACATTAGCCTACTGATTGCTCTGGGTAGTAAAACATTTTAACCAACTGAGCCACCCAGGCGTCCCGTAAAACATTTTAATAATATTTGTTCTTCCAATCCATGAACATGGAATGTATTTTCATTTCTCTGTGTCATCTTTAATTTCTTTCATCAGTGTTTTATATGCTTCAGAACACAGGTCTTTGAGCTCTTTGGTTAGGTTTATTCCTAAGTATTTTATTATTCCTGATGCAATTGTAAATAGAATTGTTTTCTTAATTTCTCTTTCTGCTGCTTCATTATTAATGTATAAAAATGCAACAGATTTTCTATACTTTGATCTCATATACTGCAACTTTACTAAATTCATTTAATAGCTCTAGTCCTTTTGGTGAAGTCTTTAGGGCTTTATGTATATATAGTATCATGTCATCTGCAAATAGTGAAAGTTTTATTTCTTCCTTGCCAATTTGGATGCCTTTTATTCTTTTTCTTGTCTAATAGCCATGGCTAGGACTTCCAATACTATTTTGAATAAAAGTGGTGAAAGTATACATCCTTGTCTTATTCCTCTTATTCCAAACCTCTCAGTTTATCTTCATTGAGGACGATGTTAGTTGTGGGTTTTCCATGTAAGGCCTCTATTATGTTGAGGTATGTTCCCTCTAAACCTCCTTTGTTGTGGGTTTTTATCATGAATGTATGTTGTACTTTGTCAAATGCTTCTCATCTATTGAAATGGTCATATAGTTTTTATACTTTCTCTTACTGGTGTGATGTTTCACATTGATTGACTTGTAAATGTTGAATCATCTTTGCATTCCAGGAAGAAATCCTACTTGGTCATTGGAAGTGATTTTTTTAATGTATTGTTGGATTCAGTTTGCTAGTATTTTGTTCAGGATTTTTGCATCTACATTCATCAGAGATATTGGCCTGTAATTTTCTTTTTTAGTGGTGTCTTTATCTGGTTTTGGTATGATGGTAATGCTGTCCTCATAGAATGAATTTGGAAGTTTTCCTTTTCTAGTTTTGGAAACCATTAAGAAGAATGGATATTAACTCTTCTTTAAATGTTTGGTAGAATTCACCTGTGAAGCTGTTTGGTCCTGAACTTCTGTTTTCTGGAAGATTTTTGATTACTGATTCAATTTCATTGCTGGTAGTTAGTCTGTTCAAAATTTCTGCTTCTTCATGCTCCAGTTTTGGTAGGTCGTATGTTTCTAAGAATTTATCCATTTCTTCTAGGTTTTCCAATTCATAGGCATATAATTTTGCATTATATTGTCTTATAACCGTTTGTATTTCTGTGGTGTTGGTTGTTATTTCTCTTCTTTCATTTCTGATTTTTGAGTCCTCTCTCTTTTTTTAATCTTTTTTTGGTGAGTTTGGTGAAAGGTTTACCAATTTTGTTGATCTTTTCGAAGAACCAACTCCTGGTTTCATTATCTGTTCCATTGGTTTTATTTGTTTAGTTTTTAGTTTCTATATCACTTGTTTCTGTCTTAATCTTTTTTATTTCCTTCCTTCTACTGGTTTTAGGCTTTATTTGTTCTTTTTCTAACTTCTTTAGGTATAAGTTTAGGTTTTTTTATTTAAGATTTTTCTTGGTTGTTGATATGGGCCTGTAATGAAATACTCTTCCCTCTTAAAACAGCTTTTGCTGCATCCCAAAGATTTTGGATTGTTTTGTTTTCCTTTTCATTTGTCTCCATGTGTTTTTTTATTTCTTTAATTTCTTGGTTTACCTATTCATTGTTTAGTAGCATGTTATCTAACCTCCATGTATTTGTGCTATTTCCAGGCTTTTTCCTTATTGTTGATTTCTAGTTTTCATGGTGTTAGGGTCAGAAAACATGTATAGTATGACTTTGATCTTTTTTAATTTGTTGAAACTTATTTAATGGCCTAATCTATGATCTATTCTGTACAGTGTTCCCTGTGCCCTTGAAAATAGTGTGTTCTGCTGTTTTAGAGTAGGATATTCTGAATATATTTGTTAGATCCATCTGGGCCAATGTGTCATTCAAAGTCAATGTTTCCCTGTTGATTTTCTGTTTAGTTGGTCTGTCCACTGATGTATGTGGGCTATTAACTCCCCCTATTACAGTATTACTATAATTTAGTTCCTTTATGTTTGTTATTAACTGTTTTATATATTTGGGTGCCAGGTACATAAATATTTACAATTTGTTATGTCTCCTTATATATCATCCTTTTTTGTCTCTTGTTATAGCTTTTGTTTTAAAGTCTACTTTTTCCGATTTAACTATTGCTACCCCAGCTTTCTTTTCAGAACCATTTGCAAGATAAATCTTTCTCCATCCCTTCATTTTCAATCTGCATGTATCTTGAGGTCTGAAATTAGTCTTTTGTAGCCAGCATATAGATGTCTTCCTTTTTTATCCATTCCATTACCCTATGTCTTGTTATTGGAGAATTTAGTTTGTTTTCAAAGTAATTATTGATAGGTATGTATTTATTGCCAAGTGTTACTTGTTTTGTGGCTGTTTTTGTAGTTCTTCTCTGTTCCTTTCTTCCATTGCAATTAGTTGGCATTCTTCGGTGATATACTTTGATTCTGTTCTCTTTATTTTTTTGCATATCTAGTATTGGTTTTTGACTTATGGTTACCATTAAGTTTCTTTTTTTTTTTTAAGATTTTATTTATTTATCTGATACAGAGAGAGAGAGATCACAAGTAGGCAGAGAGGCAGGCAGAGAGAGAGAGGGGAAGCAGGCTCCCCGCTGAGCAGAGAGCCTGATGTGGGATTCCATCCCAGAATCCTGGGATCATGACCTGAGCTGAAGGCAGAGGATTTAACCCACTGAACCACCCAGGCGACCCTACCATTAAGTTTCTATTGTAACATCTTCTGCATACAGCAGTCTATATTGAGTTGATGGTTGCTTAATTTTGAACCTATTCTTTACTCCTTTCCCCCAACCCATGTTTTATGTATATGGTGTCATACTTTACATCCTTTTATTTTGTGAGTCCTTTCACTGATTTTTTATAGATATACTTATTTTTAGTTTTATTGGTCCTTCCTACCTTTCTTATTCTTACTGATGATCTTCCCTTTCCACTCAGAGCCACCTTTGAAATTTTTGTAGGGTTGTTTTATTGGCCATAAGTTGCTTTAACTTTAGTTTGTCTGGAAAACTCTTTATCTCCTATACTGAATGATAGCCTTGCTGGATAGAGTATTCTTGGGTGCAGATTTTTTTTTTTTTCTTTCAGCACTTTGACTCTATCATACCCTTCACTTCTGGTCTGTAATGCTTGTGCTGAAAAATTCACAAGCAAAAACACAAGGGGTTTCTTTTGTATGTAACTGTTCTCTTTCCCCTTGTTGGTTTTAAAATTCTCTATCACTGTTTTTTGTCATTTTAATTACTATGTCTCTTGGTGTGGAATTTCTTGAGTTTTTTGGGGGGGACTTCTGTGAATTCTGGATCTGGATATCTATTTCCTTCCCCAGATTCAGATGTTTACAGCTATTATTTCTTGAAATAAATCTTCTGCCCAGTTTTCTCTATTTTCTTCTGAGATCCCTATAATGTGAATGTTACTAAGTTTGATGGAGTTGCTGAGTTCCCTAAGTATATTCTTATTTTGCATATTTTTTTTCTCTCACTGATTGGCTTGACTACTTTCCATTACTCTGTCTTCCAGGTTGCTAATTTGTTCTGCTTCCTCTAATTTGCTATTTATTCCATGTTTTAATCTCATTTATTGATTCTTCATCTCTGATTGATTCTTTTTTATCTTTGTCAAGGGTCTCATGATGTCCTCCACTATTTTCTCAAATCCAGTGAGTATCTTTATGATCATTACTTTAAATTCCCTTTCAGGCATGTTACTTACCTCTGTTTTGCTCAACTGTCCTGCTGTGGTTTCATCCTATTCTTTCATTTGGGACATTTTCCTCTGTCTCCTCATTTTCTTTAATTCTTTGTGCCTGTTTCTCTATGTTAGGAAAGTCAGCTATGTCCCCTGCTTATGAAGGAGAGGTCTATAGTACCCTTTCTGCTGTTAACCAGAAATTCAGGGGTATCTCCTGTATGTGTTGTGTACAACCTGCTGTTATGGCCCAGCTGCTTTTTCCTTCAGCACAATCATCTGCAATGGCTCTCTGCCTGTCATGGGCAGTGTGTGGTCACTGTGGTGTTAGTTGACCAGGCAGTGGCCACCTTAGGCTTGAGTTGAGTCAGACCAGGCATTTGCCAGAGATGCCAGTAGCATCAAATTGCAAGGCACTTTTCCTGTGTTGTCTCCTGAGAAGTTTTCATTGTTGGGTGGGGCCTGTCATCAGAGAGCTGTCTGCCCCCAGTCTACTTCTGGGTCCACAGTTTCACTGGTGTATGTGGTTATAGTTTCTTCTTCCCAGGGAGAGAGTCACTTTGGAATGTTGCTGGCCCCTATCAAGGCTGCTTGCTTACTGCCTTGTGGCCCAGTTTGAATGTGCACCAGCAAAGAACATATTATAGGGGGCACATCCACAATGTGCTAGGGGAACAGGACATGGAATAAGTACTCTGCAGGAGAGGATAAGCCACTGCTGGGACAGGTGTTGGCCAGGGCAGCCTACAAAGCATGTGGGGGTAGTGTGCACAGTTTTAACAAGGTATGCAGTGGTCCTCCATGAAAGGGGACCCACTGCAAATGGGACAAAGCATGCAGACAGGAGATGTGGTGTTGGCAAAGTTTGCAAGAGTTTTTTGGGGGAGGAGACCCATAGCTCAGGGGCTGAGGCAAGGTGGGCTCAAGGGGACAGATCCCTGAAGCCCAGGGGATTGGAGGAAAGGGCACAGTACAAGCAAGTTAAGTAGTGAATGTGTGTACAGGGCTGGTTCCCTCAGGTGGCCATATGTTCATAATGGGGGTAAGGGAGAGAAATAGTGCTTGCTAGCTCCTTTGTTCCTGGGAGTCTCCTAGCAATTTCTGTTCCTTCAGGACAGACTCTGAGACTAGTAAATAACTCTCCCACACACGTGCCCCAGGTAATTTTCAAACTGGTGCTTCTACATTGTATCTCCATGGGGCAATTTATTGTACTGTCTCTTTAAGGGCAGGGACTTAGTTTCCTATTGTCCTTTAGGCTCTCCCAGAACCAAGCCCACTGATTTTTCAAATTTCAGGCATTAAGTCCTGCTGGTTGTAAGAACTCATGATATTTGACCCCTCTGGTTTTCAAAGCCCATATTATGGGGATTCACCTTTCTGGTGCAGGCTTTCCCCTGCAATTGTCTTTCTCTCCCATCTCTGCTCTTGAGGGTCCCTTCCTCCAGTGCACAGTCCTGTGAGTTTGTTTAGCTTCCTACCACATCTCACCCTTCCTACACTCTTCAGTGTGGCCTCTTCTCTACACTTAGTTGTGGAGTTTGTTCTGCCTTTCTTCAGGTCATTTTCTGGGTTATTTACGCTGAGTAAATGTTACCTAGTTGTATCCATAGGACTAAGTGAGGTTAGGGTACTCCTAGTCTGATACTTTCCTCACTTTGACTTTTGACATTTGGTTTATAATGTATCTTGGTATGAGTCTTTTTGAGTTTGTCCTAGTTGGAGTTCATACTCCTACCTGGAGCTTCTTGGATGTCCATATTCATGTCTTTAATTAATTTTGGGAATTTCTTGGTCATTATTTCCCCAATTACTTTCTCAACCCTTTCTAATTTATTTTCTCCTTCTGTGACTACCACAATGCCTATGTTAGTCCTCTTATTGGTGTCTTACAGGTCTCTGCAGCTTTGTTCACTCTTACTCAATCTTTTTTCTTTCCATTCCTCACATGTGAGTTTCCACTGTCCTATCTTCAAGTTGGGTCCTTCTTTCTTCTGCCTGCTTAAATCTGCCTTTGAATACCTTCAGTTATTATGCTTTTCATCTCTACAATTTCTCTGTTTTGTTTTTAAGTTTCTTCTCTTTACTGCCTTTTCCATTTTACTCATACATAATTTTCTTAACTTTCATGTTGTCTTCCTTTAGTTCTTTGAGCATCTTTAAGATAGTTGTTTTAAAATTTTCATCTGGATCAGTCATCAAGTTTTTTTCAGGGACATTTTGTTGGTCTATTTTTCATTTGAATGAGATACACTTCTCTATATCTTTGTATGCCTTGTGTTTTTTTGTTGAAAACTGGACTTTCGCATCTAACAGTGTGATAATTCTGGAAATCTGATTCTTTTTTTTTTTTAAAGATTTTATTTATTTATTTGACAGAGAGAGATCACAAGTAGACGGAGAGGCAGGCAGAGAGAGAGAGAGAGGGAAGCAGGCACCCCGCTGAGCAGAGAGCCCGATGTGGGACTCGATCCCAGGACCCTGAGATCATGACCTGAGCCGAAGGCAGCAGCTTAATCCACTGAGCCACCCAGGTGCCCCTGGAAATCTGATTCTTTTCCTTCCGTGGGGTTTGATGGGTTTTTGTTTGCTTAATTTTTATGTTTTTGCTTTTGTTTATGTTTGCTTGTTATTTTTGTTTTGTTTGTTTTTATTGTTGTAGTCTGTCTCTGTGCAGAGGATCAACCTAAAGTATAGATTTTATGCTTTTATAAAGTCTTTTTTGAGCCTACATCTTCTTCTGGACATGCACAATGACTTTCTAATGTCCTTTGTATATGCAATTGCTTTTGAATGCTCCAGTTTTCTGTATATTGCTCCAAAAGCAAAATGAGGGAACAATAAAGTAATAGCTCTTAAAATACCCTGAAAGTCACTTTAGCTGGAATGCAACAATAGGATGAGGAGCAACAGTAGTGACTACTTTGTTTGTACCTCTGGATTCAGAAGGAGCAATCAGTGCACAGATTCCCCTATATTTGGAAATCATGGTTATGTTTACTCACCTTGGCTCCCTCAAGCTGGTGTGTAAGCTGCTCTAGGAATATGTGCATACCTGCATGCCACAGAGCTGTGGAGTGGGAGATACGTAGTGCCTACTCTTATAAAAGCTGAAATTGACTAAAATTAACCTCGTATAAAATCCAGCTCAAGGGTTCCCAAATAGTTATATTAGACAGATTCTGCAAGTACAATTGTTGTCTAGGTGTGCAGACAGGTTCCTGGTGCTTCCTACTCTACCATCTTCCTTGACTCTACCTCCAATATAAGTAAATTTTAAGAAGATGCTATTTAATAGTGATAAAATAATACTCTTACTAAGAATGTAATTTTATAGTACAACATTTTAGTTCCCTTCTAGCTATAATGTTTGTATTTACTCCTTGGTAATTTTATTTATACGTTTGTTTTTGTTTTTGTTTTTGTTTTTTTTCCTCTAGTGTATGTGGTATTTTGGTTGATTGGTTGAGTTTTTTTTGTGTGTGTTTTTCTTTAAAAAAAAAAAAGATTTTATTTATTTATTTGAGAAAGAGAGAGCACGAGTCAGGGTTGGGGGGAGAGGCAGACTCCCCATTGAGTGGGGAGCCTGATGCAGTGTTCTATCCCAGCACCTTGGGATCGTTACCTGAGCAGAAGGCAAATGCTCAACTGGCTGAGCCACCCAGTGCCTCTGCTTGTTTGCTTTTCTACATATTGTAAGTGATTTCCATATTCCGGACATATGTTAAATATCTGTTTCACAAATAGTTTCTCTTACTCTGTATCTTTTACTCTGATATTGATTTGATATTCAAACAATGATATTGTTTGAAGAGCACAACTTTTTCATTTTGGTAAGGTCTAAATGTCATTTTTTTTTTTAAAGATTTTATCCATTTATTTGAGAGAGAGGAGAGAGAGCGAGCATGAGGGGAGAGAGGTTAGCGGGAGAAGCAGACTCCCTGCCGAGCAGGGAGCCAGACGTGGGACTCGATCCCGGTACTCCAGGACCATGACCTGAGCTGAAAGCATTCACTCAACCAACTGAGCCACCCAGGCACCCCCAAATGTCATTTTTTAAAAAATTTATAGTTTGTTCTTTTTGTACCTGATATAAGAAAATTTTGGCTAATCCAGGGTCACTAAGAATTTGTCTTATATTTATCTAGAGTTTTTATATGTCAATATTTTGTCCTCTAAACCACTTCTATTTAACTTTTGTATCTGATATGGCATAAGAATAGAAAATTTCCTTTTTGTGTATCCAATTATTCCAGAAATTTTTTAGAAAAGGTTATATTTTCCCCACTGAAATATTTTTGTAACTTTCTTTGAGAATCAATCGACTATATATGTGTGGGTCTGTTTCTCAAGTATTCTATTCTACAGATCTATATTTTTACCTTTACATTAATATCATAATGTCTTTACTGTTTACAGTCTACTTCACTGTTGCTTTAGTGTATTTTAAAACCAGATTTAAGTTCTTCAAAATTTTGGTTGTTCAAAGATGTTGACAATTCTGAGTCCCTCTCATTTCCAGAATGAAGAAACTGAAATTTTGAGATATTAAATAGCTTCCCTAAATTCAGAATACTAGGTTAAGGAATTAAACACTGGTTGTAGTTTGTGAGTCATTAGTAACTATCTAAGTAGCTAATATCTATTCAAAGCAATTCATTGATTGTATAACTCTCTAACCACTGAAGACATAACCTAAACTTCTTTTGTAATTTATTTTTCAACCAGAAAAAAAAAACCCTATGCTTTCTATCATAATATTTAAACGCTATTTGATAAAATAACTTTTTTCATTTCCCTAATTTCCTCTGTGAAAAAAGCTGCCTGTGTTTGGAAAAGAAATTATATATAGCTGACCCTTGTCATTTATGAGAATGTAAAGCATAGCTGTGCTATGTATATACTATGATACAAATAATGCTATTAAAAATTACCACAAAAACATGAAGAATTTCATTGTAATTTCTAGGAATGGTTAACAGAAAAAATGTATTTTAAAATTATTAGTTCCCTTAATCGATATTTTCTCAATATGTGTGTAAAAAATTCCATTACTTATCTGCTCTAAGAAGGGCCTAGGGAAACTTGCCCAGCAATCATAAATGTTGTATTCATTCTGCCAGCTATCTTACTTTGCACGATATTGGGCCACAGGTTCATGAGCAAAAGAGTAGAAGGTATGAAGATTAAACTTCTCAACCATAAAACCTGCTGTTCATGGAAAGTCAAATATAGAAAATACACACTTTCACATTTAAAAGAGTATCATTTTTGAATGCAAATAAAGGTAATACATATTATACTAGTAATTAGATTTTTTAGGAACAATATTTCCTAATAGATGTCTGAAGAAAAACCACATATGATATGAAAGAGAAAACCATCACCTATAAAATTCTTTTTGTGGCTTTTGTCTTTTATGTTCATTTATAATACCTGTATCAAAGTAATTTATCTATTATTGTGGGTACTGAAAGGGAGTATTTTTATCTGAAGATCTAGTCAGAGATGATCTATTTCAAAGATGGTCTTCCTGCCTTACGCAATGTGAGCCTGGAGTTAGGGTCCCAAAGGCCATCTGTTTTCTATTACGCCATGTTTTAGACATGCAGAGTTTGGCAAAAAATTAGTTATCTATAGTTACCTTAGATCTATAAGAAATCAAAGAGAACACCTCTCCAGAGTGTTTGGATAATTTTATCTACCATCATTGGAGGCCTAATTTTACTGCATAATTGAAAGTGAGCGATATAGACAACAAAATTTTCCTGTAAAACATAAGGTTTAACAACTTCAAGTAAATATCAGTGACATATCAAATAAGCTTTTTAGTTTTTCCATATTAAATTTTCTTCTTTCTTTCTCATTAAAATTTTAGATAAATATTGGCCCTTTAGAAATTTTGATGTTCTCGTTATAAGGTTTGGGGTAATCTGAAGATAGAGCATTTAGATGATAGAGTCATTAAACATCCTAACATTTCAGAATTCATGATTTAAATGTGATTATATTCCACATTCTATGTAACATACATTCTATGTAATGTATTCCATACATTCTATGTATGTCCTTCTCCAAGTAATTAAGGAAACTTCCTTCATAACAATAATTTTTCCTTCATGATAAAAAAGTTTCAAATTCAGAAACTATTTCCTAATTTGAGCTCCATCCAACCTTTTTGGATGGATACACAGCAATAATGATTATAAGAAATGTTGACTTGATTTCTATTTGACTTATATAACGGCTCTATAGGAAAATAGTAGCCTCTGACAAAAATTAAAACTATGGTAATCATTTAGGTTTATAACATGAAAATGAACTAGATTCAAGTGTCTCATTTGAACCAATATTACTTGCCTACCTAAACAGTAAAAGCAATACAAATGCATTGTCTCTTTATCTTGCATTTCTATTTCCACTTGTATATAAAGGCCAGGCAAACATTATTAAAAATGTGAGTGCAGCCAACACTGTCTACAGATGATTTAGCTTAATTTTTTTGCAAATTTTAAGAAAATTTTATATTAATACTAACAGTGAGTGCCAAGAAAGCTTTTGATTAAATTGATTTTAGATGATTTGTTTGAAGCTCCGTGACTTTAGAAGTATTTGCTAAATAGATGGAAAATGTATAGTCATGGGAAAAATGCCCATATTGTACACATTTTAGATGCTTTGCTTTTTAATGAATAACAAAAACAAATGAAAAGATATTTATTGTTTTATTCAGAATCATGGGTAATTTTCTTGAAAATTAAAATACACTATACTTTACATTTTCTACTTTTAAAGCCAAATTTATTGAGCTAAATTTACAAATAAAACATTGACTTATGTACAGAGTTTCATGAGTTTTAACAAATGTATTCATCTATGTAGCTTTCATATTCAAGATATAAATCTTTTTCATCATCCAAATATATTACTAATATCTTTTATAGTCAACTCCATCCATCTTCCAGGTAACTGCAGGTAGACTTTCCAGCTACATATAGTATATTTTTATTTTCTGAATTTTTTATGTCTTCTTTTGTTCGGCATATTATGTTTGAGATTCACTCATATTGTTGCATGTATATACCTAATTTTTAGTTTCATTAGTAATAAAGTTTTTTCAATGTAAGCTTTTTAGTTTCTTTACAATAAACTCAGTTTGGAAAAGATGACATAATTTAATAGAAAAGTGAACTAAACCTCTTTATTTTGATCAGATGAAAACTAAGAAATTATAATAGTAGACAATTGTAAAAGGCAGAAATAAATTAACACAAACCTGCTCAGTGGATTTTTGAATGTTAGTACTAGTAGGGAAAACCTTTAAATGTGAGTGTATTCTCCAAGCATATTAAAGAAAAAAAGCTTTATTCACATTATAGAAAATCTGTGAGTCTTCTTAGGAATGCAACATTGAAGTTAGAGATACCTGAGTTCCAATCTTGGGTCTATCACTCATAAGCCAAATGTATATTCACAAGACACTCAACCATTCCAAGCTTCCAATTCCTGCAAAATGGAAAAAAAAAAAAAATACTTCATTTAAGTTTGCAATAGAGAGCAAATGAGAAAACATACCTTAAGCACCTGATATACAGTATATAGTAAGCACTCAATAAGTACAATGTTTTCTTAACCCATAAACTTCTCCACAGCTCTGTATTATTTTACTTTAATTACAACCAAGAATATGTAATTCCTCACCTAGAAGTTTTATAAATTAAAATTTATAATGATATATGATGAACATAGTTATTGCTTCTTTCTATAACAAATATAAGCCCATAATGCATATATATTTTTAATTGGAATCACACCTATAACTACTGTTTTTGCAACTTTACCTTCAACAGTAGTCACATTCATTCATTTATTCATTCTTTTATTTGTCCATAGCATTTATTGAGAACCTATGTGCAGGTACTCTTCTGAATTTTATTCTTTCATTTTATTCAGATCTCCCCTAGTTTTTATTTAGTAAGATAGGATTTTGTGTGGACCCAATCTGACATAGTACTACCTACCATTCTCTTTCCCATTTGCCTGGTTTATTTCCTTTGCTACCCTTATTCATATATATATATATATATATATATATATATATATATATATATATACACACACACACACACACACAGAGTTGCTCTTTTCTAATAGAATGCATGCTTCATGAGTATAGGAATTTCGTTTTGTTCACCACTATATTCTTATCACCAAGACAAATTTCAGGTGCAGAGTAGAAGCTCAGTGAGTGTGTATTGATCACATCACTGAGAATGCAGCTCTGACAAAAGTAAGCAGCTCAACCACAAGAGAAGTCCACTAGTCTTTTCCCTTTAATCTCAGGATAGACCACAGTAGTCTTCTTTGTGACCCCTTTGCAAATTATTCACAAAATTTGAATAGCTGTTGCTTCTTTTTCTTCCTTTGCTATTTTAAGCCCTTCATCTAAGCATTCACAGTTACTCATTTCTCTCTCCCTTTTTCCTGCAAAGTATGTCCAAGGGCTTGTCCAGATGGATCCACCATTTTAGAGGCCACTAATCATAGCCTTTGTTTATATTTTCATGTCATTCCTATTGTGTATTTTCCATTTAGAAAATGAATTACCCTAAGCAACCTTAACCCAGGGAAAAGACTCAACTGAATGTAGCCAAAATTTCTAATTTTAAATAAAAACAATTGGAATTGGTGAACCTGAAACAGAAGGTCTTAGACAAAATCACTTGTAATTTCTTCTTTTTCTTCAAAATAGCCTTAAATGGTAACAGTTATTTTAGTAAAAATAATCAGTTTTAGATGTCAGATAAAAGCTTTTGTAGTAGTATCGTATATTTTTAAATAGAATTTCAAATAAAGTCATTCCTTTAGGATAAAAGAAAGGAGACCATAACCAGTGTCAATCATTGTGTTTGAAAATATCACACTCAACGGTTTTTTTTTAAGTATCAATTCACAAAATTTATGTATACATATAACTTTTCCATTTTATTTGACACAGTGGCAGTGAATTTTATTCTGATTTTGTCTGTACTGAACCTGGAACAATATTCAGTTAAGGTAAATTCTACTTCGCTCCAAAAAAGGGAGGAGGATGATTTGTTTATTGTACCACAGTTTTAACAGACTTAGAAAACATGTTTCTTTTCTTCCTTTTACAGAAGGAAATGACACTCATGTTTTCTGAATTCAAATTTTATATGTTCTTTTTCATTTCTCTTGTACTTGAAATGCTCTGACTTCTGGACCCAGGAGATAAAAGATTTTTATGTCTGTATTCTCAGGATTTGAAAAGAAGAGAGAAGGAAAAAAACTAAGATACTTTTTCTTATACTACATTTAAACAGTTTACTCTGGATTTTAGCATTTTTCAGCACTCTTAGATGAAGGAAAACAAATAATTCCATTCTTCCTTTATAAATTAGTTTTAATTTTTAGATTCTCAGTGCCTGACTTGTCTTCATGGCAAGTTTTACTGATGGCTAACAATAATTCAGTTGTTTTCTCTAAGCTCAGATAGTCACATCCCTTTGTTTTCAAATTGAATGAGTTTCTTACTCTGTTCTCTGACAGTCCTGATCTAGATATAAATGGAAGAAAATCAGGGTGCCTGTGATAAGTACTGTCGTTAAAATTTGCAGAGGAGCTAACAGAACATCTGGTACAAAGGTGAGGAGAGTTGGGGGAGATATCACAGAGAAGTGATTGTGCATTTGGTATGTGAAGCCTCAATTTTGAATGTTTCCCAGTAAAAACAGATGAACAAAAGTAGAAGATGATATACCAGATAGAGAGACTATCTTGTATCAACACAAGGTTTGAGCTTATTCTGGGAACGATAAGAATTCCCGTATGGCTCTCAGACAGGATTTATAAAGGAGATTTAAGGATATACCTGCACAGATAAATTGAGGTTACATTTAGAAAGTCCTACTTATCAACATCTAGCGAATTAACTTTTTATTCTGTAGTCAGTAACTTTAGGAAGCATTAGAATCCAATTTATGCTTTAGAATCCAGTAAGTGAAAAAAATCACATAGCAGAGGTGTGAATAGAATTGAACCACATATACATTTTTTCTATTGCTGTATAACAAATTACCCCAAATAGTACACTACCACAATTCACTCTGTCTCCCGATAATTCACATTCCTTCCACATTCAAAATCCACTTGTCCTTTCTTAAGACCCCCAAAAGTATCATTCCATTACAGCTTCAACTCTAAATCCAAAATCTTGTCTAAATCAAATCCAGGTGCCGAGAGGCCCCTTGGATGTAGTTCCTTTAGTATAGCTTTTTTAGTACAATTCTTCTTGGCCTGTGAAAATAAAAATATAAATCCTCTGTCATCTTCTTACCCAATATATGATGGCAGAACAAGTACAGGATAATCATTTTAGACATTCCTGTTCAAAAAAGGAGGAAAATTGGAGACACAAAGGAGTAACTGATCCCTAACTGTTCTAAAATCTGACTGTGAAGTTTGTTGATTACCACTCATATTTAAGGAAAAGTCTTCATAGCCTCTGTGCTTTTTCTTTTACTGTCTTATACTGGTCAGTTCAACCTGGTGATGTTCTGCATACATAACTCTTTTACAAACTTTGTGGATCTTCTATAAATCTCATTGGGGTTTAATCCACTAGACAAATGTCAGCCACATGATACCTCAAGTTAAGCCTGTGTCTCCCTTGGGTTCTTTGGAAGATGGTTACAGAACAATGCCTAAAAACCATATAGTTTGATGGAGAGGATCTCTGAAGCACATTATTTATCTGACTGAAGAGTACTCAGGCTGAATTTTGTCTTTCTGAGATCTTAATAAAAGATTTTACAGTCATATCCTTGACTTTATCTTTAGACCATATTTTCCTGGCAATTCCCTGGATTGGATATTTACTCAGAAGTCATTTCTTAATTTTTATACCGTTTGACATCTGCAAAGGCTTAACACTTCCCAAACCATCACGTCTTGGCTTGCTTTTGTTTCACAGTCTTTCTTTTAGTTTATCTCCCTTCTTTATTAGCACCAAGAAAAAATCACATGGCACTTTTAAAAATAGTTGAAAATTCTCTTAGCTGTATTATCCAGTTGATTAAGTGTATTTTCTACTTTCCACAGAATTTCAAATAAGAGGGTTGCTAAACTTTCTGCCACTACATGAAAGCTTCCCTCTTTCTTCAGTTTTCAAAAACTTCTGCCTCACTTTCCTGTAAGCACTTATAAAAGGCCTCTTTAAAAGTTACCTACGGCCTTATATAAAAGACTCTAGAGCTTCACCAAGGAATTTTAGGATTTTACCACTTTATTCTCAGGGCTCACTATCTGATTCCAAAGGCATGCCCACATTTTAGTATTCATTTTAACAGCATCCCACTTCCAAGTATCAATATCTGTATGTTTATGGGTTCTATAATTGTGTAAGAAATTACCCCAATGCTTTGTAGTTTACAATACAGTTTTTTTCACTAAGTTTCTGTGGGTCAGAAATCTGGGAGTATTTTAGCTGGGTGGGTCTGGCTCAGGGTCTTTCATGAGGTTTGGGTTTAGGTCAGGATATCAGTCACCTGAAGAGAAAGGAGAATCTACTTTCAGTTCAATAACATGGATAATAGGAAGAGACTTAATTCCTTGTCACATGAACCTTTTTATAGAGCAATGTATGCATGAAAGTGATCCTATATGGTAGCTTTCTTAACTCAAAAGGAGTGATCTGTGTGTGTGAGAGATAACACTAAAGTTTCAGTTGTATATAACCTAATCTGAGAGATGACAACATTTGTATATATAACATCAATTGTGTTGTATGTTACTGGTTACACAGTCTAGCCCTGATACATATGGGAGGTGACTCCATGAAAGTGTGAATATTAGGAGGCAAGGATCATTAGGAGCCATGTTGAAAACTGTCTAACACAATCAGGCACTTACACTTGAGCTAGGGAAAGCCAAAATCCATTTTAATAGTCTAAGCTGAATATGAAGGGAATAGGATTAGAGTGAAGAAACTGGTTTGAGAATTATTTCAGAATGAGAATAGCCTACGTTGTACTTACTAACAAAGTATTTATTAAGAGCAATAGAGAGGAGCAAGAATCAGGTGAAAATTTATAGAGGGGGTATGATTGATTGAATTCATGGCTCCAATATTTGTACCCCCTTATTTCCATAACATTCAATAGGGCCCTCCTGCACTAACTCTGGGCTTGTCCATATGACTTTGCCCAAAAGTGTATTAGCGAATCTGATGAAACCATAGTCTTGAAAAAACACATTTTCTGTTTTTTTTGTTTTTCTTTCTTTTTTTTTTTTTTTTTTTTTTTTTTCGGACCTACATATTTTTGTGAGGAACTAGAGTTCAATTTTATAGACTGGAAGTCACTATACCAATAAATAGAAACATTTTAAAAGTATTCTTTTAGTAGAGTGCCAATATGAGTCCCTCAAAATGAAAAACAAAAGAAATTATTTGGAGTTGAAATTATCTCTATTACAGTGCCTCTACAATGGTTACCTATATATATCCTTTACTGTCTTTCTCAGATCTGCTAAAAACACTGAGAAGCTTTACTGTCAGAAATGGATCACTTTTAATGTTCTAGAAAAGTTGTCCTATGTGTCTGGAGTAAAATGAGGAATAATGTTCTCCCATTCTTGGTGTTCCTTGATAAAGGATGTGTCTTTGAAATAAAATAATGCTCAAGTTTTAGGTTTTGTGCGAGTTCTTATAAATGAATAACAGTTTCACCACTCTTTCAACTTGCAAGCCCTTTATCTTAAATTTAATTCCATTTTTTCCAACAACTGGGAAATCTGCCTCAACATCAGAATCATAAATTATTAACCTTACCTATTTCTCAGTGGGGCATGGGTTTATGAAAATGATCAAGATCTGTTGTAGAACATTACAGAAGTTACAAAGTTTCGCACATTTTTATGTATAATTTTAATCCTACTACACCTTAATAGAATGAGTGGTAGGTATACCATTCGTTATTATGTTTGA
Organism: Enhydra lutris kenyoni; assembly: GCF_002288905.1. Taxonomy (NCBI): domain Eukaryota; kingdom Metazoa; phylum Chordata; class Mammalia; order Carnivora; family Mustelidae; genus Enhydra; species Enhydra lutris. The sequence continues at coordinate 47,442,024 of NW_019154098.1, forward strand.
ATTTTAAACCTTCTCTGTAGTATACTGTGCTCTGTGGTACTGAAACAGAGACACAGCAAACTACATTTTTTCTTTGCCTCCTGGATCTTTGTTAAATTCTGTCAATAGAGGGCACCAGAAGAAATTGGGAGCAGGAGGAAAATGGGAGACCTGTACTTCCTAGGTTGCCTAACTGCTTTTAGTAAGATAGACCCTGCATTACTGTTGGTCTCAACAACACCAGTTTGCTCCAAAGCAGATGTAGTTAGTGTGTCATGCTTTTTGTTTTGTTTTTGTTTTACTTTTCTTGCTTGTTTTTAATACTTCTAGAAGCAACACTGTGGTGTCTATTCGCAGGTATAAGTAGCAGAGAGGTGGTACCATCTCCAGAAGTTTGAGTCCATTCTCCCTGAGGTCTCTCCTCAGAATTCCTTAGGTTTCAACAGAAACTAGCTGGCATCTCCTCCTTAGTAGGCTGAGTCCCAGCTCCTCCACACTCCTCCCCCCACACTTGGAGGTTTTGATAACTCCAGACACTTCCCTTTGTTTCTCCAGCACAAGAGTTGATGATTGCTATTCACAGTTTGTCCACCTCACTGTTCCTCTTTTCTTTGTAGTTTGTCAATACATTTTTAATGACTTGTCTACATTAAATACTTTGTGCTTTGTTTGTTTGTTTGCTTGTGTGTTTGAGTAATGCAATATAAGTTTATTAAGCAAGGATACAGGAAAAGCTCTCAGGAGTGAGAGGTATCTTGACAGGGTTGCCCCATTAAATACTTTGTTAAAATTACTTGCATGGTTCCTGTTTTCTTAATCGAATCCTCACTGATATAGGAATTGATATTCTCCTTATTTTAATACCTGTATCCTGTCATAAATTTCATATCCTCAAAATGGAATCTGGCTCAAGGGAGAAATTTCTGTGTCTTCCTGATAGAGGCAGGAAATTCACTTTACATGAGTACTTGTGCCATGGCTCTGAATACTTACTGGCCTTGGTGGCATTGTCCCTTGCCCAACCTAAGGCTATTCATCTAGTGTGGAAGTATGTAGCCGCTCATGTCTATGCCAATTTCCTCCTAACTCCTGTTGACTCCTCGCTGTCCCTTGACTACTGTCACTAGACAGCCTCCTTTAGTATTCTAAATGAGCTTCAAAGCTCAGTGAATCCAAAGCAAGCATGGTAACTTTTGATCATTTGCCTTATTCACAATCTTTCTCTCTTTTATTCTTGCTCTGTTTTGCCCTTAGTCGCTTCTCCTTCACGCCCATCTTCTTTCTCTCCTTCTCCCTCATGGAAGTGGAATGACATTATTTCTCTTTCTTCTTTGCCATAGCTTCCTTTTGTGTCATGCTCTTTATTCCCTAAATTGTATTTGGCTTAATTATTCTCTCTGGACATAATTATAGAAGACTTCAGAGGAATATACATTTATGAATTTATGGAGAGAAATAAGAAAATTCACTAGTATATTATTTCTCAAATATGATCCACTTAACACATGGCTCTGTGGTTCTTTGGATATAAGAGGAAGTGTAATTTCTTATTTAAAAGGCCATGGGAAAAATGGAATCTTTAGAGAAATTGACAGCAATTAAATCTAAAATTTCAAAGAAACATTAATGTTCTAGGAGAATGTGTTTAAAATGGAATGAAATATGAAGTCAATGTAAAGTGTTACAAGATAAGTCAAGAGTAGGAGGATGGGATCGGATAGCAAGTAGAAAGCAATATAGGGGTAAAGATGTTTTGCTTTTGGGGTGTTGTATGTAGAATTATTTACTTAATCCTCATTGTTTTTGAAGAAAAAAGGACAAAAACTCTTTACACAGTAAATGAGGACCTTGAGTAATTGACTTTATATTCCTCCAATTTTATATTGTTACAAGGTCTTCTAATTATTGTTCAAGTTTCTCCTCAATCAGTTCCTCAAAGAGCATGTACTGATTAGGTCTCACTGTATCACATTCTTTTATATTCTCATAGAACCATGTTCTTCTCCTTCAGAATATGCACCTCAGTTTGCAACTACACCTTTATTTATTTGATTATTTAATATCCATCTTTTTTTTTTAATCAAATAGTGGCTTTCTGAAAGAATAAAATACTTTTGGTTTTACCTACCATTTTATGCTCTGTGCTTAGCCTCTAAAATGATAAGAACAGGGGCACCTGGGTGGCTCAATGGGTTCAAGCCTCTGCCTTCCACTCAGGTCATGATCCCAATGTCCTGGGATTAAGCTCTCTGCTCAGCGGGGAGCCTGCTTCCCCCTCTCTCTCTGCCTGCCTCTCTGCTTACTTGTGATTTTTCTCTGTCAAATAAATAAATAAATAAATAAAATCTTTATAAAATGATAAGAACACAAATATCTGTTGAATTGATGACTGAACGCAATCACAAAATTTTGAGTCCTGAATAAAATTACAGTATATCATTTTCTCCATTAGTTCAAGCATAGACTGGTGGAAGAATATAATTCCATGATATGATTCTCATAACAATGGCTCTCTATAGCTTGGTCAGGATTATATGTTTTTTATTTTTTTTAATGTTAAAACTTTTTGATTAAGTTGTTGTAGTGACTCTACAAAGGCTAGCTCTCAGTTGACCAGTGCCTTTATGAAAGTAATCAGTATTTCCTGAGCTATTGCCCTTGACAAAGCTTGCTCCCTGGGCCTGATCAGATATATTTAACCTTGCTCTAGCCAAAGACTGTGCCTTGAATGCCTGAATAACAACTAGTGTAAAACAGTTCTTGAATATGTTTAATATTAATAAATAATTAAAATACCAATATGCATTACACTACTATAAGAACACTGTAAATAAATATAAAGACAGTAAGAACACTGAAAGTGTCTCTATATTTTATAATCCATCATGAACACAGATAGAGAGTTATCTAACATATGAATCAATTTGTATAACTTTTATAATTACAAATGTTTGACAATTCACTACTTTATCCAGAAGGCTGTACAAATTATCATGGTGCGATGGTTAATTCCATATGTCAATTTGACTGGGCATGGGCACCCAGATATTTTTTCAAGCATTATTCTGGGTGTGTCACTGAAAGTGTTTATAGGAGAGATTAAAATGTGAATTGGTAGACTTAACTAAAGCTGAGCACCCTTCCTAACGTGACTGGATCTCATCCCGTCTCTGGAAGTCCTGAATAAAATAAAATAAAAAGCAGAGTAAGAGGGAACCCCTCCTGCCTGACTGCTTTCAAGCTATGACATACCCTTTTCCTGTCCTTCTTTTGTCTCAAATGGAAACATCAGCTCTTCTGAGTTCTCATGTCAGACTCCCAGCATTTGGACTAGAACTATATCATCCACTCTCCCAGGTCTCTAACTTACAACTTCAGGTTTTAGTCTCTATAATCACCTGAGGCAATCCTTCATAATAAATACATGATCAAGGACAAGGCAGAGATTACCAGCATCATGGCTCTCATTCAATATAGTACGGGAATTCCTAGCAAGTGCAATCAGACAAGAAAAAATAAATAGACATCCAAATAGGGAAGAAGTAAAATTGTCTGTCAGTGACATGATCTTACATATGGAATATTCTGAAGATTCTACCAAGAAAGTGTTAAAAATAATAAATTTAATAAAGTTATAAGATAGAAACTCAATACAGAAAATTAGTTGCATTTCTATATAGTACCAATGAACTATTTGAAAAATAAAGCAATCTTATTTACAACAGCATCAAAAACAATAAAATGCTGATGAATAATTTAACCAAGAACATGAAATATCTGTACACTGAAAACTGTAAGATACTGATGAAAGAAATTGAAGATGGCATAAATAAATGGAAAGATATCTTGTATTCAGGGCTGAAATAGTATTGTTAAAATGTTCATACTACCAAAGCCATCTATAGAATCAATGCGATCTCTATTAAAATTACAATGACACTTTTTATAGAAATAGAAAAAAAAAAAAAAACTAAAATTCATGTGAAACCACGAAAGACCTCAAATATCTAAAACAATCCTGAGAAAGAAGACCAAAGCTGGATGTATCACATATCCTGATTACGAACTATATCACAAAGCTATAGTAATCAAAGCAGTATGGTACTGTCATAAAAACAGACAAGTAGAACAATGGAACAAAATTGAGAGGATCTAAATAAATTCAGGCATATATATGGTGAACTAATATATAATAGGGAGCCAAGAGTACTTAGTAGAGAAAATATGATAGTCTCTTCAATAAAAGCTGTTGGGAAAACCAAATTGCTACATGTGAAAGAATGAAACTGGATCCCTTTTATATCAGCCACAAAAATTAACTCAAAATGGGTTCAAAACTTATGTAAGACCTGAAATTATAAAATTAAAAAAAAAAAACAGAAAAACAGAAAAAAATACACTCCTTTACATTGTTTTTCCTAATGAATTTATGGATATGACCCGTTAAAGTACAACCAATAAAAGCAGAAATAAACAAGTGAGACTACATCAAACTAAAAAGCTTCTGTATAGTAAAAGAAATGACAAAAAAAAAAAAAAAGAAAAAGACCTGAAGAATGGGAGAAAATATTTGTAAGCCACATACCTGATAAAGGGTTAATATCTAAAATATATAAGGAACTCACACAACTCACTATCAAAAACAACCCAATTGAAAAATAGAAAAAAGACCTAAATAGACATTTTTCCAAAGAAGATATGTTCTGGTTTGAGTTACACGTTCACTTTCTGACAGTGTCTTTCAATGCACAGAAGATTTCAACTTGATGAAGTCCAAATGGTTATACCTTTAGTTGGTTGTGTTTTAATTGATACATGTAGGAAACTACTGTCTTATCCAAGGTCATAAAGATTTATACCTGTGCTTTTTTCTAAAATTTTTGAGCTTTATATCTTATATCTTTCATCAATTTGAATTAATTTTTGGATATAATATGATATAGAGGTCTCACTCCATTCGTTTGTAGGAGGCTATCCAATTGTCCCAACACTATTTTTTTTTTTAAGACTATATTTTCGTCAATGAATTGTATTGGCATCCTTGTAGAAAATAAACTAATCATAAATGGAGGGGTTTATTTCTAGATTTCTAATTCTGTCACATTAATTTATGTCTGTATCACATTGTCATACTGTATTTAGCTTTGTAATAAGTTTTGAAATCAGAGAGTGTGAGTTTTCCAACTTTTTTTTTTTCTTCTTCTCTAGATTAATTTGACTATTCTGGATTTATTTTTTTCCACATGAATTTTAGGATAAACATCAATTTCTGGGGATTTTGGCAGGGATTGTACTGAATTTGTATATCAATTTGAGAAGTATTAGAACTTTGCTCTTAAATCTTCACTCAGTGAACACAGTCATCCTTCCATTTGTTTGAATCTTTTCTTTTAATCTTTTACCAATGTGTTTTAGCCTTTGTGTTTTGCAGTCTTTTGTTAATGTGAATTCATAAGTCTTTAATTCTTTTTGGTGCTATTATAAATTAAATTATTTTCTTTATATCTTTTCTATTCAATTTAAGTGTATAAAAATAAAATTATTTTTATATCAGTCTTGTGCCTGCATAGTTGCTGAATTCATTTATTATAATAATTTTTAGGGAGTTCTTAGGAATTTTCTATTAATAAGATAATGTCAAATTTAAATATAGGTAGATTCTAATTTTTTTCTTTTTAATTTCTTATGGGTACACTTTTCATTCCATTTGCCTAAGGGTCTTGGCTAAAACCTCTGGTAAAATGTAAATAGAAATGTCAAATTTAGATATCCTAGTGTTATTCCTGATCTTAAAAAGTCCAGTGTTTCATCATTATGAATGATGTTAGCTGTGGACATGTTTATGATACTTTTATCAGGTTTAAGGATTTTGTTTCTATTCCTACTTTGTTTAATGTTTTTGTCATGAAAGGTTGTACTTTTTTTCAATGTTTTTTTATGTGCCTATTGAGATTATCATGTGGTTTTGTCTTTTATTCTATTAATATGGTGTGCTACATTAAGTGATTTTCCAATTTTGAATCAATCTTACAGATCTCTAATAAACCTCAGTTGGTCATGATGTATAATCCATCTTTATGCTGTTAAATCAAGTTTGCTAGTACTTTATTGATTACTTTGTATCTTTTAAGGGATATTGATCTATAGTTTTCTTGTAATTTGTGATATCTTAGTCTAGCTTTGGTATCATGGTAACATTAGTTTATATGATGAGTTGGAAAGTGTCCCATTTTAAATTTTTAAAGAAGTGTTTTGTGAAGCATTATTAATTCTTCTTCAAATGTTTGGTTAAATTTTCGATTGAGATCAAACTGGCCTAAGCTTTTATTTGTGGGAATTGTTTACTATTTCAATCTCTTCACTTGTTATGAGGCTTTACAATTTTCTATTTACTAATTCTGTTTCAGGTGTTTGTGTATTCTCAGAAATTTCTTAATTTCATATAGGTTTTTTAAGTTGTTGGTCCGCAGTTGCTCGTTGCATTGCCTTTTCAGTCAGTTTAGGTAAAGGTTTGAAACTGTTAACTGATCTTTTCATAAAACAAGCTTCTGGCTTCAGTGGATTTCTCTATTTTTCTATTATCTTTTTCATTTGTTTCTACTTTAATTTTGAACATTCTGCACTGTTCTCATTAATTATATTGAGGTGCATATTTTCAGAGGTCCTTACTCTGCCATTCAAAATGGCACCATCTCATAGAGTCATACTTCTTTTTTTTTTTTTTTTTAAGTTTTTACTTAAAGTCCAGTTAGTTAACATCCAGGGTAATATTAATTTCAAGTATATAATTTAGTGATTACCACTTCCATACAACACCTGGTGCTCATCACAACAAGTGCCCTCCTTAATCTTCATCACCCATTTAACCCATCCTTCCACCACCTTCCTTCTGGTAACCATAATTTTGTTCTCTGTAGTTAAGAGTCTGTTTCTTGGTTTTACCACTTTCTCTTTTTCCTCTTTGCTCATTTGCTTTTTTCTTAAATTTCACATATGAGTGAAATCATATAGTTGTCTTTCTCTGACTGATTCATTTCACTTACCATAATACTCCTGAGCTCCCTCCATGTTGTTGCAAATGGCAAGATAACATTTGTTTTTATGGCTGAGTGATGTAATGTGTGTATAAACACACACACACACACACACACACACACACACACACACACACACACTATGTATATGTATATATGAACCACATCTTTATCCATTCATAAGTCAGTGGGCACTTGGGCTCTTTCTGTAATTTGGCTAAATAATGTTCCTCATAAACATTGGGGTGCATATATCCCTTTGAATTAGTATTTTTACATTCTTTGAAAAATACCTTAGTAGTGCAATTGCTGGATCATAGGGTAGTTCCATTTTTAACTTTTTGAGGGACTTCCATACAGTTTTTCAGAGGGGTTGCACCGGTTTGCATTCCCACCAATAGCACGAAAATTTCCCCTTCCTCCACATCTTTCCCACCACCTGCTGTTTCTTGTGTTGTTGATTTTAGCCTTTCTCACAGGTGTGAGGTGATAGCTCATTGTACTTTTGATTTGCATTTCCCTGATGATGAGTGATGTTGAGCATCTTTGCATGTGTCTGTTGGCCATCTGGATGTCTTCTTTGGGAAATTGTTCATATCTTCTGCCCATTTTTAATTGAGTTATTTTGGCATGTTGAGTTGTATCAGTTCTTTATATATTTTGGATATTAGCCATTTATTGGCTATGTCATTTGCAAATATCTTCTGTAGGTTTCCTTTTAGTTTTGTTGATTGTTTCCTTTGTTGTCTAAGTTTTTTATCTTGATGAAATTCCAATAGTTTATTTTTGCTTTTGTTTCCCTTGCTTCAGGAGACATAGCTAGAAAGAAGTTGCTACAGCCTATGTCAAAAAAATTATTGCCTATGTTCTCTTCCAGGATTTTTATGGTTTCCTTCTCACATTTAGGTCTTGCATTCATTTTGAGTTTATTTTTGTGACTGGCATAAGAAAGTGTCATTCTTTTTCAGTCTTTTTCATGTTTCTTTCCAGTTTTCCCAACACCATTTGTTGAAAGAGACTTTTTCCCATTGGATATTCTTACCTGCTTTGCTGAAGCTTGACCATATTGTTGTGAGGTCATTTCTGGGTGTTCTACTCTGTTGTGTTGATTTATGTGTCTACTTTTGTGCCAGTATCATACTGTTTTGATGACTGTAGCTTTGTAATATAACTTGAAGTCTGGAATTGTGATGCCTCCAGCTTTGCTTTTCTTTTTCAAATTGCTTTGGCTATTCATGGTCTTCTGGGGTGCCACATAAACTTTAGGGTTGTTTGCTCCAGTTCTGTAAAAATGCTATTGGTATTTTGATAGTGATTGCATTAAATGCATAGATTGCTCTAGGTAATATAGACATTTTAACAATATTTTTTCTTTCAATCCATGAGCACAGAATGTCTTTCCATTTCTTTATGTCATCTTTAATTTCTTTCATCATTGTTTTATACTTTTCATAGTATAGGTCTTTCACCTCTCTGGCTAGGTTTATTTCTAGGTATCTTATTGTTTTTGGTGTAATTGTAAATGGGATTGATTCCTTAATTTCTCCTGCTGCTGCTTCATTATTAGTGTATATAAATACAGCAGATTTCTGTATGTTAATTTTGCATCCTGTGACTTAACTGAATTCATTTTTCAGTTCTAGCAGTTTTGGGGTGGAGTCTTTCAGGTTTTCTATATATAGTGTGATGCCATCTGCAAATAGTTAAAGTTTTATTTTTTCCTTATTAAGCTGGATGCCTTTTATTTCTTTTTGTTATTTGATTGCTGAGGCTAGGTTTTCTATTACTATGTTAAATAAAGTGATGAGAGTGGATATCCCTGTCTTGTTCCTGACAATAGAGGAAAAGCTCTCCATTTTTCCTCCATTAATTATGGTACTAACTGTGTGTTTTCCATGTATGTCTTTATTATGTGGAGGAATGTTCCCTCTAAAACTACTTTCTTGAGGGTTTTTATCATGAATGTATGTTGTTCTTTGTCAAATGCTTTTTGTGCATCTATTGAAATGATCATATGGCTCTTATCCTTTTATTAATGTAGCATATAATGACTCATTTGTGAATACTGAACTACCCTTACAATCCAGGAATAAATCCCACTTGATTGTGGTGAACGATTTTTCTTTTTTAATGCATTGTTGGATTCAGTTTGCTAGTATTGTACTGAGAATTTTTGCATCCATGTTCATCAGGGATATTTTGCCTACAGTTCTCTTTTTTAGTGGTGTCTTTATCTGGTTTTGGTATCAGGGTAATGCTGGCCTCATAGAATGAATCTGGAAGTTGTCCTTCCTCTTCTATTTTTTGGAATGGTTTGAGAATATGTATTAAATCCTCTTTAAATGTTTGGTAGAATTCGCCTGCGAAGCCATCTGGTTCTGGGCTTTTGTTTGTTGGGAGGTTTCGTTTTTTATTGTTTTGTTTTGTCTTTTGTTTTTTGTTTTTTTTATTACTGATTCAATTTCTTTGTATGTTACCAGTCTGTTCAAGTTTTCTATTTCTTCCTGTTTCAGTTTTGGTAGTTTGTAGGTTTCTGGGAATTTATCCATTTCTTCTAGGTTATCTACTTTGTTGACAGATAATTTTTTGTATTATTCTCTTATAGTTTGTACTTCTGTGATGTTGGATATTATTTCTCCTCTCTAATTTGTGATTTTATTTATTTGGGTCCTTTCTGTTTTTGATATGTCTGGCTAGAGGTTTATCGATTTTACTTTTTTTTTTTTTTTCCCCAAAGAACCAACTCCTGGTTTCATTGATCTTTCTATTGTTTTTGTTTTGTTTTGTTTTAGTTTCTATATCATTTATTTCTGTTCATAGAAGCATACTTCTTCGATAAAGTCATATTCACTCATCCTAGTACTCAGCTATCAACTGCATAGGTATAAGAGTAATGCATCTCTGGACATATGCCCTTATCAGAGTTTCAGTTTATTATAATAGGAAAGTAGGCATCACCTTTTTTTCTAACTTTTCTATGTGTACCTCCTCCTCAAAAGATACACTTATTAAGAATATTACCCTCCCAGTTCAAAGAGAATTAATTTTTAGTCAACAGTAATGTATTGCCTGCCTCCAACTCTAAACTAACTAGAAAAATGTTCCATATTGTCTACTCTAATGTAGGGGAAAAAAGCAGTATCTTGGAGTCAGATAGAACTACTTGCTGTAACACTTATTAACATTTCCACTTACTGCAAAATTGTTGAATATATATGTGAATTACTAAATGGATTATTAAATGAGTGAATGGCTATATAAAAATGGTTGGTGAAGAATGTATAATTTTAAGGATTTTAACATGAAGCATCTCACATGTGTAGCATATTTATGTGATATAAATACAAGCAACTAAGATTTGCTGTACTTTTAAGTAAGGGAGATTTCAAGTGCATTATCTCATATATTCCGAGTAATATACTGTAAGGTCATTATTATTATTAAACTATCTAGAGAAGGCTTTGATAACATACAAATCAAAGCTTAGGGTCCAGGTTCTGAATACAGTCCCAGATTTCTTTCCAATACTCTGATTTAGCTTGTTTATTAACTACTTGATAAATTATTTGCTTGGTGAAAACATTTTCTTTTTTTTTTTTTTTTTTTAAATATTGTATTTATTTATTTGACAGACACAGCGAGAGAGGGAACACAAGCAGGGGGAGTGAAAGAGGGAGAAGCAGGCTTCCCACCAAGCCGGGAGCCTGATGCGGGGCTCGATCCCAGAATCCTGGGATCATGACTGAGCCGAAGGCAGACGCTTAACGACTGAGCCACCCAGGTGCCCCGGTGAAAACATTTTCAACTCGTACTTGAATTTGGATGGTATAACATAGTTCAATTTAACCTACTTTGAGGTTTTGATAAGGTTTGTGAAGGATAAATATGACTGAAACACTTAGAATGAGGATATATTCCTTTTTAGGTTTCAGGAGAATAAATGTGAATCAGTTCATGGACAGTGTTTCTTTGCTCTCTTCACAACATTTAGATTCAAAAAAGAATTCATTTGTATTGTCTTTTTGCTCCAATATACATCAATAAATTTCCTCATTGTGTAGCATTCTGCATGCAGGATTATAATGAGGTAAACATTATTGAAGACCAACATAGGGAATCAATTAACTTAGATTCAAACCCAGCACTAGGAATTGGCAGTCCTAGTGGAAAGAACCACTGTACTTAAGTGCATCTCTAATGCCACTTTCTGGTTCAAAATTATAGTGTTTTCCTCTGCAGTGGATCTTCTTGATACAAGGGCTAGTGTGTTCTGCATATGATTTGGGTTGTTCTCAAAAACGTGTTTTCTGTCTTAATGAGTTCTCAAGAGACAATAAAAAAAAGTAAGGCTTCTCATTTACAGGGCTCACAGTGATTTAAAGCATTCATTATAAGGCTACCTCATATGAATTCATCTTTCATATAAAGCTGCTTTGGTCTGAAATTGCACACAGTATTCAAAACCTATGCTAAGAGTGTTATAAAGAAAAATAAATTGAGAATGTGCACATCAATTGAAGTACAATATAGAATTCCTAGTTTAATAATGGTCATTTACAATGCACTAATATTAGGAGATAACTTTTCGAAAGGTTGTGACATTGAGTTTCTTATTTGCATAAAATTGAATATAACATGAATTGTTTAGTTCAAGTAAAATGTTTCATTTGTTGATACAAAATTGTTGGTATAAATTACCAACTCTCACAAAACATAGCTCAAATTATAAATTTAAATATATATAAAATGATGTCAAAATGAGTATGAAATGTATTATATAATTTTACCTAGAAACTGATTATAAGACAAATAGGATAAGCATATGAAATAGTAAATCATATACTTAAGGGAAAAATTATCTATAGTTGTTTTTTAGGGTTATAAAGGCTATATACACACAAAACTTTAGTTTTGTTAATATTACTTTTCTGATTTTTTTTTTTTGGTCCTTTCAGATCAATCCCTGATGTCCTCTTTTAGATGTGCATATGTACATAATAGACTTCTAGTTTAAACTTGGCATATGCAGAAAAGAGGATTTATTTAAAAAGTTTTATCCAAGAAATTTTCTATGTGGTCCTATTAAATAACATCTAAAGTCCTCCTTTTCAAAAAAGAAAAATATATGTGTGTGTGTAATTCTGATTTATTTGATTCAAATAGATTAGAAATAATGATATGCTATGTTATTTTGGTTACTTTTGCTACTGTGATGGATTAAATAATAATAAGTTCAATACATTTGTGAACATCTTAATGTTTTTAGCCCCTGAAATTTTTTAAATCTTAAAAAAAATACTTTTAATCCTAAAATTTTTCCACTTACTAGTAGCTTGCTATTTTTTTTTTGAGTATAGTTTACACACAAGAGGATACATTAGTATCAGTTGTACAATAGAGTGATTCAACAAGTTTATGTTATGCTCACCGCAAGTATAGCTACTGTCACCATAAAAACCCTAAGATAGTACCAGAAACGGTATTTCCTATCCTGTACCTTTTATTCCCAGCACTTATTTATTGTATAACTAGAAGCTGTGTCTCCGACTTTTCTTCATCTTTGCACAACCCAACCCCCTTCCCCTCCAACAGCCATTAATTTGTCCTCAGTAGGGGTGCCTGGGTGGCTCAGTGGGTGAAAGCCTCTGCCTTCAGCTCAGGTCGTGATCCCAGTGTCCTGGGATCGAGCCCCAAATTGGGCTCTCTGCTCCGCAGGGAGCCTGCTTCCTCCTCTCTCTCTGTCTGCCTCTCTGTCTACTTGTGATCTCTGTCTGTCAAATAAATAAATAAAAATCTTAAAAAAAAAATTGTCCTCAGTATTTATAGATTTGATTCTGTTTTTTGTTTATTGTTTACTGTTGTTTTGCTTTTTTGTTTGTTTTTTTTCATTTTTTGTTTCTGTGTATAAGTGAAATCATATGGTATTTGCTTTCTCAGTCTGGCTTATTTCACTTAGTAAAATAGCCTCTAGACGCATCCATGCTGTTGAAAATGGCAAGATAATCATACTTTTTGTGGCTAATATTCCTCTGTGTGTGTGTTTATAATACACATGGGGCTGAATATATATTTGGATTAGTATTATCACTTTCCTTGGGTAAATATCCAGTGATAAAGTTACTGAATTGTATGGTATTTCTATTTTTAATTTTTTGAGGAACATCTATACTACTTTCCACAGTGGCTGCACCAATTCATATTCCCATCAATAATTCATGGGGATTCCTTTTTCTTCATATCCTTACCAACACTTATTTTTTGTCTTTTTGATACTAGCCATTCTGACAGTATAAAGTGATATCTCATTGTGGTTTTGACTTGCAGTTCCCTAAAGATTAGTGGTGTTAAGCATCTTTCCATGTGTCTGTTGACTATCAGTATGTCTTCTTGGGAAAAATGTCTCTTTAATTCCTTTGTCCATTTTTAATAAGACTATGTTTTGGGGTGTTATGGTATATAAGTTCTTTATGTATTTTTGGTATTAACCCTTTATCAGATACAAGGTTTGCAAATATCTTCTCCCATTAAGTAAGTTATCTTTTAATTTTCTTAATGGTTTTTCTCACTGTGCAAATCTTTTTACTTTGTTATAGTCTCAATGGTTTATTTTTGCTTTTTTTTCCTTGCCTTAGGAGACATCTAGAAAAATTTTGCTAAGTGTAATGTCAAAGAAATTACCTGTGTTTTCTTCTAGGATTCTTATGGTTTCAGGTCTTCATTTGGGTGTTTGACCCATTTTGAGTTTATTTTGTGTATGGAATAAGAAAATGGTTCTCTTTCATTCTTTAGCAGGTAGCTGTCCAATTTTGCTAATTTCATTTGTTGAAGAGAATATCTTTTTCCCATAGTATATTCTTGCTACCTTTGTCATAGACTGAGCATACAAATATGGGCTTATTTCTGGATTCTCTAGTCTCTTTCATTGATCTATATTTTTCTGTTTTTCTGGTAGTACCATACTGTTTTAATTACTACAGATTTGTAGTGTATTGGGATTGGGACACTTCTAGCTTTGTTTTTCTTTTTCAGGATTGCTTTGGATATTTAGAGTCTTTTATAGTGCCATATAAATTTTAGGATTATTTTTTATAGTTCTGTGAAAAATTCTATTAGTATTCTGATAGGGATTACACTGAATCTATAGATTGCTTTGGGTAATATGTACATTTTAACAATATTAATTTTCCTAATCTATGATCACAGAATATTTCTCCATTTGTTTGTTTCATCTTCATTTTCCTTGTCAATGTTTCATAGTTTTCAGAGTGCAAATCTTTCACCTCTCTGATTAAGTTTATTCCTGGGTGTTTATTCTTTTTGGTACAATTGTAAACAGGAGTTTCTTAATTTTTCATTCTGTTGCTTCATTTTTGTATGTAGAAATGTTATCAATTTCTGGGTGTTAATTTTGTATTCTGCAACTTTAGTGAATTTATCTCATTTTTAGTGGAGTCCTTGAAGTTTTCTATGTGGAGTATCATGTCATTTGCAAATAGTGACAGTTTAACTTCTTCCTTACCAATATGGATGCTTCATTTATTTTTCTTGCCTGATTGCTGTGGCTAGAACTTCCAGTATTAAGTTGAATAAAAGTGGCAAAAGTGAACATCTTTGTCTTATTTCTGATATCAAAGGAACCTGATATTTTTTAATGTATTTTTATTTATTCATTTACTCATTCTTCTGGTTATTCATATATTATTATTATTTGGTGATTATATATTATTATGAACACACAATAATTATTATTGTCAGACTTCTTAACTTCTCCCAACTGAATGAATACAGAAAATTACATCATGGTCTTAATTTGTACTTCCCTGAATTAATGAAGGTGAGCAGCTCTTCTGTATGTTTATTGGATATCAATTGTTTTTTCCTTTCCTCATTTTTTGTATATCCTGGTATTTATCCTCCTTTCGAGCTCAGAGAAAAACAAAGTATCTGTTCTCTATTCTAGAGATCCTGACAGTCTGTATTAGGTTTCTATTGCAGTGTAACAAATTGCCCCAAATTCAGCAGCATAAAAAACTAAACATTTGCTATTTCATACAGTTTCTGAGAATTAGGAATCAAGGTGGTTTTGAATTAAACTGTGCATCTCATCGGTAGTCATCACAAGAATTAAATAGGTATTAAAAAAAAAAGCCACTTCCGTGGTAACTTTTGTTTTTGAAAGGTCTCATTTCCGTTATAAATATTGGCTTAATTTTCCTGTCAGATGGGCTTTTCCACAGGGCTACTCACAATATGAAAACTGGCTATGTCTGACCAATGACAAGGATGGAGAGGGAGAGAAAGAGAAAATACTCAAAATACAAGCAACTGTTTCTTGGAAGAGAAACAGTGAGAAACATCACTTCTGCCATATCCCATTCATTCATAGTTAGTCAGTAAATCCAGTCAATGCTTAAGGGAGGAGAATTTAGCTCTCTTGACCCTTTACATGCACATTTTTACTTCTACTACTTTGCTTGTATCAACTTTTGCTCTACTTTGTAGAGAAAGTTGAAATGGACATGGGAGGAATTGGGAGTCATGATCACTAAATTCACTGAGTTTGCTTCTTTCATATGATCCATTTTGCAATTTTAATGGCACATCAAAACATACTACAGACCACTTGATAAGAGTTTGTTGAAGGCAGGATTGTTCAAAGGAATGAAATTAATGTCAAAAACATTTGAAATGTATTATCTACTATTTAGAAATAAAATATATAGCTCTTTTAGTTGCAAAACCCAAAAATATAGCTTTCTGGGATAAACCAGGATGCTGTCCAAAAATCTTAGAGCTATCCATGATCAGATCTCTCAACACATTCTCATAGACATGAATGCCTTATAACTGAATGTAAGAAAAAAAATGAATATATTATCACTAAAAGAAATATTATGACTTCCAGTGAAACTGATAGTAAAATTTAGATTTACCTTGGAAGAAAGTTTTGTGATTATAAAATACAAATTGTTTTTTACCATGAAATCTACCAGTTTCTCAAAAAAAAGTTAAAATGCCACTTTATTTCCTAAAAAAAACTTTTGCCCATGAGACTTAGCCTTAAGTTTCTTGATTTCTTTATCCAAAAGAAAATGTCAAGCTAAATTATTACTCCAAAAAATATGCCCCAAATTAGGTCCCTAATCAGATGTCTAGTTCATAAGTCTCTGTGTGTACTTAATCTCACAGTAAAACAATTAAAAATTAGAAATGTTAGCATTACTAGAAAGCATTTTTTCTAAGTAAAGATTTATCAATGCTTCAACTCATTGTTCAGTATTTTAAATGAAGTAATCAATGTGGGGCTGAACATTATTTTGAGATTTTTGAAAGATCCTAAGTAATTATTAAATAATATTTTGGATTTAATTTTACTTATCTCTTAGAGAGAGCTCAATATATTATCCATTACCTTTGAGATAAGAAGCATATTTATGGGCTATGCATCATTTTAACAAGTGAAAAATTAGAATGTACTTGTATTTTGGGTGTTACTCTCAATATATAATTAAGGTGGTAATGGGATTTATTAAAGATTAACAGATTTCAATGGGATTTATTTCTGCATGTGATGCTAAATAAAGTTAATCTCAGGAGATATTCAAGTACATTGTATGATATGTTGGATTGAACTAGAATGCCATAGATATGAATAATGTTAAAATTCCAAGGGAAAAAAACATGTTCCTGTGTTCCAATGCCGGGAAGACTTGTTTAGGGAAGGCAATTTTACTCTCTCCCAAGAAGCCTTAAAAAATGGAGTTACCCTGGTAAATTTCCCAATGTTTGACATTTTGGCTTTAGTCTTACTGCCTCATAACCCTTAATTTGCACACATATTTAGAGTGAACATAGCTCAAACATCCATCAACTGGTGAACAGATAAAATTAGTATATCCGTATAATGCAATGCTATTTGGCAATAAAAAGAAACGAAACACTGATACATACCACAATATGGCTGAATCTCTAAAAAAGTATGTCATGTGAAAGAAAGCAGACACAAAAGGCCACATATTGATTGGTTAAATTCCATTTAAGACATATATTTTTGTTGTTTCATTTTTGTCTTATTGATTAAATATCAATACCAACTAAGAGTTTGGTTATCATGTCAAAAATTAACACATAGTGTGAATTCAGATACAGAAGTTCAGCAAATAATCAATAAAAGCATTTGTGAGAATCATTTGTCTCCACAAAATGTATAATAAAGAGTAATATAATTTTTATTACCTGTAAATTGTGTGCTATACATTCTCTGTATAGGTAGAGTTCATAATAAATGTATGTATAAATATATGTTTACACGTGGTTTTATTTGATATCCAATTGTAAAACATTAACCTGCCCATAACTGGTTGAAGAGATCAGTAGTTGCTTGGACCGAACTATAGGTGGAGTGTTTTTTGACTACACTATAATAGCATGATTGACTGTATTTGGAGATAATAGGGCTGTTTTTTATCTTATCATAAAACTCCAAAATTAATAAATTTCTGTGTACATAAAGTAAAAAAGTAAAATTTTGAAAGTATAGTCAAGGGTTACATTTTAAATAGGGATAGGTTCAGAGGGGTTCATTTTTTTCTGGTAAACCTGAATACATTCAAAACAGGCCACCATTGGTTATTTAAAACTCCAGACAACTTAGAAACTCTTCGACCATTGGCCTTGATCTGTACAGTTCCATAAAAACACAAAGCTATTATTCTTTTTCTCATCATTTTGTTTACCATCTAAGCATTCTTTAATGATTAGCATCTAGTTTCCTGGGGTTTGATTGGTAGAAGAGATTTTCCAGGAAAAAAAAAAATCAGAAGAAAAAATGTATTTTAGCTTCAGGCATGGTATACTTTCTCCTCCCCCCTGATTTCAAATTACATGATCCTTATTAATGTGCTACTTTGAAGTAATTTACTGAAAATAATGCTAAATAATATATTGTATTTTTTAAATAAGTTATTTATATTCATGATTTCCAACAGGGAAGTAATGCCTTTGTGTTTTTCAAATATTCAAAGATATAAAATTGCATGTCTAGGCCTGGGTAATAGGTAATCTGATAAAAATTGCCTGGCCCTTAAATTTCTTTGTCAAAATCTTCTACTTAAGAAATTAGTTCTCAAAGGGTGGGAAAACAAAATAAAAGAATAATCTAAAGAATGTAAGATAAAGAACTGAATTTGTAATCTTAAAAACAAAACATTCTAAACTACTACTTCCTAACTCTGGATTTCAATCCCTTCAGTGTTTTATTTGCATAACAATACCACAATTTCTAAATGTAGTTGATTGGTACTGAGATGATTTAAAGGAAGTTTTTGTTTAATGTGGCTGATTGTGTTAAATTCTTTCTTTTGTTTACCCAGTAAGACATGTGGATTAAAAGAGTGGAAAATAGATCACTTCTTATTTCCATATCCTTCATTGCTAATTCGAGTCAGAAAAATAATTTAAGCCTCACTTGACACTTGTCCTATTATTTAAACATGACTAAACACTCGAATGTGGGAATTACAATAAGTTAGGGACTTTACTGGACTTAATTCAAGAGTCTGACATTGTCAGACACATGGTTTGTATTAGTATAACACATCACAGTCTGGCCTTGGTATTCTTGCTTATTGCCTCATCCCAGCAGACAGAAAATGGGGACAGGGGAGAGAAAGAAATTTATAGTAGTAAATCTCCAGAGTGTGAAATTATCATCTAATGTCACAGAAACCTAAGAAAATGAATAACAAGGAAATGAGAACACGAGACAAAAAACATTACCTCTTATCCGTCCTCTTCCCTTCATATCAGATCTTTGCTCCCACAACTCTAGGGAAACAATTATGGGAAATGTTACCATTACTCCCTTTGTGTCCAAAGGCAGTGGGCCACTCTAAGTCCAGTTACTCAAGGCAGCTTACAGCCCTATTGACATTAATTTCTTATTTGAAAGGCATTCTTTGCTGGATTACTGCCTATCTAGGAGATACAGGAAGAGATCCAGGAAATTGCTTTCTGTTGTTGCTCCTCAGTCCTTTGCCAGCCCCCTTTTCTCTATGTTATATAATAATGGTGTTATGACGGTTGTTTCCGTATACCTTGTCTCTTCTTCTTCAACATATTTTCCTAAGTGGTCTCATTCATCCCCTTTATTTCAATGGCTACCCGTATATTCATGACTCCTTCAACTGCATATGTTTAGCCACTTTCTTCAAAATTTTAGAGCCGTAGAGAAACATCTAAATTAAGGCATACTGAAAATTTCCAAACAGACACTCAAAAGGCATGTGAATGTTAGCATTTCCAAAAGTCAACCCATTGTCTTTCCCTTTCCCCTATCAAAAATAAACAGATAAATCTTCCTAATCCTATCCTTGTTTCTCAATAAATACCTTCATGAGTTACCTCTCTTCTGAGTCACCAGAAGCAGCAAAGTGATCTGAAAATTTTCTTATATTGTTTTCTCTTTTTCTCCCACTTTTTAAAAAGATTTTATTTCTTTATTTTTTATTGTGTTATTTTAGTCACCATAAAGTACATCATTAGTTTTTGATGCAGTGTTCCAAGATTCATTGTTTATGTACATCACCTAGGACTCCATGCAATAAAATTCCCTCCTTAATACCGACCACCAGGCTCAACCATTACCCCCCCCACCTCCCCTCTAAAACCCTCAGTTTGTTTCTCAGAGTCCACAGTGTCTTGTGATTCATCTCCCCCTCTTATTTCCCCCAATTTACTTTTCCTTTCCTTCTCCTAATGTTCTCCATGTTATTCCTTATGTTCCACAAGTAAGTGAAACCATATGAAAATTGACTTTCTCTGCTTGACTTATTTCACTCAACATAATCTCTTCCAGTCCCATCCATGTTGATGCAAAAGTTGGGTATTCATCCTTTCTGATGGCTGAGTAATATTCCGTTGTATATATGGACCACGTCTTCTTTATTCATTCATCTGTTGAAAGGCATCTTGTCTCTTTCCACAGTTTGGCTATGGTGGACATTGTTTTTCTCCCACTTTTAGTTGGTGATAAAATCTTATTCTTTTTCATTAACATATAGCCTATCAGTTTTTAATTAATTTATTTTTTTATTGTGTTATGTTAGTCACTGCAGAGAAAGTCAATTATCCTACCAGTTAATTATCACCTCTCATTTTGGGGGTTTCTTTTTTTTTTTTTTTCCAAGATTTTATTTATTTTTTTTTGACAGAGAGAGAGAGACATCAAGAGAGGGAACACAAGCAGGGGGAGTGGAAGAGAGAGAAGCAGGCTTCCTGCTGAGCAGGGAGTCCAATGCCGGGCTAGATTCCAGGACTCTGGGATCATGACCTGAGAAGGCAGACGCTTAAGGGCTGAGCCACCAAAGCACCCCAGGGGTTTCTTTCTTACTTGATTTTTACATAATTTGCTACTCCTTTTCTAATACATGTATCCATGTTGCTGAATGAGAATGCTTTGCAACCCCATTACAGTTAACATAACCACTTTGTACAAATACACAGTTCCCTCCCTCATGACACCTTATTCTTTTTTACCATTATCTTAGAAACTATCTAAATCTCTGATAACTCTGAGACAAATGGCAATCCTGGAATTACCTAGTGCAACACTTGCAAATAAGAGCAACACTGGCTCTTTTTAATATGCATATGTTCATGTTGATGTCTTATTTGAATCCTTTTAATCTTCCTTATTGACTACCACATTAAACTTACTCCCCATAACTGAATATATTCTAAGGTGTGATTTCTGTAAATACCTTTTCCACTGCAAGTTTTCCCAGGCTCTCCCATCTCCAAAAATTTTCATTTCAACCTTACATAAGTCCATACAGCCCCATGTATGTTTGCTTCCTATGCTTCCAAATCCAAAATTCTCCTTACCTCACCTTTTCAGTGAATCTTTATTTGACCTCCATTTTTTCACTGTCCCTGATGGAATTAACCACACTCTTTCCCATATACTTATGAACAGCCTCTCTTTGGCTACTATAATAATGTGCTTAATGTTATCTGAATGTTTTTCTTTTTGTAGATTTTAAGACTCCTATGAGCAGGGATTCTTGTCTTACTTGTTTCCAATCTCCAGGGCACTGCACATTGCCAAGCAGCAATTGCACATATAATTGTTAGATGAATGAATAAATAAACATAACTATACCAATAAATAATGTTAAAGAGAAAAGGTGGAAGCTCTTTCCAGTGTCTACCACCATGCTAAGTGCTTTAAGTATACTAAATGATTATTAAACTGAAGTTATATATAGTTATAGATGTCCTTATCTTTTTCTAGGAAAATAACTGGCTCAGATGATTAAGTTATCCATGGTTCCTCAGTGCATACTTCCAAGGCATGCACAATGCTGTAGCTGTGTGTTAAGAGTCAGAGCAGTTTGTATTTTACAAACTAAAGTTGTATTTTACAAAATAAAGTATTTTACCATGTCTTGTAAATAAGAAGCATACTTTATAAAATCCCTCAGATCTTCTAAGTACACCAAGAGAACACTTGCCAATAGTGCAGTATTGTTTTGTATAGCACAGTCACAACAATGGAGTAATATAAGAACATTTTAATTAAAGTAGGTTAAATCTATATTACTTAGTTTGTATTAACTAAAATATTAGTAGTGTATAAAATTGACTTTTTTTTTTTTTTTTTTTTTTTTTTTGGTAGAATGGGGGCAGAGGGAGAGAGAGACTTCTAAGCAAGCTCCATGCTGGGCTCAATCTCACAACCCTGAGATCATGACATGAGCCAAAATCAAGAGTTGGTTGCTTAACCAACGGAGCCAGCTCCTCAAAACTGTAGAATACACTCTGTAAAACTCAAGACTGAGTTTTAATATCAAATTACAAAGCCTTTCTTTTAATTCTCCTGGGAAAATCAACTGTCCAGTTTCCCATACCATTATTATATACACAGATTTCTGTTGTTACACTTTTCAAAGTCTTTCACAATTGTCTTTCTATTCATTTATTATTTCAACAGATGTTGAATAGGCATCTAATGCATTCACAGCACTACACTAAGTCCTGAGGTTATAATTTGTTTCTGTCTGCCTGGTTGGATTCCATGGGGACAGGGTTCAAACAAACACTTCATGTATACATCATGTCTATGACTTAAAGGAAGAAGATGTGAAGAAATGCATATTGAATAAATGAATACCTTAAATATTATTTTTCAGAAGATTTATTTTCATTATGGACTAGAGTAGTTATTAAAGGGTAGTTTTCATGGATACTGCATGTAAACTTGAGCCACAACTATTTTATAAAGCACTTAAAATAGTAACTAGTAAAATAGTAACCTAGAAATACTGGTAGGCTCATGTAGAAAACAAGAAAAAAAATCAGTCCAGTAGACAGGATGTTCTAATATAGTTGTTGGGTGATAGGAGTCTGATAATGGTGAGGGTAGGGCAGAATGAATGAATGAACATTGTGATTTTTTAAAAAGAAGAAAACCAAGCCTTAGTGACAGATAATGTGTTGAAGGGAAAAAAATGTCAAGGGTATCTTCCAAAATTTCTAATATATCCATGGAAAAAGAAAAGTTGAAAAATGAAGTATCTTGAAGAAAAATGATGAGTTTATTTAAAGAATTTAAAGTAATTCATTTAAAATTGCTCAGTGAATATTCAAGAAGGATAATAAAGAGACAGGCCAAATTGGAAATGTGCGTTTACTGAACACCATGATAGTCGTTTTACTTAATGTTGTAAAAAGAGGTAGTAGGAGAAGTTCCACTGTCATACCTCTTCATCCTCAAAAATGTGTGCACGTTATATTAAAAATGTATATCTCTATTTCCATATGGTTGGTATGACTAATGGTAGCAGATATGAAGAATCCTAGGAGAAAAGGAGTCTGCATTTTCCTCATGCCTACTGCAAAACCCACACATGAAAGGAAACATTATTACTTCTCTATTTCTACCAGACCACGGCCAGTATGAGACCCTGTGACTCTTCCCAAATTCATCAAAGTGCAAACCTAAGTTTAAATTTATCATTTCCAAGTTTAATTTAAAAGCTTTCCCTTTTTAACTCTGACACACTATACTGTGGCTTAAATATTTAAGCACAGACTCTAGGATTGAGAGGCAAAAAACCACACACACATCAAAAGTGTCTAGTGTTTAATTCAATGAGGTAAGCTTTCTCAAACTCCAAAGCTTATGTGAAGCTGTTTGGTATTTCTTCAAGGGTCTTTTATATGTAAATCAGGATAAAAAATTTTAAAAAGAGGGGCACCTGGGTGGCTCAGTGGGTTAAAGTCTCTGCCTTTGGCTCAGGTCATGATCCCAGGGTCCTGGGATCGAGCCCCGCATTGGGCTCTCTGCTCAGCAGGGAGCCTGCTTCCTCCTCTCTCTCTGTCTGTCTCTCTACCTACTTGTGATCTCTGTCAAATGAATAAATAAAAAAATCTTAAAAAAAAATTTTTTTTTAAAGAAAATACTTAGTAATTCTTGAAATCAGGAATAACTCCTCTCAGAAAGTTCTTTGGTTTCTGACTTGAAACAGATAAATGGCAATTGCTTATTTACTTATACATGAATGTAACATGTTTACATTCCAAAAGGTTTAGACAGTTTTTCTTATGCCTTATATAGATTTATGCCTTATAAAGATTTAGAGGACTTATTATTCAGGCCAACTAAGATTTATGCTAGAAAAATAAGGCAGTGTGTGTGTGGGGGGGGTGGGTGTGGGTGGGTGTTACTTTGAAAACTAGAATATACTCTGTAGATAGTGATTCTTAATGGATGGATAGGCAAATACCCGCTAACCTGCACATGAACAACAAAGGTTGCTCTTAGGTTCTCACTAAAAGAAAGATCTTCTTCGGGAGAGGAAAATAATCTCAGTATGTAAAATTTTCTAAGGTCTGATTTTTTTTTTCTTTTTCATGTTAGTTGACAAAGCCAAGCCTTCCACACCCTCACTAATTGATCCCAACAATTTGTCTCTGAAATAGAATTTTAAAACATGGGAGTATTGGAAGAATCTCACTGAAGTGTTCAAGAGGATTCTAAAACTCAAAGACTGTCAAAAACTTTCAGAGAGTAGTAAGTTATAAGGTTACAGTAGCTGGACTTATCATGGGAATCATTTTCTAATGTATGATGTATAAAAATATCGAATTACTCTGTTGTGCAATAGGATATTATATGTCTATTACATTTCAGTAAAAAAAATTCAGATAGTAATCCTAGTTAATAATAATAAAGTCATGGGGTCCCTGGGTAGCTCAGTGGGTTAACCCTCTGCCTTCGGCTCAGGTCATGGTCTCAGGGTCCTGGGATCGAGCCCCACATCAGGCTCTCTGCTCAGCGGGGAGCCTGCTCCCCACCCCCCTGCCTACCTCTCTGCCTACTTGCTATTTCTCTCTCTGTTAAATGAATAAAATCTTTAAAAAATAATAATAACAAAGTCAGGCAGTCACCATGATGATATGATCATTATGATGGTGCTTACATTGCCTGTTGTAATGCTGGATGAATTACATAAAACTACCATTGTGGCTTTTAGTAAGTTGCATAACGTCTCTAATACTTACATAACTGGTCTTTAAAATATGATTATCCACACACTGTAGATGTAATATTTTTTGTGGATGTAATATTTAAATAAGATAACACATACAAATGATTTAATATGATGCCTAGTACATACTAAGTACATAAGACATTCCTCATACTTTTTTAAACTTCAGTCCTCTTTCCTGTCCTGTTATCTTCTTCAAGACCTGAGATAATTAAGTCTTACAATAATACCTTTTTCTATAACATTCTATCCAGGCTATCTCTATTCTAATTTTTTTCTTTATGAAGATATATGCCTGTGACCTTATCTTTTTTTTAGAATAAATACTCTTTTACTGTTTCTAGCAAGCTAGCTTTTTTTCACCTTTCCTTCAATAAATATTGCCTCCTCTTAGTGTCTTAGGCTGAACCTCCAATATAAAGTAATCCCTTCATAATCAAGGTAATTATTGCCTATTATCTGTCACCATATCTTCTGTAGTTTTAGTACTTATGACAGTTTACTTGTACATTTCAGGAGCAGTTAAGCTCTTCCTAGAACATAAATACTCAATATTTCAGTAATCTAAAAAATCATTTCTTACTTGCTTTTCCTACTATTTGACAAGTTCTTGAGTGTGAGGGACATTTGTTCATTTTTTTCACCACTATATTCTGAGAGCCTAGGACAAAGCCTATACTTTATAAAGCTCGATGAATATTTGTTAAATGATTTAGTCATTTAAATGATATTAATCATTTAACAATGGGTGTTCATAAAATCATGTGGTTTCCCCAAGCATTAATGTAACTGTAATTGTCATTCCTTAAAAAAAAAAAATAAATGTAAAGACTATATCAGTTATAACATTTGAGGGCTATGCAACAGTATGAGAGACTGTCATGTATAAACTAGATATAGTAATTAAGTATGCTTTTTATATTGTGTTACTTTTCACTGGCCTATAACAAATGAATTTTTAGGACTAGCTTTTAGAATATACACACCCATATGGGAATATTCAAGTACTGCAAGATTATATGTCAGTGTGATACTGATGATGTGATTAGCACACAGCTATTAATGATTTCCAACAAATTAATTATTCAAAGACCTATATATCAGCAAATTTAGGGTTAAAAACCGTTGTATTTCTTAGCAATATGGATAAGATAAAAATAAGTTAATGTATTAATTACTTCTAAACAACTCTTCAGCATTAATATATTGGACATATAGCTGGTATCCCAGTAGTCTACCACATTCTTGATGTAATTATTTCACATTTTGGACTCAGCCAAGACACTCTGTTATAAACTACTCTTTGAACACATTGTATAAAATGGAGAACATAGTGTTTTTGTTTGCTTATTTTTGGTTTTGTTTTTGCTTAGCTAGGACTTAGTTGATAAATACTTCTCATTACAATGTGGCATTTAATTCTGACTTCTAACCCTCCGTTGTTCGCTTACTAGAAGAAAAGGAACAAATATATTTAGTTTCAAAACAGAGTTTGATAATGAGAGACATTCTTCTAAAACTTAGGTAATAAGGTTAATGCATTATTTCTTAAGAAACAGGGGTGGGAATTTCCTTTTATCTTCCTTTTTCTGGATAAGAAGGACTTCTGGATATGAAGGAGGGACAATTCATATTCCTAATTTTAGATTTTGAGAAAACTTGCAAAGATTGTACAGAGAATTAATAGTCCCCTCACCCAGTTTCCCTTAAAGTTAACATTTTATATAACTATAACATATTTGTCAAAATTAACAAATTAATGTTGGTTCAGTACTATTAACTAAATGCTAGACTTCATCTGAATTTCACTAGTGTTTCCACTGGTGTCCTTTTTTTTTTTTTTTTTTGTTCTAAGGCCTAATCCAGGATAACGTGCATTTAGTCAATATATCTCCTTAGTGTCTTCTGAAGTTAGGGTTTGGGGGTGGATGTTATTCAACTGTACAGTCTTGTGTCAGCCCAAAGAAAGTATGACAAGATCAAGTCTTTGTAACTTGACTATGAATTAGCTTTAAATTTTTTTTTAAATCTACCAAGTCAGGAAGTTAAGGGAGTTTGTTGAGGGTAAGAGAGTAGGTTTCCAGTTTCTCACCCAGCAGAGAACTAATAAACCAGTGTTGGTAATATCAAATTTATACATGTAATATTATCATTAGTAGAGGAGAAAAGGTATTTTATTGAATAAACCCTTCAAACAAATATGTCTTTATGTGTTCTGCATCTTCTCTTTACTGCCTTCGAAGAAGTTACTGATTAATGTGAGCCTGAAATGAAAAGGAATTTTCCCTGATAATTAGCAAAGTTATTATCATAAAACAACGTGGCTATCATCTGATGCTCTAACTTCAGTGGGCTCCTCATGCCACCAGATAGCTTCCATGGTTCTGCTGTCCTCTCTGCATTCTGCTAGCTACAACAGCAATTTAAAACCTCTTGGCTTTTCTCAAACCTACATAGAACTTTATCTCCTGCTGTCTTGCTAGGAAGAGATCTGATCCCTTCTTTCCCATAGAAATGAGAAAGACTAGGGTGCCTGGGTGGCTCAGTTGGTTAAGCGACTGCCTTCAGCTCAGGTCATGATCTTAGAGTCCCGGGATCCAGTCCCACATCAGGCTCCCAGCTCCATGCAGAGTCTGCTTCTCCTCTGACCTCCTCCCTTCTCATGCTCTCTCTCACTCTTTCTCTCTCTCAAATAAATAAATAATCTTTAAAAAAAAAAAAAAAAGAAATGAGAAAGACTAGAAAAAGGAGCTCAACTTTCTTGAGTATTCTACCTCTATCTGCACTTTGCACCTTTTCCCCCCCTTGTTTCCTACAGTGACAACAGAAAGTATTCCTTTTTGCTTACAAAGAAAGATCCTTTTTTTAGGGACACCACAGGTTGTTGACACAAGAGATTAGTATATCTAGAATAATACCTACTATATGGGTTTCTGTGCATAAGCAGTTTGTCTCATTTTTTTCCATCTAAAAACCAAACCCAAAGCCTCCTGCCTCAGAAAAAACCTCCCCCTGGACAATAATCTCTTTCCATTACTTCCTTTCTAAATATCTTGAATGTCGCGGCCGGCGCGACAAATTGACCAGGAACGTGAGGGTAAGAGGATGGTGAAAAGAAATTAAGAGACAAAGAGAGCTGAGGATGATGTCCAACAGTGCCGATTTTATTCCACATCTTATAAGCATTTATAAGGCAGATCACAATAGAAGGAGTAATACATCAGTATCTAGTCAGATAACTGCAAGTTCCTATAACAAGTTTTACATTAATTACAAACAAATCTCATGATGTCAGGTAGTCACGGCTAATGCCATTAGCTACTATTGATACAAGAAGTTACAATCAACCAGGGAGTGGATTATGGGAAGTACAGGAACAACAAGGACCAACTAAGAATTTATGACTCTGACCACATTGTTCCCTTCTGTAGGGAGTACGTGTGGGAAGTCACGTAGGCGAGCGCACGAGGCATAGCACAGACCCTTTCTCAGTGCTACTCAACCTTTCCTGTCCGTAACCCTTTATTAAGGTATTTGGGCTTAAAGGGAGACACAAGTCAGGGCCTGGTTTGGTCCTTGTCTCAAGCCTTATCGTGGCCTCCAACACTTGAATCAATATTTGACAGCCATTGTCACTACCCCTTCACCTATTTTTACTGAAGTTACTAAAGATATCCATGTTGTTTATTGTGATGCACCTATTTCAAAGGCAGTAGAGTATCATGACTGTGCACAGACTCAGCAATCAGACGGCTTCCATTTGAATCATGATTCCATGTCTTGACCTATGATCTGGGCAAATTTGAACAATTTTATTAACCTTTCTTTGATTCAGATTGCTCACTCATAAAATGAAGAAAATTATAATTTCTTTTTTTTTTAAAGATTTTATTTATTTATTTGACAGAGAGATAGAGAGTATAAGTAAGCAGAGCGGCAGGCAGAGGGAGAAAGAAGCAGGCTCTCTGCTGAGCAGGGAGCTTGATGCGGGGCTTGATCCCAGGACCCTGGAATCATGACCTAAGCTGAAGGCAGCCGATTAACCAACTGAGCCACCCAGGCACCACGAAAATTATAATTTCTTCATTAGCATGGAGTTTCTCCTATAGCATGGAGTTCCTACAAGGCTAACATGATAAATATATATAAAGGCTTTCGTCTAGTGCTTACATGCTGTGGGCACTCGTTTAATGTCAATATGTTTCCTGATATCTTCATAGCATTTACCACTGTTAAGCATTCTTTTTACTTACAGCATCTTTCCTTGCCTTTGATTAGTATAAAGTCTTTTGATATTTGTATCCCTATTTCACTAGTTTCTATGTGCCTCCTTTGAAGGCTTCTCCTACCATGATCTCAAATGTGAATTGCTTTTAGGCATCTGTATTTAGCCTCCTCTATTTGTACTATATGTAATTTATATGAGAAATCTGTAAGTTCAATGATTTATACTTTGAGAGGTCCCAAAACTACATTTTCAAATCATATTATTATCCAGACCTTAATACTCTTTGCATCTGAAGCCGAGGATAAGGAGGATAAGGGCATGGATTCTACAACCAGAATCCTGAGTTTACAGTAGTTTTACCACTTACTAGATGTGTGAGTTTGAGCAAGTTATTTAAACTTTCCATGTCTACTCCCTGCATTTATAAAATGGAGATGATAATAGTAATACCCAGAATTGCATTGTTAAGTGAGTGTTATGCATGTCACAATGCTTAGAATAGTGCTTGCACTCAAGTGCTATATTAGTTTTACCTTTAAGGCTCCTTCAGATGTCTCCAAACCAACCCAAACTTCTCCCTTATCAATCGATAGCACACTATGCTCAGTTGGCCAAAATCAGCATCTAGTCTTTCCTCTCTCCTCGTCTTTATATCCCACCAATCGCAAAATAAATAAATAAATAAATAAATAAAATTAAAAAACAATAATAATAATAAAAGCTGCTGATAATATTACCTTTAGACAAAGAAAACAAGGGACTCTGCCCTGAGTCCTGTGCTTTAGAGTACTTGTTGTGGCCTTCCTCTAGTTTTTTCACACTGGTAAAGAATCCTTAAGAACAGGAGATTGTGCTATCCTAGAGCCCAAGACTAACCCTTCTTCACTCTCAGAACTTTGGGTAACTAGCACCCAAGAATTCTCTGTCCAAATGGCAGCCAAGCTGCCCAGTATAGGTTACTGATAGGGTAGGGGGGCACCCTGGGGAAGGTGCAGGGGAGAAAGAATAGGTTGGAACATCATAAAATATTGAACAGGGGATTATGAAACCCAGTATTTCATTCCAAATATTAATAATTTATGTTTTCTGTCTTTTTTTTTTTTTTTAATTTTATGTATTTATTTGACAGAGAGAGAGAGACCGTGAGAGCAGGAACACAAGCAGGGTTTCCACCAAGCAGGTAGTCTGACTCGGGGCACAATCCCAGGACCCTGGGATCATGACCCAAGCCAAAGGCAGACACTTCACCATCTGAGCCACCAAGGCACCCCAATTTTCTGTCCTTTTTTTTGTCAGTCTTGCTATAGGTTTGCCAATTTTATTGATTTATTCAAAGAACTAACTCCATTAGTTAAATAAATAAATAATTACTTTCAGGGGCACCTGGGTGACTTAGTCCCTTTAGTGTCTGACTCTTGATATCAGCTCAGGTCTTGATCTTAAGATTGTGAGTTCAAGCCCAGCATGGAGCATACTTAAGAAAAAACACAAAAACAAAAACATGTTTTAGTGTCCAACTGTTTTGAAATTTTCCTATTATCTTTCAGTAATTAATTTTAGCTTGATTCCTTTGTGGTCAGGGAACATGCATAGAAGGTTTCAATTCTTTTGAATGTCTTGAGTCTTGTTTTATGGTCTATCTTGATGCATCTTCCATGGGTGCTTAAAAAGAATATGTGTTTTATTCTTGAGTAGAGTGTTTTTTGTTTTTGTTTTGGTTTGTTTTAAATTTTATTTGACAGAGAGATAGAGGGAGAACAAGAACAAACAGGAGTGGCAGAGGGAAAGGGACAAACAGGGTCCCCAACAGTCAGCGACCCTAATGTGGAGCTTGATCCCAGGACCCTGGGACCATGACCTGAACAGAAAGCAGATGCTTAACTAAGCTAGGAAGATGCCCCAAGAAGAGAGTGTTTTTTAGAAGTTTCAATAAGATCCTGTTGTTTGATGGTATTAATGAGTTTGTCCTTATCCTTGGTGATCTTCTTTCTGCATGTTTTATCCATTTTTGAGAACAGAATATTACAGTCTCCAACAATAAATGTTGATTTCTATATTTCTCCTTTTTTAGTATTATCAGTTTTTTGCTTCACATTATTTTTCATTTCTGTTGTTTGGATATACATTTAGAATTGTAATGTGTGTTTGATGGATTAGCTTTTTTTTTTTTTTTAATCATTATGTAATGTTCCTTTCTTTTTTTTTTTTCCTTGTTCTGGAGTCTATTTTGTTTCACTTCTGATTTTTTAAAATTAATGTTGCATGATATGTCTTTTCCTATCCTTACTTTTAACATACCTAAGTCATTGAATTTGAAATGGGTTTCTTATAAATAAGATAGAGTTGGTTCACAATTTTTTATTCATTCTGCCAATCTCTACCTTTTAATAGGTACAGTAAGACCACTCAAATTTAGTATAATTATTGGTATGTCAGGGCTTAAATCTTCTATTTTATCTTTTGCTTTGTTATTTCTATTCTTGATTTTTCTGATAATTTTTTCTGCTTTTCTTTGGGTTACTCAAACATATTTTAGAATTCTATTTTGATTTATCTATAGTTTTTTTTAATCTTTAGTTTTTAAGTGTATCTCTTTGTACAGATTTTTACATGTCTTAGGTGTCACTTTATATAAACATAACTTACCTTAATACATTATATTAGTATTTTACTACTTTAAATGAAGTATAGGAAACTTACTTCCCTCTATGTCCCTTTAACCTCTCATGTATGATCCATCTGTCTTAAGTAAATACTCAATATAAATTGAGAACCGCATTAGACAATGTTGTAATTTTTGCCTCACCTGCCAAACAAAATTTATAAAACTCAAGAGGAAAATAATTTTATTGTACTAATCCATACTTTCACTCCATTTTTTCTTCCTTCCTGATCTTCTAAGATTTCCTTATCCCCTTCTCTTTAGAGGACTTCCTTTAGCTATTATTTCACTGTACTTATACTGGCAACAAAGTTTTTTTCATTAAAGAATGTCTTGATTCCTGCTTAATTTCTGAAGGATATTTTTGCTCAAATTTGGATTTACATTACTTTCCTGTATATAATAAATCATTTCTCTCTGATTGCTTTTAAGGCTTTTTTGTGTCTTTAGTTTTCACAAGTTTCAGTATGATATGTATTGCCTTTGATTTCTTTGGATTTATGCTATTTGGGATTTAGTAAGCTTCTTAAATGTCTGGCTTTATGTCTTGTCCTAAATTTGGAAGGTATTTTAGCCATTATATCTTTGAGTATTTTTTTAGTCCTGTCCTGTTACTTGTCTCCTTTTGGGATGCTGTTAAAATGAACATTAGATCTTCTATGACAGTGTTATAGGCTTCTGAGGTTCTGTTCCTTTTTATATTTTAAGTTTATTTTTATTTTTTCTGGATTGAATAATTTCTAAGTTCACTTATAATTGTTTTTCTCCTTTTTATTCAAACCCATTCACTGAGTATTTTATTTATTGTTTTTATTCAGTTCTAAAATTCCCATTTCTGGGTTGCTGGCTTCTCCAGAAACCAATCTAGAGTATATAAAGAAAGGAAAACCAAAAAAAGGAAAGAAACAGAGAAAGAAACAACACAGGGAATTCACCACTGCATCCTTTTTTAGGTTCTGAAATCTCTAGCTCATCTACAATCTTTTCTATGATCTTCAGGTCTTTTAGTATTTTTAGTAAGTTTAATAAGTTTAGTAGGATGAATAAGGAAAAGTGTGCTTACTCCATTTTTCCAGAAGTGGATATCTGATCCAGAATTGTTTGTTTAGCATTATTTGTCTATGTTTTAAATACAATAAAATATTCTTAAGTGTACAATTTGGTAAGTTTGGGAAAATATGTGCACCCACACTTTTAGATATTTGTTAAAGCAGCACTCAACTTTTCATTACCATAATCTATATTAGTGTCTTAAGGATGACATCACAAAGTGCCACAAACTTGGTAACTTTAAACAACAAAAATGTATTCTCCTACACTTCTAGAGGCCACAAGACCAAAACAAAAACATTAGCAGGTCCACACTCATTCTTATAAGGACGCTAATCATTGAATGTAGGGCCCTAAATCCAGGATGATTTCATCTCAGATCTTTTAAGTAATTACATCTGCAAAGATGCTATTTCAAATAAGATCATATTTTGAAGTTCTGGGTAGATATCCATTTTGAGGGGCACTATGTAGCCCACTACAGTGCCATAAAAAAGTGTCCATAAATTTAAAAGAATTGAAGTGATACACAGTAAATATTTAGACCACAGCTAATACAAAATATAAATGACATTTGTAAAAATCTTCAAATGTGTGGATATTAACACACTTACAAATAACTTCTATTTCAGACCAAAAAAGTACAAATTAGAAAATACTTTTAACTGAAAGAAAATGAAAACCCAAAACATGAAGCTTTTGAAACACAACGAAAGCAGTACTTAGAAGGTTATAGCCTTAAACAAAAACATTAGAAATAGGTGAAGGTTGTAAAGTTCACATAACTGTCCAACTTAAGAAGCTAAGAAAAGATGTGCCTGGGTGGCTCAGTTGTTAAGCGGCTGCCTTCGGCTCAGGTCATGAGCCCACGTAGGACTCCCTACTCCACAGGAAGCCTGCTTCTCCCTCTCCAACTCCCCTGCTTGTGTTCTCTCTCTCTCTGTGTCAAATAAATAAAATCTTAAAAAAAAAAAACATTTTAAAAATTTTTAAAAAGCTAGAAAAAGAAGAGTAAGTTCCATCTAAATTGAGTCGAATCTAGAGGAAACAAGTAAAAAAATCAATGAAATAGTGAAAAAGTAATGAAAAGTAAATTTTAAAAAGCCTTATTTTGGGAGAAGAGAAATTTAAAAAACAGATTTAGCTAGTTCTCAGAAAAATAACAGAGAAGACATTAATTACTAATACTATGAATATTCTGACATCATGAGGACATCATGAGTACTATTGCAATTATTAAAAAGAAAGAAAGGAAATGTTTTAAGTAACTTTATTACAATGTTATAAACGGAAATAACCACATCAGAGGAAACAGATAACTTAAATAGCTGTATGTCTCTGAAAGAAACTGGATTTGCAGATATAAACCTTCCCACATAAAAACCATGGGCCCAGATTACTTTACTAGAAAATTGTACTCAGCACTGCAGAAAGATATAGTATCAGTTCTACCCAAACACTTCGTAAGTCATCTGTAAGACAAGAATTTCCCATATACCAAATCAGAAAATGACACTCCAAAGTAATAACCCTTAAGAATAGATGTAAAAATTCTTAACAAAATATTAGTAAACTGAAATGCATCATATGATAGAATTATCACATCATGACTAAGTGTGGTGTATCTCAGGAATGCAAGATTGGTTTTACATTTTTTAAAAGATTTATTTATTTATTTGACAGACGGAGATCACAAGTAGACAGCGGGGGGTGGGGGGAAGCAGGCTCCCTGCTGAGCAGAGAGCCCAATGCAGGGCTCATCCCAGGACCCTGGGATCATGACCTGAGCTGAAAGCAGAGGCTTAACCCACTGAGCCACCCAGGTGCCCCTGGTTTTACATTTTTAAATCAATCTATGTCTTTCACTAAATTAACAAAGTAAAATAAGGGGGGAGAAAACAATGTGATGATCTCAATAGATGCAAAAAGACATTCAATACACCTTCTTAAAACCTCAGTAAATTAGGAATATGAAGGAATTTTCTCAAGGTTGTCCACAAAAAAACTGAAAAACAACAAAACACGGGGAAACTGTAGTTAATATCATATTTAGTAGTGAAATAGGGAATACTTTTTCACTAGAATTGGACATGAAGCAAATATGTTTGCTTTTACCACTCTTTAGTATTTTATTGTAAGTCTCAGACAAGTGCAATAAGGTAAGCTAAAAAATAAACAAATAAAAGTCATCTATATTGGAAAGAAGCAAAACTTTATCAACATTTTTCCCTATAGAAAGCCTTAAAGAATGTACCAAAAAAATTCTCTAGGGAATATTAAATGAATTTAGCATGGTCACAGAATGCAAGATCCCTATAGAAAAATCAAATGCATTTCTATTTTTAATAATGAAGAGGAAATTAAAAAACAAAAATATTCATAATGGCCTATAAAATATGAAATATTTCAGATTGAATTCAACAAAATATTTTATTGGGGCACCTGGGTGGCTCAGTGGGTTAAAGCCTCTGCCTTCGGCTCAAGTCATGATCCTAGGGTCCTGGGATTGAGCCCCGCTTTGGGCTCTCTGTTCAGCAAGGAGCCTGCTTCCCCCTCTCTCTGCCTGCCTCTCTGCCCACTTGTGATCTCTGTCAAATAAATAAATAAAATCTTTTTAAAAAAAGAAAATATTTTATTTCTTCTTGTTTCAGTTATTATTTATATATTAATCTTTATTCACACATGTATTTATATAAGATGGATTTCTAGAAGTGGAATTTCCAAAGCAGAAATTGAGTACATTTTTAATTTTTGGTAGATTTGGCCAAAATGGCATCAGAAATAAAATTTGCTAATGTAGAATTCTACCAGCATGTGAGAATGACCTGTTCTCCATATTCTTGTGAGCACTTGTTATTAAAGTGTTATATGTTTAATGGTATTTACATATCTGAGAAGTTTTATGCATTGAATCATATCCCTCCCAAATTTGCATGTTAAAGTCCTAACCCCCAGTACCTCAGAATATGAGTATTTGGAAATAGGGTTGTTACAGATGTGATTAGTCAAGAAAAAGTTATATCAAAATAGGATGGGCTCCTAATCCAATATGACTGCTGTCATTATAAAAAGAAGTTTTGGGGGACACCTGGGTGGCTCAGTGGGTTAAAGCCTCTGCCTTAGGCTCAGGTCATGATCTCAGGGTCCTGGGATCCAGCCTGCATCTGCATCGGGCTCTCTGCTCTGCAGGGAGCCTGCTTCCTCCTCTCTCTCTGTCTGCCTCTCTGCCTACTTGTGATCTCTGTCTGTCAAGTAAATAAATAAAATCTTTAAAAAAAAAAAGAAGTTTGGGTGAGGACATATACACATAAGGACAACATCATGTGAAGAAAAAGGCAGAGTTGAGGGTGATGCGACGGAGGCCAAGGAACACTAAGGATTTGCAGCAGATTACCAGACTTTACACGAGAGGCAAGGAACACAATCTCTCACAGTTTTGGAAGGAACCAACGTTACTGACAGTTTGATATTTTGACTTCCATTCTATGGAACTGTGAGACAAAAGATTCCTATTGTTCGAACCATCCAGGTCATGGTATTTTTCTGCAGCCCCAGCGAAGTAATAAAATGAGTGAACAAACAAAACTCCTTTAATCTATGTCTTTATATAAATGATTAGTGGAGCTTCTTTTGAAATGCTATTGCCATGAGACTTCCTTCTATGAATTGCGTATTCATATCATTTCTACTGATGCTGTATCAAAACGCTTTGATGAATCCTATTCTTAGTTTTAATAGTTGTTCAGAGTCTTTCCGATTTTGAGGCAGGGTGGTTGGGCTTTTGAGGATAAAAAATTATTCCATTTGTGTTTTTGCCTCCTCTGAAATATTGATACCCTGTACTTTCATTCAGATAGCACTTGTCACAATTGTAGTTATTTGTGTCTCGATTCTCCCTGTGCATCAGCTTCCTGGCAATAAAAACTGGTCTTTCTTGTTTAGCACATATTCACAGTGCATAACATATTTCCTGACACACAGCAGGTGTTCAAAGATATTTGTTGAATGTAATAATATACAAAGAAAGAAACTATTTAATCTATCAGGAGCAGTAACAAATTACAGGACAAAGAGTTTTGTGATTGGAGTTGAGGATTTACTCTACTTATTCTACAGTTTGTAGGATAAAAATGAAGTCTAAAATATATCTAATGCCTAACAGAGTGTAAATTTCAACCCTACTGGTATTCTGTTTTAAAAATTTTTTAATTTAAATTCAATGAGCCACTATGTTGTACATCATTAGTTTCAGATGTAGTGTTCAAGAATTTATCAGTTGTGTATAACACCTAATGCTCATTACATCACATTCTTAATTTTTGAGTAAATGAAAAAACAAGAAATGAATCTTCACCCTTACTTTATATAATTTTAAACTTCTACAAAAAATATAAATTTTTAAGAAAAACATGAAACCCAAATATATCAACCTCTTTTTCTTTTTAATTAAATGTTATAGATTGATCTTCAGCATGTACTGCTATTATCACGTTCTACGGGATCATGAACTAATTGTTTCTCAACCTTAAAGAAGAATATTCAAAGCAGTGACCTTAGTGTATATTTCCCTTGGGGTAAATAAAATGCCGTTTGAGGTTAGTTTTGCTCATTCTCCAGTGTTGAGTTCATTGCTGTGGCTACCACAGTATTCAATATCACAAGCTAATGGAAAAAGACCATTGGAAGTAATATGAAGATAGGATGAAATCACCTAAGAGTGTGACAAAGCATACCATATGTTACAATTTCCGTTTTGAAATTGTACCAGGAATTGAAAATACCATGAATATGAAGCCAGAATGAGATTGCCAGGCCTTTCCTTTTGCCAATTCTTGGAATATAAATTAAGGGTGGGGTGCAGATGAGAAGGAATACTTGTCTATCAAAATAATTATTTCAGAATGATGGCAAAGTCATCATTAAGGAAATAGCAATAATGATGACCCTACCATCTAAAGGCTTTCTTCTGACACTAAGGAAATAATGCTTTTAAGATTTACAGCAGGATATCATCTCCATTTCATTTCAGAATCATGTAGCAAAAGATTCTTTTTTTGGGCGCAGAGTATTTTTCAGGACTTTCCAAGTACAGAAATATTTTTGCAAAAGGAAATGACATTCTGTTTGTCTAATGTCTGTTTTTCACATTCATATTTTGTTATAAAAAGAATACTTCTGGAATGATTTGGTGACAAATAACAGGCATATTGTTGGAGAAAAGATACCCAGGTCCAAGTTTCTGTGGATAATTGAAGGGCTGATTATTCTAGAGGATATTTATTACCTACAGATGGCTGGTTGCAGCTCATTTTACAATGTGTTCATCCTTAATTGTGGTAGAGTTTGTCCTGCTGTTTATCTGTCAACTGACTTAAAATAAAGCCAGAAAGGTTTTTCTTTTGTTTCAGCCAAAGTATCAAAATACAACTCTAAAATACTTTGAGAGCAATATGATTTGAGTCTAACCTGATATATCCCGATTGTGGGAGAATAAAAAAAGAAATCTATAAAATAATTATATTCATTCACTCAAAGTAAACTGGTGTCTATAAAATAGCACAATATATTTAGGGAAGAAACAGATGTAAGCAGTATTTATAGTGGTAATAATATGCTATTTGGCCAGATGTAAAAGCAGATTCTACTCTTGGAATCTGATTGTTTTTAATATTGTAAGGAACAACTTTTGGTGTAATTTTAAGTATTCAAGGTAACTACAATTGTCTGTTGGTTCACTGTTTTACCCCTGTTTCTGCATGTACCTCAGAGAGGTAAATGGAACACTTAACAGTTGCCTGGCTTTGGGCCACATGCAATGATAAAAGCTATAAGCTATAGGCAATGTGGAACTTAAAGCACGAGTTCTAAGAAATGGAAGAAAAAAAGAAGTGGAACTGTTAATTTCCTTGATTCCAAGGCTCACTAACATTAAAAAGAGCTTCCAAGGAGTATATTGGAATCATGAATGAAATAAATAATCATAAAAGTTGTAATATAGGAGTTGACATGGAAATAAAAGATAAAGGAGAGAAAAAGTAAAGGTTTTTTTAATTTTCTTTTTATTAATTATTTTTATTAACATATAATGTATTATTTGCCCCAGGGGTACAGGTCTGTGAATCATCAGGCTTACACACTTCACAGCACTCACCATAGCACATACCCTCCCCAACGTCCATAACCCCACCACCCTCAACCCTCTCCCTCCAGCAACCCTCTGTTTTGTGAGGTTAAGAGTTATGGTTTGTCTCCCTCCAGATCCCATCTTGTTTCTAATATCATAATGAGTAAAACCTAGGCTATTTTCAAGTTCCAAGTGACCGTATCTAAAACTACTTTGCAAAATCTTCAAAAAGAATTAGAGAAAAAAAGTCAAACTTTATTTGCTGAAATGATGAACACTGACTCTCCACAAAGCTGATAGTTATGAATAATTATGTTATTTTATTGAATGATTTCTCTTTAAAACTCTGTAGAACAATAATAGTTTTAGTGTCATTTAAATTCCAAAATCAGGACTATATTTGTTTCATTTACTTTCTGCATTTGTTTTCATTTAGCCAACCATTCAGAAGGGTTAAGGCACATCGTTGTCCAATATCATTAAGTATATAATATCACAGAATTTTATTTTATTATAAGGAAACTTTTGAGTGAGAATTAAATTTAGGAAAAAATAAAAACAGTTTGGTATAAATAAACTCATAATGCTTTATAATACAGTCACACATAGTCTTTGGAACTCTGCTTGCTTTCTTCAGTGGGCTATAATGTTATAGTCATATAGGAGGTCTCTATAGTTTTAGCTTAGTAAAGTTTAGTAAGGTCTTCAATAGAAATTTGACTATGATGTTTTATAAGGCCTTACTGAAGTTTTGGGAGAAGCTCCTCAAAGAATACTCCATTGAAAATGAATAGCTACCTTGATAAGTATTAACATAATGAATACATTCTGATACAAGAAGAAACCAAATGGAATACACTAGCTAAGGCTATTGAAATCTTTCTGAAGGATATCAGAAAGATATCGGTCAGAATAGCTCTGCTGAACATCAGTCATCACTAATAGCTCTGAGCAGGTAACAGGCAGTGCCTACAGATATAGCTTTATAGCTCTGTCTTTTTTATGGTTTTCAGATTTCTCTCAAGGTTAAAGGAATTCCTATTATTTATCAGATATTCTAGAGGAGGAAAACTTGCCTGAATGTGTATAGAAAGATGATATCAATGAATATTTTTCTTTACCAAGCCTATAGTATCCATTTTTTATACATTGGATAGAATGCATTTTCATGATAGATGAGCATATGTTAATGTTTTCTTTTTTTCTTTTTTAAATGAAGCTTAATTCTAAGTTCTCTTCATTGTTATTGAGGTGTGCTGAAGATTACTATTATTTTTATTTATGGTCTGTTTTGTTTTAGAGAACACATCAGATTGGAGGTAAAGACCAATCACAGGTTTCATTTTGAGGAAAATCTCCTTTTCTTCAATTACTATCTCCTTATCTTTTATTTTATTAATACATGGTGAAGAACTTTATTTTAATTTGTAGTACCAAGACTAGAATCTTAATAGAGCTCTGAACAATATATTCTAAGTTCTATTTTATTTTTAATCACAAAATTCCAAAAATACATGGAACTTTCCTTTGATGCAAATTGAAAATCTCCATCTGGAATATGGCCTTTCAAAAATATCATTTTAATCAATTAATGGGACTGTGTAGAAGACTTTTACCCAGTGTAATTATTGTGCTATGCTAAGAAGACAATTACTGCTTTAAATAAAATTGAGAGTCATACAAAATTACAGCAAAAAACTTAAAAAATGCTTTATAATTAAATCTGTGACTAGTTAAGTAAATTGAAAATTGATTTTAATGTTCTCTTCAATATATTGTGTGTACTATTAATTATGAGATTAGAGATTTTTGAAGATTGGACATTTTCTTGTTGACACTTGAAAGCTTATAAATATTAAAATCCAGAAAACTTTAGTACTAATCAGATGTAGCAAGTAGAAAAAAACGAGAGAGAAAAAACAAAAAATATTTTCCTCATTAAACAAAGAGCTTTCTTTCTGAATGTACCTCCTGATTATATGCTTAGAAAACTTAGTATAAAGTCCCTGAAATTATGTTTGTGACTTCTTAATATTTATATGGTATTTTCTTCATTCCTTGACATAATGGCTATTAATTATGAGAGACTTACTATGTGCTGCATTCTTATGAACTAAATATTATCTTCTTTTTATGGTAAAAAGCATGAGTTAAATCTGGAGCAATGTTAAGCAGACAAATACAGCAGTAATTAGAGTGTTCAAACTAGAGAAAAGAAAGGGACAGAAAAAATATAATGAAATCATGACAAAATATTTTCATATTTGATGAAAATTATAAACAGACAGATCCAACAATCTTAATGAATTCCATGCAAAAGAAAATGCAGAATTATACCAGGGTTCATATCTCTTGAATTAATTGAAAAACTGTGATAAAAAAGGAAATATTAAAAAAAAAAAGCCAGAAATGTAAAACTGCATTACATACAAAGAAATAAATATAAGAATTGCAAGAGATATTTCAAGGACACAGTCTATACAAGTAAACAGTGAAGAAACATCTTTAAAGTACGGGGAAGAAAACCATCAATCTAGAATTCTTAAGCAACAAAATTATGTTTTAAAATTGTAGGTTGAGGGGTGCCTGGGTGGCTCAGTGTGTTAAGCCTCTGCCTTTGGCTCAGGTCATGATCTCCAGTGTCCTGCCATGGAGCCCCCTCTCTCTCTGCCTGTCTCTCTGCCTGCTTGTGATCTCTCTCTCTCTCTCTCTCTGTGAAATAAATAAATAAAATCTTTTTAAAAAATAAAATAGAATTGTAGGTTGAATACATTTCTGAACATAATAAAACTGAAAAAAATTTATGACCCACAGACCTTCACTCCTAGAACTGTCAAAGTCCTTCAAGC
This sequence comes from Enhydra lutris kenyoni, assembly GCF_002288905.1. NCBI lineage: Eukaryota > Metazoa > Chordata > Mammalia > Carnivora > Mustelidae > Enhydra > Enhydra lutris. Next base: position 47,483,502 of record NW_019154098.1, read on the forward strand.
AGAGGAAAATGACATCACTTAAAATTGGTGTTAGAATTTGTCAAGTGCTTTTTCTGTGGTTATTGATATAATCATATGGTGGTTTTCATATGTTGAACCAGCCTTGTATTTCTGCTATAAATCACACTTGGTTGTGGTGTAAGATCATTTTTAGGTTGCCTGATTTGTTTGCTAGCCACAATATTTGTGACTATATTCATGAGATACTGGTCTGTAGTTTTATTTTCTTGTGTTGACTTTTCCTGTTTTTACTTTTAAGGATTTTATTTATTTGAGAGGGAGAGAGAGCATGAGCAGCAGGAGGGGCAGAAGGAGGGGGACAAGCAGACTGAGTGCGGTGGGGCAGGGAGCCCCACATGACCTGGGGCTTGATTCCAAGACCCTGAGAACAAGACCTGAGCCAAAGTCAGATGCTTAAACAACTGAACCACCCAGGTGCCCTGATTTGGCCTGGTTTTGATATCAGGGTTATTCTGGGCTCACAAAATGTATGAGGAAGTGTCTCCTCTATTTTCTGAAAAATTTGTAAAGGGCTGGTGTTGATTCTTTAAACATTTTATAGATTCACCAATTAAGCCATATGGGCTTGAGTTTTTTTGTGGGAAGTTACTGTATGACTAATTCCCACTCTGCTTGTTACAGGTCTGCTTAGATGTGTAGGTTTTCTTGAGTCCATTTGGCAGTTTGTATCTTTCTAGGTATTTTGTCCATTTCATCCAGGTTATCTAATGTGTTGACATAAAATTGTTCCTAGTTTTCCCTTTTAATCATTTTTTATCTCCGTAAGTGGTTAATAATGTCCCCTCTTTCCTCATATGAGTAATTTGAGACTTCATTTTTATATTCTTTATCCATTTTTTTTCAAAGAACCAATTTTTGTTTTTATTCATTTTCTCTATTGATCTTTTAATCTATATTTCACTTATTTCTGCTCTAATCTTTATTATTTCCTTCTGTTTGTTTTATGTTCTTTTTTTTCTGGTTTCTTAAAGTTTAGCTTAGTGGTTTGAGATCTGTCATCATTTTTAATATAGGTATTGACATTTATAAATTCACCTCTAAGCACTGCTTTTAACTATATATTTTTTAATTATGCTACAATACTTTTTTTTCTTAATCTTACTATAGTCTCTAATATGTATCTTGATTTCTTCTTTGACTCATTGGTTATTTAGGAATGTAACCTATTTATGAATTTCCCATTGTCCTTTTGTTACTGAATTCCCTAATTCCATTATAGTCAGAGAATATCCTTTGCATTATTTCATTTTGCTCCCTAGGTTTTTCATTAAGGATTTTTGTTCATTTTTGTTTTGGCCAATTTCTTGTTTGCTGCAGTTCTTATCATTGCTTTTAGGTAGCTGTGGTATTAAGCAATTGTCACTGTTTTTGACACCCTTCCTCCATTAGGGAAGAAAACGCTGTTTTCACTGAGCAAGCTCCAGGTCAGATCAAATAAAGATGATCTTTGTAGGGTTGTCTAGGGAACTGTCAAGTAGTTCAAATAAAGACTGTTCTGTGGAAATGTTTGTTTGGGGAGAGGTCAAAACCTGCTTTGTCTTCTACAGAGTTTCCTAGACTGGTGGTTTTCATCATGAATGCAAGGGTATTTATTAGCAAATCTACTGAGAAGCTGGAAAGAGGTTGAAGGGAATAAAGGGGAAGCTGAAATGCCCTAGATCTCTCTGATAATACCAACTTCCAGCTTTTTTTCCTGATAAGCAGTCTTCAATTTGTTCTAAGCCTCTAGCTAACTTCCAGAATTTTGATATTAGATTTTGACAATTTTTTGCCTAGTGTTCTTCTTGCTTTTATACAAGAGTAAATTTTCAGGGGTCCATAATTTCACCATTTCTGGTACTTGTTATTGTAAGATTCTTATATATAAAGTGGTATAATAACACTTGAAAGTAAACTGTCATAAGATAAAAATGAACTGTAAACATTAAAATAACTACTAAAATAACTAAGCATCAAGTTATAATAAGCCAAAAAAGAAAAACTTAAGCATAAACTATTCGCATAAACTATTCTTCATTTATTGTAAAAGCGGAGAAAAATGATAAAAGAGAACAAAGAACAGATGGTACAAATAGAAAGCAAACAATAAGACAATTGACCTAAAGCTAATCATAAAAGTAGTCACATTAAAGGCACATAATGTAAACATCCCAATTAAAAGGCAGAGATTGTTTTTTAAAAAAAGGCAGATGCTATAGGATTATAGCAGTTGATATGGTAAACAAAGGCAAAAGAAAAAAATTGAACTTCCTCACTACTTACAGCCATTAACAAGTCCAAAACAGGAAGAGTGACATTCCTCTAGGAACTCAGCTGCCTGGATGTTAATACTTTGCTAAGGGCAAAAGGCAATCTTAGCATAACTCCAGGATCCCGTTAGTCTTCTTTAACATATTTAAATTCCTTTAGAAACTTCCTTTATCTCTACCACCCCCCCAAGATACATGTTAGCAATCATCCTCCAAGCATATGGCCCACTGATGAACATCTGAAGGGTCTCATGACCGAACAGTAGTAAATGACCTTTTCATTACAACAGCCAACCCCCCTCAGGATCCTGGAAACCTTGTTTCCAAAATACCATGGAGGCTTGTGCCATCCTTAACCTCCTGTCAACTTGTCACAACCTCAGTGAAAGTCTTTCTGCCCACTGGTCCTGTATGCTTTAAAAAAAGCACCATTTGCACCCAAGACATTGCAAGAATTCTTTTTTGACTGTTTGCTCTGAACCCCAACATTTCCTACATCAGCAATTACATTTTAAATGGAAAGACACAGAAAGATTAAAAGTAAAATGATAGATTAACACATGCCATGCAAAAATAGTGATATTAGTGATTATTAATATCAGATATCAGATAAAGTAGAACTCAAAGCCACTAAATTCCAAGAGTTAATTAAGCCATTCCCTAATGACCAATGAATCATTTCATAAAAAATTCTGAATATTTGTTTACTTAATAATAGAACTTCAAATCTGTGAAGCTGATATAATATATATCAACAAGAGATAAACTAAATTAAGGGTATTGAATACCATTTAATCAATATATTAGATAATACAATGTCCAGTATATTCAGGATGCTTTGATGTCCACACTGCAAAAATCAAAATCCTGACGCTTGCTATACACAGAAAATTTCCATTTATATATTATTATACATTATATAAAAAAATATATCTTTATACAATATATATCTTATATATTACATAAACCTATTTACGAAATTCAAAATTTTAAAACACCTTGAAGAGCTTACAAGAGAATATCTACATAATGTTGGTCTAAGGAAAACATTTAGAAGTAAGAAAATAAAACTTCCAATCAAAGAGTTCAAGACTAACAATGAATCTTGGAACACTACATCAAAAACTAATAACATACTGTATGGTGACTAACATAACATAATAAAAAATTAAAAAATTCAATTAAATAAACAAAAAAAGCACAAAGAGTTCAAGACTAATCTATTACATTCAAAATGAAAAACTTGTTTGTATATAAAGAAAGCAACTTTTTTTTACAAAAGTTAATTAACAAGCCTGGTATTTAGAGAGGATATTTGTGATGCATATAATGATAAATCAAATCCTGAATATATACCAACAGAATTCCTAAAGATGTTTTTCTAGAACAAGAAAACTGAATGCTGACCAACATTTGAAAAAAATGCTTATCTTCACTATTTATCTGGAAAATGCAAATTAGCACAATTTATCATTGATATGCACATTGGCAATGTCACTGAAGAATAGTAGAAACTGAGAACATCCAGTATTGCTGTAAGGAGTAGTATAGTCTGGAGATGGGTATTTATTTCAGTGCTGATGTAGTTACACCAGTACTACTTCTGGATGGTTTTTTGTTTCTGTTTCATCAGTCTACAAAGTTTGCCTTTGTCCTCATGCTTGTTAAAACAAAATCACAAGAGGATTGTTCTGAAGCTATGCCTGTGCACTTAGCCAGGGAAGGAAAAGGGATCCACCAACTGAACTGACCTGTTTTTATTAGGAAGTTAGAAAGTGTACAGTGTTACTATAAGATACTCAGTTTCAGATAATATGCCAACTAATTCTATTTTTGTACTTCATATTCAACTTAATCTAGAATTTATATCATTCTTATATAGATCTTATGTCTTCATATTTACATCTAATGCTAACTTATTTTGTTACTGTAGATATTTATGTAAAGTATCTTAAATATTCGATACAGGTATTCAGAAAAAGGTAGTTATTCTCAAAAGATTTACTTCTTTGGTCTCACTCTATTTTTTCCCTCATATTTTGAAATATTTCTATCATTTTTATTTTTAAGGCCCTTTTATATTATTTTATTATCTGTGATTCATGAGGTATGTCTAATGTTTTAATATCATTTAGTTTCAATATTTTTCTCTCTCGCTCTTTTTTTGACAAAGTCTTCATTTTTTCTCTGGTAGACAGAATTTTTAGATGGCTTTAATGATCCTCTCCTGGTTTTCACATCCATGTGCAATCCCATCGCCTTGAATGTAGGCAGGATCTAGTGACTTGCTTCTAACCAATGGAATACAGAACACAAGATGGAATATCACTTGCATAATTAGATAACAAAGATGGTGACTTCTGTCATGCTAGCACACTCCCTCTCTTGCTAGCTTTGGTGAAGCCAACTGCTATGTTGGAAGAACCCAAGTGGTAAAGAACTGAGGAGAACCTCCAGCCACCAACCAGTGCTTAACTGAGACTCTTGGTTCAACAGCCAGAAATATTGCCCTAAGTCATATGAGTTAATTTTAAAGCAAATCCTTTCCTAGTTGAGCTTTGAAGTAAGAACACAGCATATGAGAGTTATATGCTAGTCATATAAGAGTCTTCTGGATCAGAAGACCCAGTTAAACCGTGCCCAAATTTCTGACACACAGTAATTGCAAGATAAAAATCTGTGTTGTTTGAAACTGCTAAATGTGGGGGTGCTTTATTATGTAACAGTAGATAATGGATACATTTTTATCTTAGAGAGAGTTTTTGCTGATTATAGAAGTCTGAGTTGGCAGTTAACCACCCCTCTCACCCCATAACTCTAAAGATGTTTTTCCATTGTTTTGATTCTGTAGTTCCCCTAATATCTATGGTATTTTTTCTGTTTACTTTGACGATTTTTTATTTATTTGGAGTAAAGGGATTATGAAATTCTTAGAAATGGTTTTCTTTTGTTTATCCTGCTCAAAGTCACTGATGTAACTGAATTTATAGATTGATGTCTTCATTCACATTTTTAAAGCTTTTTTTTTCTTTACTGAAGTATAATTGACATAAGTGTTACATTTCAGATATACAATATAATGACTCAACATTTCTGTACATTACTCAGTGCTCATCACCATAAATGTACTCTTAATCCCCTTTATCTGTTTCACCCATTCCCCCACCCACCCCTCCTCTGGCAATCATAGGCTGTTCTCTGTATGTAAGACTGGGTTTTTATTGTCTCCTTTTGCCCCCTTTATTTGTTCCTTTGTTTTGTTTCTTACATTCTAAATATGAGTGAAATCATATGGTATTCAAGTCTCTCTCTCATTTCACTTGTAATTATGCCTTCTAGGTCTATCCAAGTTGTTGCAAATGGCAAGATCTCTTTTTTATGGCTGAGTAATGTTCGTGTGTGTGTGTGTGTGTGTGTGTGTGTGTGTGTGTGTAATGGCATGTCTTCTTTATCCATTCATCTATTAATGGACACTTGGGTTGCTTCCATATCTTAGCTATTGTATATAGTGCTTCAGTAACCATAGAGGTGCATATATCTTTTTGAATTAGTTTTTTCATTTTCTGTGGGTGAATACCTGAGGAGACATATCTAGAAAAATATTTCTGTGGCCAAAGTCAAAGAAATTACTGCCTGTGTTTTCCTCTAGTTTTGTGATTTCAGATCTCATATTTAGGTCTTTAATCCATTTTGAGTTTATTTTTCTGTATTGTGTAAGAAAGTGGTTCAGTTTCATTCTTTTGCATGTAGTTGTCCTGTTTTCCCAGGACCTTTTGTTGAAGAGACTGTTTCTCCCCATTGTATATTCTAGCTTCCTTTGTCATAAATTAATTGACCAAAGAAGCACAGGTTTAATTCTGGCCTCTTTATTCTGTTTCATTGATTAATGTATCTATTTTTGCTGACAGTACCATACTGTTCTGATTACTACAGGTTTGCAGGAAATCTTGGGATCTGGAATTCTGATACCTCCAGCTTTGCTCTTCTTTATCAAGATTGCTTTGGCTCTTTGGGATCTTTTGTGGTTCCATAAAATTTTAATAGTATTTGTTGTAGCTTTGTAAAGAATGTTATCAGCATTCTGATAGGGAAAGCATTAAATGTGTAGATTGCGCTGGGTACTATGGACAGTTTAATAATATTGATTCTTTCAATCCATGAGAATGGAGTATCTTCCCATTTGTTTGTGTCATCTTCAATTTCTTTCATCAATATTTTATAGTTTTCAGAACATAGTTCTTTCACCTACTTAAATTTATTGGTAAGTATTTTACTCTGTTTGGTGTAATTATAAATGGGATTGTTTTCTTAATTTCTCTTTCTGTTAATTCATTATTACTGTATAGAAATGCAGTGGATTTCTGTATATTAATTTTGTACCTGTGACTTTGCTGAATCCATTTATCAGTTTTTTGGTGGAGTCTTCAGGGTTTTCTATATATATATTATGTCATCCACAAATAGTGAAAGTTTTACTTCTTCCCTACCAATTTGGATACCTTTTCTTTCCTTTTTTTATCTAAATGCTCCAGCTAGAATGTCAAGTACTATGTTGAATAAAAGTGGTGAGAGTAGACATCCCTTGTCTTGTTCCTGATCTTAGAAGAAAAACTTTATTTTTTCACCATTGAGGATGATATTAACTGCAGATTTTTCATCGATGGACTTTATTATGTTGAGTATGTTCCCTTTAAACCTACTTTATCAAGAGTTTTTATCATGGACAGATATCATACTTTGTCAAAGTACTTTGTCAAAAAATGTTTTTTCTGCCTCTATTTTTATCCTTTCTCTTATTGATGAGATATATCACATTGGTTGATTTGCAAATATTGAACCACCCTTGCATCCTTGGAAAAAATTCCACTTGATTATGGTGAATGACTTTTTAAATGTATAGTTGGATTTAGTTTGCCAGTTTTTGGTTGAGGACTTTTGTATCGATGCTCATCAGACATATTGACCTGTAGTTTTCTTTCTTTCTTCTTCTTCTTCTTTTTTCTTTCTTTCTTTTTCTTTTCTTTTTTTTTTTTTTGTTAGTATCTTTGCCCAGTTTTGATATCAGGGTAGTATTTTCCTCATAGAACAAATTTGGAAATTTTCCTTCTTTTTCTATTTTTTGGGGAATAGCTTGAGAAGAATAGGTATTAACTTTTCTTCAAATGTTTGGTAGAATTGACCTGTGATACCATGTTCTAGACTTCTGTTTGTTGGGCTTTTTGATTATGGATTCAATTTCATTAGTGGTAATCAATCCAATCAAATTTTTTATCTCTTCCTGATTCATTTTGGGAGGTTATATGTTTCTAGAAATGTATCCATTTCTTCTAGGTTGTCCAATCTGTTGGAATATAGTTTTTTATAATTTCTTATGATCTTTTGTATTTCTGTGGTGTCATTATTTCTCTTCCTTCCTTTGTGATTTTGAGTCCTTCCTCTTTTTTTCTTGTTAAATTTGGTTAAAATTTATCAATTTTGTTGATTTTTTTTTTAAAGAACCAGTCTCAGGTTTCATTGATCTTTTCTGTGTTTTGTGTGTGTGTGTGTGTGTGTGTGTGTGTGTGTGTGTTTTGTTTGTTTTTGTCTCTCTTTCATTTATGTCTCTCTAATCTTTATATTTTCTTGCTTCTGCTGAATTTGGGCTTTGATTGATTTTTTTAGCTCTTTTAAGTGTAATGTTAGGTTGTTTATTTGAGATTTTCCTTGTTTCTTGAGGTAGGCTAGTTTTGCTATCAACTTCCCTCTATGAACAGTTTTTGTTGATTTGGGACCACTATATTTTCGTTTTCATTTGTCTCCATATATTTTTTCTTTTTGTATTTACTCTTTGATTTCTTGGTTAACCCATGCATTATTTAGTAACATATTATTTACTTCATGTATTTGTGATCTTTCCATATTTTTTTCTTGCAGGTTTTGTTTCCCCCTAGTTTCATACTGTTGTAGTCAGGAAAAATGCATGGTATGATTTTAATCTTTTGAATATATTGGGTCTTATCTGTGACCTACTATGTGATCTATCCTGGAGAATGTTCCATGTAAACTTGAAAAAAATGTGTATCTTGGGTTTTTTTGGATGGAATGTTATGTATTTATATACTGTTAGTTCTATTTGGTCAAATGTGACTTCAAAAGCCACTGTTTTCTTCTTGATTTTCAGTCTTGATCATCTATCCACTGATGGAAGTGGGGTGTTAAAGTCCCCTGCTATTGTATTATTGTCAGTTTCTTCCTTTATGTATGTTAACTGTTGCTTTATGTTTTAAGTATTAACTATGTATTTATATTTTTTCATTATTTTTCTCTCCCACTCTCTCTCTCCTGTGAGAAATTATGGTATTTACATTTTTTAAAGTGGGTCCCATATATTTCTATATTTCATTTTGTGAGGGTTTTATTCTATCTGTGTTTCAGTTGGGATATTTCCTATTGAGTTCTTAAATTTATGGCCATACAATGAATTCTTAATTTTGTTTTATTGTATTGTTTTTCTGAAGATTGTGTTTATCTGTTGAAATAGTATTTTTTCTTTTTTTAAAAGAGAGCACATATGCATATGTAGGCAGAGGGAGAGGAAGAAGGAGAATCTTAAGCAGATTCTATGCCCAGCATGGAGCCCAATGTGGGGCTGGATCTCACAACCCTGGAATTGTGACCTGAGCCAAATCAATAGTTAGATGCTAAAGCCAAGTGAGCTACCCAGGTGCCCAGAAATATTCTAATTTTTATACATTTTTCTATTATTTCTTTATTTTTTAAAATATATTGATCAGTATTTTGAATTTCTAGTTGCCTAGTTCTAATGTCTAACTCATCTCTGGGTCTAGTTCTATTTTTTGTCTTTCTTAGTTATCAGTCACTTTATCTTGCTCTTTTGGATATCTAGTGTATATTTTATTTTTTTGATAGAAATCATTCAAAATTTAAGTTACCTACATCACGTAACTTTTCTCTAAAGAATGCTTCATTTTTTAAAAATTATTTTTATTAACATATAATGTATTATTTGCCCCAGGAGTACAGGTCTGTGAATCATCAGGTTTACACATTTCACAGCACTCACCATAGCCCATACCCTCCCCAATGTCCATAACCCGACCACCCTATCCCTACTCCCACACCCCCCAGAAACCCTGTTTGTTTTGTGAGATTAAGAGTCTCTTATGGTTTGTCTCCTTCCCTATCCCATCTTGTTTCATTTTTTCCTTTCCCACCCCCCACAACCCCTCACCCTGCCTCTCAAATTCCTCTTATCAGAGCGATCATATGATAATTGTTTTTCTCTGATTGACTTATTTTGCTCAGCATAATACCCTCTAGTTCCAAGGGATGCTTCCGTTTGATCTGACAAATTGCCCTCAGATTATTTTAATCTGCTGGAGTCTATTTTTAGGCTTTGTTAGATTTTTTTTTTTCAATGTATCTTAGTCCTAAGCAATTGTATGATCCTTACAGCTCTGTGTGCCTGTTTTGGGGTCTCAACTGAATGCATGGGTGGTCATAATGATATTGTACTCAGGCTGGACCATGATTTTAGTGTCTTTCCAGTTCTATGCTATCTGTATTATCTCTATTCTTTTTTAAGTCTCTCAGAATCTTTAGCATTCAGCTAAGATTCTAAAGAGGTCTTACACAGATATTGTTTTGAGTGTATATGTTTGTGTGTGATTTACTTCATCAAGCCATACCCCCAAATCTAAATTGTTATAGAAAATCCCAAACTCTAATATGTTTCATCTACCCTCTAAACCTACTCCTTTTTCCTTAGACTCTATTTTTCTGTACCATGGCTTCAAAATGCTCTCAAAGGGGAATTTCTGTTAATCTTTGGCTCATATTGTGTGCTTGTTTTCTTTCAAGAAGAGTAGTATTCATATTTTGACCAGAATTTATAGTTCCATAAAAGATTGCAGCTTTGGGTATCCTAGACTATAGCATCTTAAGCAGGAATTATGTTTCTTTTAAAAACTGCAGCAGAAGCCAAGGCAAAATATTACCTTCAGGTGTCTATAAGGATAATGGCACCACCAAGGAGGCTGAAATTAATTTGAATATTTTCTGACAGTTTTAGAAATTTCTAGATACATTCAGAAAACTTCAGGAGGGAATGAGATGCTATGATATGAAGATGAAGTCAATGATCCAATGCAATCTGAGATATGCTATTAAGGTGAGTTTCCTTATAACTGTGTCCTACTATTGGCTAGGAAAAGTCAGATTACTATACTATCTATTATATTGTGAATAGTTACCAAAATGACCAATCTCTAGTATATACTTGTGCATATTCTGTATTTTGACATCCCATTTCATAGTGAATGGATTGGTTTCAAGAGCAACACAGAAAAAAATAAGTCTATAAGAACCACAAGTGTCCTCTCTCTCTCCAGGATAGACATGCTGTGGCTGCCAAATCCTGGAGCCTAGTGTGTGAGAATTTTATTACTTAGATTTGAAAAATAATAATAAACTTAGGTGAAATACATAAAAACTCTGATATATGAAGCCAGAGAAGTTTAATTTTGGGAAGAGAGCTAAAAACAATAAAAATAAAAATTTAAATTTAAAACACAGATCCCAGCATGATAGAAACAAGAGAAACCAGAGGTATCAAGTAGTAGGAAGGAGGAATGAATGATTTTCTTTTGGCTAGCTCCCAGCACTGAGCCTGACAATACTTTGTAAGTGGTGGGAATAGCCAGATAATTGTCAATTAGAGATTTTCAGTGGAAAGTAGAGCAGACCTGGATTCTTTAGGAATTACATTCATCTCCAAAAAGTGATTGCATTGTCACTTGGAAACATTTACTGCATAAGAACCAAGAGAATATGTGGAACTTGGTAGACCACCATTTGCTATGAAACTCTTCTCTCAAGAAACATCCACTTAGAAGCAAAGGAGAGCTAATTTTCTACATGCCCGACTTAGGGAAGGCTGACCATGAAAAAAAGCAAACAAATAAGTAAACAAGAAAAATACCAAGTAAATAGCCAACAATAATACATGTTAGATATTATTTTTTAATTCCAAATATATCAATAAGCTGATGACGCCTCTGGAAAATACCAGTTATGTCATCATTGTTAAAGGGGCTCTTGAAAGTACTATATTTCATGTTTTAACCAAATTTCTCAGTATTTGTCAGATATTACTACCTAAGCAATTCAAAGTTATCTCACCAGGACCTGAGAGGCCAGTTGCAGATTATAAATAGATATCATCAAATTAATAACACAAACACAGAAAGATAAATAAGAATTACATTTAGTGTGTGCTTTTTGTTTACAGAAAAAATTAATTCTAAGGCATTTATCTACTTACTGTGCTACATATGAAACATCAGACATTGAAAAAGAACATTTGAAACAAAGCTTACAAGGTGCTAATGCCTTTTATTTTTAAAACAGAAACATTGGGACCAGTGTAAATCCTAGTAAAAAAAAAAAAAAAAAAAGACTGTCATTTCATCTTTAAGTAAATTAAACATTTATAGAATAAGCTTCCACAAATACCAGACACTAAAAGTGCTAGTACTCTGTATCTATCTTTGAAAAGATAAAAAGCTGAGTCAACCCTGTGGGGATTTGAAATTATGGCTCCAGAGAGTCTGAGTATTTTGAACAGAGAACAGAAGGCAGAGAATCCAAACATTCATTTATAATATAAGATTCTCTGCTACACTATGGTGTCTGTTTATTTGTATTAACTGTTCTATGGACCTTGATGACTAGTTAAAAATGTATTTATCAGAGAAGAAAAATAAGATTTCAGGTTCCCACAATAAAAGATACCATAAATATATTAAATCTTTTACTTAAATCATTGCACTTCCCTAAAATTAATTAAGCTTTATTTTGTGTGTGTGTAGTTATTTTTTTCAATCACATTTAAATCCTTCCTAGAGGGAAAGAGTTATATAAATCTTTAATTTTGAATTTTACCCACGAAGTATTTTTTACCTTTACAATGTTTTATGTAGCAGTTTAAAGTTTCTCCTTCCAATTTTTTTAACATTGTTAAGGTGACATGGGTATGTCTTGTCACAGTCCAAAAAATAGTGCTCTTTGGGATACTTGAACATACCATAAGGGGGGGAAAAAAAAAACTTGTTTCTGTTATAGACCCTGGATATGAAGTATTAAATGCCAGTTTCTTGAACTGTTCTGTAAGAAGTATAGCTTAAGAGAGAAAATTTAAAAATTTTTGAAAACTTTTAAATCCAATTCTTCTTCTTATTTTACTTTTCAGAAGTATTTGACACAGTGGATTACACATTGGCCTTTTGAGACTACTACTTCTCCTGGCTTTTATAAAACCCGATTCTTACATGTTAGTGTTTCAAGTCTTGGTCCCAAGCTATGTATTTTTCATTCACTATATTCTCACCTCAGGCTCTTTCTTTGGCTTTGTATCTCAGCTATACACAAAACTTGGAGGACTTAGGAAAGTATTTCCTGAAGAGAAAATATTTGGTTAAGTCTTAAAGCTTAAGTAGTACTTAGATATTGTAAGGAAGGAAAGTGGAATCTAAGAAAAGGAGTAAAATATCAGAGTGACAAGGAAGTGCTGAAGCTCTGAAACTTGTACAAAGATGTTGCTTTCAAATATGAGCTATACCCTGAATTTTTCAAATGTAAGTATCAAGTTCACACCTCTTCTCTCAGCTCAAGTCATCTATCCCACCTCCAGGTTGACTCTTAACCCTTGGATCCCCATAAGAATCTAAGATATATCAGATCCAAAAAACCCCACACACATACACAAAAACTGGATGTACTTTAGGTCTTCCCCATGTCAGTGACTCTCCATCCAAATCCAGGACCTGGAAGTCATCCTAGAATATCATAGAACCTGGAAGTCTTTATTAACAATTCTTTGTCCTATAAATTCTGATTCAGGAAGTGCTGGCATGTCTACCTGCAGACTGACCTAGGATTGCTCCTAAAACAGACAAAAAATTTTCTCACCTGAAATATAATCTCCAGTGGTTGTACCCATTTCCATATAGATTCTATCCAAATCATTCTTCACCTTATACTCTTCACCAATTCTTTACCAATATATGCAATATTAATATAATAAAATAGTGGAGAAAAACCATATAATCATCTAAATAGATGCTGGAAAAGCATTTAAGAAAATTCAACCTGTATCATGATAAAACTACTAAGAAAACAGATTAAAATCTATAGTTAAAATCATACTTTGGGGCGCCTGGGTGGCTCAGTGGGTTAAAGCCTCTGCTTTCGGCTCAGGTCATGATCCCAGGGTCCTGGGATCGAGCCCTGCATCGGGCTCTCTGCTCAGCAGGGAGCCTGCTTCCTCCTCTCTCTCTGCCTGCCTCTCTGCCTACTTGTGATCTCTGTCTGTCAAATAAATAAAATCTTAAAAAAAAAAAAAAATCATACTTAAAGACTGACTACTTTCCTCCTAAAACTAGAAAAAAAGGCAAGGAAGTTTGCACTCACAATTCCCAGTCTGTGGTTAACTGGGGAGTCTATACCAGTGCAATAAAGCAGAAAAGATAGAAGGTCATAGAGATTAAAAAGGAAAAAATAATAAAAACTTTATTTGCAGGTGATATCATCTTTGGATAAAATTCCAAAAAATCATTAAGATGATACAAAATTGTTAATTTAACAAGGTTGTAAAGTACAATGTCAATACATATAAGTTAATTATATTTCTATATTGGCAGGCCGGAGGAGAAAATGAAATTTTAAAATGTCATTTAAAATAACGTTAACAACATGAAACACATAGGGGTCGACTTAGCAAAATATGTGCAAGCCCTGTGTAACGAAACATATAAAATGCTGCTCTTAGAAATTGAAGAGGATAAATGATAAGATATGCTAAGTTATAAATTATAAAACACATTTTTAATATTAAAATTTTTATTATAATTTCTATAATCTGTCACCTCCAGATCCCCCATTACTGAGTATTGCTCAAGATTATATTATCAAATTTAATGTATGATTCTTTAGTACATATTTAGTACATGTAATCCATATAGCTTATCCATCTATGCAAGTAATACATTTGGAGAAGCTGGCCCTTTTCATTTGCCTGGTAACTCTTCTTCTTCTTCTTCTTCTTTTTTAAGATTTTGTTTATTTATTTGACAGACAGAGATCACAAATAGGCAGAGAGGCAGGCAGAGAGAGAGGAGGAACCAGGGTTCCTGCTGAGCAGAGAGCCTGATGCGGGGCTTGATCCCAGGACCCTGGGACCCGAGTGAAGGCAGAGGCTTTAACTCACTGAGCCACCCAGGCACCCCTGCCTGGTAACTCTTGATAGGCGATGTCTAACTTGTGAAATTATAAATGTCAGCATCACAATAGCAAATTAAGGATTTTCAGAGTTAGCTGTACAACAGTGTACACTACAAAATACATTTTTAATGTACTTGTTATCCTCAAATTGGTTCAAAGAGTTGAGACAATGTCCAAAATTCCCATAGGTTTTTGTGGGGATTTTAAATTGATTAATTAATCTTCATTGAAGCATAACTAAAATATAACATTATATTAGTTTCAGTTGCATAGCATAATGATTCAAAATGGTGTAAGTTTCAAACTGCTCACAACAATAAGTCTAGTTAATGTCCATTAATGTGTAGTTATACATTTTTTTCTCTTGTGATGAGAACTTTTAAAATTTACTCTCTTAACAACTTTCAAATGTGCAATACAGTATTATTAACTGTAGATATCATACTGTATATTACATCCCTATGTCTTATTTATTTTATAACTAGAAGTTTGGATCCCATTCACCCATTTTGCCCACTCACTACGTTATGTCTTTGGCAAACACTGCTCTGTTCTCTGTTCTCTGTGAGTTTTAAGATTCTACATGTAAGTGAAATCAGGTGATATTTGTCTTTCTCTAGCTGACTTATTTCACTTGACATAGTGCCCTTGAGGTCCATCCATGTTATCACAAATGGCAAGATTTCATTCTTTTTTGTAACTGCATAAAATATATGATGTGTGTGTGTGTGTGTGTGTGTGTACCACATTTTCTTTATCCATTCAACCATTGTTTGACACTTAGGTTATTTTCATATCTTGATTTTTGTAAATAATGCTTCAGTGAGCATAGTGGTGCAGATATATTTTTAAGTGCTTTTGTTTTTTACAGATAAATACCCAGAAGTGGAATTGCTAGATTATATGGTAGCTTTTTTTTTTTTTAATTTTTTGAGGGAGCTCCATACTGCTTGCACCATTTTGTATTCCCTTTTCTCCACATCCTCACCAACACTTGCTAGTTCTTGTTTTTTTGATAACAGCCATTCTAACAGGGGTGAGGTGATGTATCATTATGGTTTTGATTACATTTCCTGATACTTAGTGATGTTAGGCATATTTTCATATACCTATCAGCTATCTGTATATCTTCTTTGGGAAAATGTCTATTTAGATCCTTTGCCCATGTTTAAATTAGATTGGGGTTTTTTGGTTATTGAATTGCATGAGTTCCTTATATATTTTTGTTCATATATGTATGATTTGCAAATAGTTTCTTCCATTCAGTAGGTTGCGTTTTCATTTTGTTGATGGTTTCCTTTGCTGTGTGGACACTTTTTAGTTTGATGTAGTTCTACTTGTTCATTTTTCCTTTTGTTGAATTTGTGTGTGTGTGTGTGTGTGTGTATAAGATCCAAGGAAATAATTGTCAAAACTGATGTCAAGGGGCTTATCATCTATGTTTTCTTCTTGGGGGTTTTATGGTTTTAGGTCTTATGTTCAAATCTTCAAGCCATTTCAAGTTAATTTTTGTATATGATGTAAAACAATGGTCTGGTTTCATTCTTTTGCATGTGACTGTCCTCCAAGGTGTTTTGTTTTGTTTTGTTTTCACTTTGCTTTCTGTAGAGATTGTCATATTGATTGCAGAGTTTAGCAAAACAAAAAATCTGAAATAGCCAAAACAATTTTGAAAATGAAAACAGTGCTTGAAGACTTTATTTGATGACTTTAATAAGACTATAATAATGAACAGAATGTGATAGTTATAAGGATAGAGAGGAATTAACCAAACATAAGTGCTAAAAATGTATTATTATTTTTAATATAATATCTAGGAGCACAATTTGCTTAATTTTGGGGGGGGGAAACTATCTGAAGTTTCTGTGATGTTATTTGTTATTATTGTTCATTAGGTAAGAGTGCCAAAAGCATATGAAAAAATAAGTTTGACTTTATCAAAATTTAAGTTTTCCTCTTTGAAAGAGATCCAAAAGAAAATGAAAATGCCCAGTACAAATTGGTACAAAATGTACATACATGTGAAAAAGAACTAGTATCCAGTATAGATAATAAATTCTTACAACTCAGTAATAAAAAGATAATCAGCCCACTAAACATGGGCAGAAGATTGATACAGACATTGCATACAGAAGTTTTAAATATGACCTCTAAGCACGTGAAAAGATGCTCAATAACAAGAAAGTGGTACATACAGTAAGTTCAGTAAATCACAACGCATACTACCATACAACCATAAGAATGTCTGAAGTTAAACAGACTGGGAATAGTAAGTGTTTTCAAAGATACAGAGCAACTGAAACTCTCGTGCATTGCAGGTGGGGATGTAAAATGTTATTTTCACAAAAACTGGAAGTTTCTTACAAAGTTAAATGTACCCCTACCATATGAAACAGAAATTTTACTTCTGTTACTTACCAAAGGGAAATGAAAACATACTTTCACGAACAGACTTGTGTGAGAACGTCCGTAATAGCTTTAGTTAGAGTAGTCAAAAACTAGAAAAAAATCCGTACATCCATCAGTGTGTGAATGGATATGGAACTATGGTACATTAAAACAATGATGAGTTGTTTAGCATTCAAAAGGAAGAAACTACTAGTATATAAAATTAGAGAAGAGACTCAAAACACACAGAGTGAAAAAAGATTAAAAAGTACATACTGTATGATTGCATTTGAATGGAGTTATAGAACAGGCAAAACTAAACTATATTTCTTAAAGCAGATCAGTGGTTCCCTGAGGCTGAAAAGAAGCAAAAGGAATTTTTTGGGTGATGGAAACTTTCTATACTTTTATTGTGGTTGTGGTGGTGGTGGTGGTGGTATTTACACAGAAGTATAAT
Organism: Enhydra lutris kenyoni; assembly: GCF_002288905.1. Taxonomy (NCBI): domain Eukaryota; kingdom Metazoa; phylum Chordata; class Mammalia; order Carnivora; family Mustelidae; genus Enhydra; species Enhydra lutris. The sequence goes on from NW_019154098.1 coordinate 47,500,896, forward strand.
ATTGTCAAAATTTCATCCTGCTGTAAACTTTTAACTGGGGTCTTTTATTGTATGTAAGAAAACAGTGTTACATTTTAAATTATAGGTGAGAAAAGGAAGAGAATTAAGTTTCCTGATGTATAATTAAAAAAAAAATAGCTACCATTTATTAAGTACTTAGCACATGCCAGGCCTTTGTCTAAGCATTTGAAATGAACTATCCCACCTAATCTTCACAACATCCCTAACAGGTAGACACTATGACTATTGTAGAGGTGAGGAAAGTCAGTGTTAGGGAGCAAACATAGCCAAACTTTTTTCTCAGGTTTAAGCACTTAAGGATTATATAGTATTTTCTTAAAGTTTCTAGAAAGCTCAAGAATTTCCTCTCTCTACTTTTTAAATTGCTTTTTCTTGGCATTGAGATTTAGTCTAGTTCCCATGGAATGAAACCCTGAAAATCAATACATCTGTTTAACAGTTTGCAGTCTCTGGAATTCTCATTGAATCTATCTTCTTATATTAAAACAAAACAAAACAAAAAATACCCAGGTCAAAATGATGACTTTAACTATGATTAAATGTAAAATGAAAACAACAAATGAGACAGTAGTCTAAATTTTGAATGTAAGCTATATATAAATGTCTATGCTATATATATGCAGTTTCTTTCACAATTCTAGGTAATTTTCCCATATTTAATTTTTCTTTCCTAGGAATAAACTGAAAAGAAGTACTTTTATTGTATTGATAATATCCTAAAACAATATTTAAAATAGACATTCTGAGGATGGGAAAGTTAACAAGATTGGCGTTAAAAATTGTATTTTGCTAAAAGGATACCATTCTGATGGCAGCACTATTAGATTTTACAGACAATGGTTATCAAAAAGGAGCTTTTCTGAGGAATATTTGATCTTTCTTGGATCTATTTCATTTCTATATAGAAAATAATTAAAATGTCACTTTTCAGTACTGTTCTCAGTACTGAACCTACTGAAGGAACATACTGAAGTTTCCTTTCTCCCAGAAGTCTTATGTACCCTTTCATGATTAGTTATTATAATAAGCAGACATCAAGCATGTAAATGAAAATGAAATTTATTTGCTCTAGCTAAGAGCTACAGAGTAGCTCTACAAATACATAATATTTGTAAAATAATAGTGTGTCCCTTTTCAATAACTTACCTCAAAAAGAATTTCTCTGTGCAAAATGCAGAATGTCTCACTACAGGTAATGAATTTCAGAGAACAAAAATGTTATGCTCATCTTGGTTTTGTATCTTTATGAGTTTTGTTTTTTTCCTGCAAAATTAAGCAAATTGTGCTCCTAGATACCTTACTTAGAGAAAAAATATATATACACACACACACATACACACATGCATATGCACATAGATATGTGCATGCATATACACACATATGTCCATATTTGCATTTTGTATTTCTAGTAGTATTCTAAACAACAAAAATACAATATAAGCAGTGATGTAGGTTATCCCAATATAAGCAGTGATGTAGGTTAAAGTTCACTATCATTGGGATGCCTGGGTGGCTCAGTTGGTTAAGCTGCTGCCTTCGGCTCAGGTCATGATCCCAGGGTCCTGGGATCGAGTCCCACATTGGGCTCCTTGCTCAGCGGGGAGCCTGCTTCTCTCTCTGCCTCTGCCTGCCACTCTGCCTGCTTGTGTTCTCTCTCTCTCTGACAAATAAATAAATAAATAAAATCTTTAAAAAAAAAAAAGTTCACTATCATTATACCTAACAAGTGATATCACAAAGAATGCTGTATTTCTAAGAAATAAGAAAGCATTCCATATGGAGAGTTTTATAAAAATCCATGGTAAAGTTATATTTTTCATAGTGTACAAAGAGTTTTCTACAAAGAACAATTTTGAAAAATTTTTTCCTTGCACTGATTGACCATGTAACTGGTCTTGTCTAATAGCTATGGCTCTATGTTCAGGCACATGAGCAAACACACACAGAACAAAACTAAACAAATAAAATATCTACCTAAGATGATGATATTTTCGTACTGGAAGAGCAGAGAGAAGAGAATATTTGCTGACCTTTTGTATTACAGACATCAAAGAGCAATTTCTTTGCCTTTCTTTTCTCTTAAACGAGGCTAACAACCCCAATTCAATATTCATCTGAACTCCCAAAACCTCCAGTAGTCACAGGAAAACTGAATTCTACAAGTTTGAGACTCAAAGGGAGGAACAGAAGCGTCACATGGTGCAAACTACCTCTGTGTGTGTGAAATTCAATAAATTCAACAAAATGCATTGAATGGGTATTACGTGCGAGACCTTGAGGTAGGGCGTGGGGAAAGAACAAGGACAACACTGTTCGTGCTTTCATGTAGCTTACAGTCTACTGCCCAGAGTGCTAGGTTGTTCTATTGATTCACGAACTCACTTAGAAACATCTGTGATCCATGTGAACTTGTGTGAATAGAGTGATGACTATTAGGTGAGGTCTTCAAGAATGAATGGCCTATTTCAGTGTCCAGCATGGTGATATGAGCGATATGCAGTGATGGCAGATGGAGGAGTGTGGCGTGAGAGAACGTAAAGGGGAACGCAACCCCCCAATTTTCTTTAGAGGCCAGAATTCACAAAAGCTCCACCAGATTTGTAAATGGGATTAACAGACACTAGCAAATAACTGAACTAGAAAACAATTCATGATAATGTACCTCTACGAATCCTTTCAACCCAACATGGAAATGGTGGAGGGTAAAAAGTTCTCTGCCAAGTCTTATTAGTCTGTTTAACAAATTTCAGGATAAGCTGATGCTTCAGTTATGAGATTAACAGTTTAATTTACAGGCACAGAAATGGAAATCATGTTTCTTTGTTGTGTTCAATGCAGACTTGACAACTAAGTGGCTGTGGTTCTGACAAGTCACTTAAACTCTGTGCTTATGATACCCTAGATATTGAAAAGAGTAATATTTATCTTACCTGTTTAACAAAGTGTACATGGTGATAGATGGGGAAGGAGCAACACAGGTTCCTCAGAAGAAAAATGGCACATAAGAACAAAGCGTTCTAATGCCATCATTTGGCATTACAGAGGGAGAGTAAAAATAAATGCCAGCACTTTTCAAAGGACCCTTCTGTTCATTAAGCTCTCAGTGACAATGGAGGAGGCTGTTTCAGGGCTACAACCAGGAGAGGTGGGAGTAAATTCCCTCCAGGCCCAGATTGGATTTTAACTTTCATTTGGAAAAATAAAAGGACTCTGAACTCCTTTAGATGGTCAGGAAAAAGCAACTGACATTCTTTCTCCTGAAATGTACTTACTGAGCATTTTAACCATAGGGAAGCTCGTTAGTCCAATTCATTATTGCTGAACTCTGCATCAAACTGGTAATAAATGCACAATTGAGAGTAACTCCAGTGTTCCCTTACACATTCTTGTAAAAGAATAATGCTTCTAAGTTACTGCCTATGTTTTGTTAACTATTATAGGGTTAGCAGTGATTTCAATATGCCAGGAATGTGCAACGCACATAGATGGTTCATATTTAGATGGTCAAATGTGAAATAGTAAGTTACAAGGAAATACTTTAAGATCATATCAGATGCCCTTGGAAGAAAGAGAGAAGGTGGTATTAAGCAACTTCCACTGATAGCCTTGACAGAGGTTCATGTTGTATGCCACAAATGTAGCATTGGCACTTCATAAAAATTGGTGAAATTCCAAAATTAATATTAAATAATAAGCTAAGTAAGCAGATTAAAGTTGTGTATTAGTAAGTGACCTGCCATTGAGTTTTTGAAAATCAAACCAGCGGTGGATTTAATATTTAAAGGACACTAACCCAAGCCACCCAAGTGCATAACAGGTATTGTTGCTGATGTTAATTTTGTGAATCTCACAAACAAGTGAGAATGAGAGGAGTTGGGGTGGGGAGGAAGATAGAGAATGAAAGAGAGAATGAGCATTCGGGAATTAACATTGATGAAATTAAGTGGCTTAAACATTCCATCTTCACTCTTTTCTACTTGTCACACAATCCGACACATATGTTGAATTTTTAGTCAGCCCAAGTTCTCTCAACCGCTTTATCAAGCTGCCCTCCCCAAAGCTCTGGAATAATACATTTACAAGTTAGAAAGGATATAAATCCACATGTCACCTTTCCCAGGGGATAAGTGCTTCATCACAGAAGACTTTGAGCCCCATGAGAGAAATTCTTGGCACCAGGTGAGGGAGACTAAGGGAAAGAAATCAGAGCAGATATCAAATGTCATGTAATTCATTGCATTTAAATAGAGAGTTGCACCTTCTGTGTGTGACTGGTATATGGAGTGCAAGTCAACTTTATGATCCATAAACATCTATAAATCTCATTTAACAATTAATATAACAGCACCTGGGGTGGTTTAGAGAGCGTAAGGAGGTATAAGACATAATCCTTTCCTTTAAATGTGACTGGGACAATCAAACAGGCATGCATAAAATATTTTAAAACTCTAAGAAATATCTAACAATTAATTATTGATTTATTACTGAATTTCTCTTTTGAGCTCACATGAGATTTTCTGTGATAGACTATTCTGTTTTTAATATTTGTGCTTGTAAGACCTTTATAAACTATTTTTCTACTCTTTTAAAAATAGAAAACTTCTTGGTGATTATGGTACTAAGAAAACAATTATGATTTTACTTAGTAGTGTTTGATAGTCTCTAGTAACATGATGATAACATGATGTAGATATAACATGATATAGTAAATAAAAACACAAATCTTTTTCTCTAGTAAAAAATTACAGATTAAACACTTTGCATTATGAAACCACAAGCAGAAATAACCGCGTCACTTTTTATTTCATAGCCTTGAAGGAAGATTGGTAAGTAAACAAATGTGCTAAGAACATAAAGAACTAGATCCTAATTTAACCTTGTGGTTTACTAATATGAGCTCCTTGAGCTTGGGTTTCCCCATCTATAAAATTGGAGAGCATCATTGTAGTTAGGAGCAATTAAGATAATCTATGCTTAACTGCTTCACTTGTTGGACTTTATTCTAAGCATATGCTTAGTTCTTAGAAATGTATTTGTAACACAAAAAGTGGTTTTTGAAAAGAATTTTGTTTTGGCTATGAGATTATTTTAATGTTAACTTTTGATATATGGCAGATGAAATCAAACCTCCTAGATATTTGAATTTGAATGGAAAAGTAAAGAAACATAAAGCTTTGAGCATTAAAAGCCACCTTCAAAAGCCAGTGTTTAGTGGATATTACCACTTTATTCTTCTCCTAAAGCTCTCACTTTGTCATCCTGATTAGAAGGAATGAAGCATAAATGCATCCTAGGATGTCTGTATATTTTCTGTGGCCAATAATTATACAGTTTTGCTGCTGCTGGTGGCGTTGGCAGAGTGTTTATGTATGCAAGTATACAAAAAGGAAAAATCTGTAAGGGATGGGGATCCTGAACGTAGAGTCCTCAGTTTCCTTTCCTGAATCCTGTGATGTTAGAGACTTGTGTGAGTGGGCCAAGGCTGGAGAGTCTTTTTTTTTTTTTTTTTTTAAGATTTTTATTTATTTATTTGACAGAGAGAGAGAGAGAGAGAGAGAACACAAGTAGGCAGAGAGGCAGGCAAAGAGAGGAGGAAGCAGGCTCCCTGCTGAGCAGAGAGCCCGATGCGGGGCTCGATCCCAGGAACCTGAGATCATGACCCAAGCTGAAGGCAGAGGCTTAACCCACTGAGCCACCCAGGTGCCCCTAGAGAGTCTTTTTGCAGATAACCACACATTCCATATCCTCAGCTTTCCCCAAAATGTACAACAATACGTAGCTTCCTTCCCAAATGTCTTCAAAGAACATTTTTTATATTGGGGCACCTGGGTGGCTCAGTGGGTTAAAGCCTCTGCCTTCGGCTCAGGTCATGATCCCAGCATCCTGGGATCGAGCCCCACATCGGGCTCTCTGCTCAGCAGGGAACCTGCTTCCTCCTCTCTCTCTCTGCCTGCCTCGCTGCCTACCTGTGATCTCTATCTGTCAAATAAATAAATAAAATCTTTAAAAAAAACACCTTTTTTATATTATTATTGATTATTATTGATCAAATTATTGATATCTTTGATATAGCTCTTAGATAGTAACAATTTATTACTCCCTTCCCACTCCTTACCCATCTATTTTCTTTTATATTCAAAGTGTGTGGAAGAGTGAACACAATTTGAATTTTTTCTTATGCTCCAAGAAACGAACATCAATCAAAACACAGTGCAATTCTAATTAGACTCCAGTATGCGTCTAACATTTTATTAACCCTCAAAATCTCAATGTCACATTCTATTGAACATTTAAAATTGTATCAGACTATTTGAGGACTCCAAAGCCTACATACTCATTTTTTTTACCTAAAACATGGTGGCAGGTTTACCCATAAAGGTCTGCAGCCTCCAGGAGAATACTTTGGGAGAGATGGGGGAATTAGGAGAAACAATCTTTTGTTAGGTTGGAATTGGGTGATCAGAAGTCCCTGGAAATTCTCATGGATCCAAGTCATGGAGATGCTCAAAGCATCTGGTCTGTCCCACATGGAAGTGAGTTGGAAGTGATCCCAGGACAAGGGCTCAAACAAGGATAGGGCTCGCTTGGGCTGTGGCCTGAATGAGACCACAATAATCCATGGGTCCAAAACACTAAAGAAGGGCTTAAAATTTTTTCAAGGAAGGTTTTCAAAGACATGGAGCAGGTGTTCTATTTGTCATTATATAAGGGGGATATTGCCTGATGGAAAGCCTACTCAAAATTCAGATGAGTCTATAACTGGAGGAAGAAAATAATAATCTCCCATGCAAACCTACATGGGGTAGAAAGAAGCCTCTTTGTCTGTCTGCTTAGACAGACACACATGAGCAATAATATTCATATCAACATTGAGGCTTGGGAAGTGCAAGGTATGATTCCAGGCTGCATTTGGGGCTAGGGCATAGAGAGATCTTAATAACTTTGCATATAAAAATTAATTTTTCTCTTGCCTTAAAAGCGCCTTACCATAATAAGAGAAAGTCAAGCAAAATGAGAAAATAACCAAAGTATTTTAAAAACAAGTTGTAAATAATTCTATGCTAATGCAAAGAGCTAAAAATTTAACCCCCTTCCCTTTTCCTAAACATTGGGAAAATATACAATACAAACTAAAATGTGTGGGTATCTGTACTATATTCGTCATATGTGAGTATTTGAAAAATCTCTCTCACAAAGTAGTTTAGTTTAGTTTTTTTAGCCACAAAAAGCAATGCAGAGAATAAGGATTAAATAGAGATAGGAAGTCCAAGAAAAAGGAGTCCCTGAAAACTCTGCCCAGTCATACTTAGATCTCAAGGGACAGAATAAACTTTGCTAATGGTCAGACTTTAAGTATGGACCAGGAACTCTCTGGGTTCTAACTTAGCATTCAAGTTTGACTTCTCATACAGATTAGATTTGCTAGGTAAAATATAGGAATCATAGCTAAATTTGAGTTTCAGATTTAAAAAATGGTTTTTAAAAATATAACTATATCTGAGGTGCCTGGGTGGCTCAGTGGGTTAAACCTCTGCCATCAGCTCAGGTCATGATCTCAGGGTCCTGGGATCGGGCCCCACATTGGGCTCTCTGCTCGGCGGGGAGCCTGCTTCCCTCTCTCTCTGCCTGCCTCTCTGTCTACTCTGTCAAATAAATTAATAAAATATTTTTTAAAAATATATATAACTATATCCTGGACATGGGGGAGGCTATGTGCTATGGTGAGTGCTATGAAATGTGTAAGCCTGATGATTTGCAGATCTGTACCCCTGGGGCAAATAATATATTATATGTTAATTTAAAAAATAAGTATATCCAAAAAATACATGAAACATACACTTAAAAAACGTATCCATTACCTAATGAAATTCAAATTTACCTAGTGTCCTGTATTTTATCTGCCAAATCTGACAACCATAATACAGGTATATATTTTCTTCTTAAATACCTAAATTTAATTTTTGCCTGCTCAAATTGTCTTGTTAGTCTCATTCATTCCCCATCTCCTCTGCCAGAGTCACTTTCATCTTATTCATCATCTCAATGCTAATACAAGTGTATTATATTATTGAATGCCATTTAATGTGATAATTGAGTAGTAGCCTTCTGGCTGTGGTTGACTGGATATATGTGGTTCCTCTTCCTCAGGGAATAACTTCATGCCATAAATATTGGCATGATAATATAAAATATTTGATAAATATTTGATAAAATGATAAAATAAAATATTCTGAGATGCAGGGATGAAACTAGATATTCCAATTATAATTATGGTGGATACAATTTTAATCCATCTTTTCATTTAATAAATTCACCATAGACCAAACACTATCCTGGGTAATGGAGATAGAAAATAGAAGAATAAGACAAGATTTTTGTCCTTAAAATTCTCAAATTGCATTTGGGGAAAAGATGAATAAACAAAGAATTGCAAGATTAGAGGTTTGTACCAGTGGCAGCCAAGTGATAGAATTTCTGTGAAAGATCAAGGAAGGCGTCTGTTCTGAGATTGGGACAGGAGAAGGTGATTAGGAGAAGTTCACCTATACACTTATACACAAAAAAGGGTTTTCTAAGGGAAGGAGTAGGATGAGCAAGGATGAGAGACTGTGACTTTAGAATGTTCTAAGGCATGAAAGTAACTCCGTATTTCTAAATAAGATAAATAAGATGATAAATCCTGAAAGAATTTTATATAACTTTGTAAAGGTTTTGGCCTGTATTTTGTAGTTTCCAGGAGTAAATGTCTCTTAAGCAGGTGGTTACCTTATTAGATACTCTATGTGATTCAGAGAGAGAACTCTAGTAGTAAAATCAGATGGCAGTGGTTAGAAGGCAAACAAACTGGAGGGAGGGAGATGTAGGAACGTGCTATTCATAATGGGAGGCCAGGGGAAACTGGTACATAAACTAATTCGGGGAGCATAAGCAGATTTCAGGAATGTGTTGAATTGAAGAGATATTTAGTTGGCTGCATTAACAAAATTTACTGATCAGTTCATGGAGTAATAGGGAAAAACTAAAGGGACGATAAGAGCCTTAGATAATTCCACTGTTTGCGGAGGGAGGTGTCAATGAATTAATTGACTAAGTCAGTCAAGGGCCAGGAGTGTGATGAGACAAATGAGACTGTTGCCTGAGACACAAAATTTAACTGATTTTAAGTTTGTCTCTGATGCTTGACTTCTATTATGAATAATCAGCATAATATTTCTATTTACTCAAATACTTCTTACCCAAGTCCATTGACATTCTTTATTTTTTATTTTCCAGAATGGTAAAAATTAAAACATTTGACAGTACCAAGTGTTGGATGTGTACATTATGACTATGTACTGTTTGTTAAGATTAAAACTCGGTGAATAATTTTTAAAAGTATTTTGGCAATATATAGTAAAGTTTCATATGCACAGAGTCTGTGATCCAACAATTTTATTCTAAGGTACATACTCTGAAGAAATCAAATCACTTGTATACCAGGAGAAATGTAGAAAAAAGGTCAAGATAACCACAATCAGATATCATTTTTTAAAAACCTAGAAAAATATTATCAAATGATAAATTATAATACATTCATTGAAGTAAATATAGAGCAGTGAAAATGAATGAAAGATAGTTGCACAAATTATCAGAGATGAATTCTAAAATAGTTTTTTTAAAAGGTGGTAATAAAAACATACATATTATATTGCTCCATTTACATAGAGTACAAAAAAAGATAAAAATATAATAGTTATCTTGAAAAAGAAAGTGGGATGCAATTAGAATGAAATCCAGAAACCATTCAATGTACAGGGAATGTTTTATTTAAACTCAATAATCCATTCATTAATGTTCATTTTACTTTTAAACTCATATGTTATATGTAATGTTTTTATAGTTCTACTTTTTGTATCTATAATACTTGATGCCTCAGGGTGGCTCCTGGGTGGCTCAATGGTTTAAAGCCTCTGCCTTTGGCTCAGGTCATGATCCCAGGGTCCTAGGATCAAGGCCCATATCCGGCTCTCTGCTTAGCAGGGAGCTTGCTTCCTCCTCTCTCTCTCTCTCTGCTTACTTGTGATCTCTGCCTGTCAAATAATTAAATAAAATCTTTAAAAAAAAAGTTTAAAAAATTGATGCCTCATTTGCCATGTTTTTAATGTCTTGAATAGACACAAAAAATTGATATCCATCATGATATTCTTTTGGATATTATCATGCTTGGTAATTATTATCACATATTCCAAATCCATTTGTTTCTGGCTTTCATTATGAATGACCAAACAACTCTGCTGGTGGTCATTTATAAAAATACAGTTAACCGGGACACCTGGGTGGCTCAGTTGGTTAAGCGGCTGCCTTCGGCTCAGGTCATGATCCCAGCGTCCTGGGATCGAGTCCCACATCAGGCTCCTTGCTCAGCGGGGAGCCTGCTTCTCCCTCTGCCTCTGCCTACCACTCTGTCTGCCTGTGCTCATGCTCTCTCTCTCTCTAACAAATAAATAAATAAAATCTTTAAAAAAAAAAATACAGTTAACCATGGACAACACAGATTTGAACTCTGCGGGTCTACTTATACATGGATTTTTAAAAAATAAATACAGTAGAATACAGTAGATGTATTTTCTTTCTTTTTCTTAAAGATTTTATTTATTTATTTGACAGACAGAGATCACAAGTAGGCAGAGAGGCAGGCAGAGAGTGGAGGGAAGCAGACTCCCCACTGAGCAGAGAGCCCGATGCGGAGCTCGATCCCAGGATCCTGGGATCATGACCTGAGCAAAAGGCAGAGGCTTAACTGACTGAGCCACCCAAGTGCCCCACTTACAACTTTCTTAGTAACATTTTCTTTTCTCTACTTTACTGTAAGAATACAGCTTATACTACATATACAAAGTATGTGTTAATTGAATGGTTATATCATCAGTAGGGCTTCTGGCCAACTGAAGAGATATTTAGTTGGCTGCATTAACAAAATTTACTGATCAGTTCATGGAGTAATAGTGAAAAACTAAGGGGACGATAAGAGCCTTAGATAATTTCACTGTTTGGGAAGTTAAATTTTGAGGGAGTCAGAAGTTATACACAGATTTTTGACGCTCAGGGACTGGCACCCTTAATCCCAACATTGTTCAAGGGTTAACTGTATTGTGAATTGTCTCCTAGCTGTATCCCTTTCAGAACTTAGATGTCTGTTTAGTACCTAGTGTTACCATTGGCTGGCTCTTTTGTTATTGCCCCAATGTGCACTAGTTATTACCTGGGCAAATGATGATTTGGATTTTTGAGATCATAGAGTTATCCTTTTTCCCTACAAGCTGCCATATCTCCCTGGTAACATATTTGTTGATATCTAACTGCAACCAATGGTGTTTTGTTCAGCTTTTATATTTTCTTCATCAAAATGTCTTTCTGCATGCTTGTCAATGATAGTCATGAAATTTCTTTCATTTTGGCTCATCTTGTTAAAACTATTGAGGTTGTCTGAACCTACAGAATATTTCCAATCCCTAAAAGATTTTTGCTTCAGAAATGTCATGGAGTTTCTTACCATCAACCTAATAAATTTCAATCAAGTTGCCAATATTCTTTCTCCAACTGGAGCCAGTTTAATGACAACTCAGTGCATTTCCTCATTGAACTTGACTATAGTTCAATACACATAATTTTTTACCAGTGAAAAATGTTACCTCTTCCAGATAATAATGGAAATATTCTTTTACCTAATAATCATTTTTGAAGGCAATCTAGACATGGCCTCAGAAGAGAAAACCAGTAGTAAGGGATTTTGATAAAGTAGGTTGAGAGATTTCCCACCATATAAGGAAGCTATGGTTGCCTCAGAGTGAGAAGGGTGGGGTCTTTCTGATTCATTTTTGCACTGCTTAGCAAAAGATACTCTAATCTTGGCACTTCTCAAGAAATGTCTCTGTAGAGGTAGTACCTTTGGCCAGTAGATTCTGCTGAGCCCCTGAAACCTCAAGTTTCAATCTATAGTATACTCCCCACTCACTCCTGCTCTCCTGTTCTTCAACATGTAATTTCTATACTTCATTGTTGATAAGTAGAAAACTGTATGTGATATTCATTAGTTATTTTTGGATTTGTTGCAAATATGGATTAAAATAAGTGCCAGTTAAATCTTAGAACAAACACACACACACACACACACACACACGACCATACTATCACCACCACAAACACTATTGCTAACAACAACCAAAAGTGCTCAAATCAGTGTAAAAGGGAAAGAAAAAATCTAGAAAGTTAGGGCATTTCCAAAACTGTATAAATGTGATTAGATATTTGAGAATTAAGTTTCTCTTTCTTAATGTAGCTACCACTAGCAACACTAATTCTTATAATTACTTGAAACTTTTGAGAATAAGGAAATAAAAAATAAGATTTATTGTCATATGTGTTTTATGATCAATTTATAAATAAAGAATGTAATGCAGTCACATGCATCAAGTTTTGTATTCTTTTGTTTTAAATTTGGCATACGCAGAATAAACGCTATTTGTTAAGGTTAACAAAGTGCACACAAAAGCTTTCTCAATCCAGGGTTTAACAGTGTAAACTCAGAGGTATTACCTAGTGGATTTACCTTACATCCTTGAGTTGAATGTGTTTGCAACTGGCTTTGATCAAAACTCAACTTGAGGCAAATCCTCTCCTGCCTAATGAGTTTCAGGTCGATGTTGTGAAATCTACAAAGTTGTGACTAAATCTTGGCTCACAAAGATAAAAGGCCCATATTATTACCATTTTTCATTTTAATGCATAAGCTGCCCAAATCTAGTTGTATACTCATATTGTTAAATATTACTGTAACATAAAGGTCTAGAGAATTTCTCAAAGCTAAATTATTCAAGAGGGAAAAAATACTACAAAGAACACTGGTTTGGAGTTTAAACAGACTTGGCTTCAAATTCTGTCTACAATTTGGTATTCGTGTGATCTGAGTAAAGTACTTGAATTTTCTGTTTCCTAAGCCTTAAAACAAGGACAATATTATTTACACTAGTGCTTTGCCAGTTTTTCAATGTACAGGATACAAAAACTAGAGGCAATATGTAGGGGTTTATATTGGACTTGTTAACAAAATTATAATTTCATTAGAATAATATAATAAAATTATTAGGTAAAATATTGTTAGTTGATATAACACTCCCAAATTGTTTCATAAGCAAATTGAAGTTTGATTCATTAACATAAGGATTTTTGTTTTTATGAAGTCTCAATGTTGATTAAATTTTCATGATCAACATAAAAATTTTTATAAATAGTTGAGAAAATGTAAAACTACTTAGAACCATTACAAAATGTACAATTAACTTATATTTAAAGAATTGAATAACTCTAATTTTAGTGATGACTAGGATGTTAAATTTATTATAATGTAAATATATTTTTATTATAATAACTTTTTATATAAATAATTTCCAAGTAAGATAAAGCTTTTATTTGTAGAATTTTGTGTACTTTCTGAGCGATTAATTACTCCAGAGCGAGTTTAGGCGGCACTATTAGTTCCAGTTATCTATTGCTATATAACAAGCCACTCTTAAATTTTATGGCTCAAAGCAAAAATATTTGTTTAGTTGTCTCACGAATCTCCAACTCAACCAAGGCTCAGCAACAATGGCTCACCTTTTTTCCAAGTAGTATCACCTGGGATAGCTTGACTGGGATTAGAGGATCCATTTTCAAGAAGGACCATTCATATGACTGACAAGTTGGTGCTGGCTGCTAGATAGGAGCTCATCAATTTCCTGTCAGCCAAGGACCTTGAGTTAGTTCCATGTGAACTTTCTTGGCTTCCATAACAGGCTGATGGCATTCCAGTGAGCTACCATTCCAAGGGATAGGAAGTGGGAGATGTTAGTCCTTTATTTCATGGGCTGAGGAACTGGGCATCACTTCTGTTTCATCCTGCTGATGAAGAGTCACAGAGCCATCCCAATACAAAAAGAGCAAGTATAGACCTTCATATCTTGGAGGGAGGGGTATGAAAGAATTTACAGCTATCTTTAAGCCCTGCAGTATTTAAAGATGAAGATTTGAAGGTGCCACATATAGCTGTGCAGAGCACAAGACACTTATCCTGCTCATTCCTTCACCTGACCATGGCTCTTTTTTGAATTATCCTCTGTGATCTTTGGAACCCTGAAATTTAAATCCCTTCTGCAGAGTCACCACTTCCTTGTGGGTGATGGGCAGTAGTACGTTTTACATCTAACCATTGGAGTAGATGTCCACATAAGAGAGCATCTTCTCTACCATGCTCAGGACATTAAGAATAGCTAGGAAGTATTTTTTTTCTCACTGCCTGTGAAGATTATGGATTGCCTGTGCTCTGCCTTCCATGGAGTATTTCCTATTGATAGAAGCCAAGTCCAGGTGTTTTGGCAGACCTACATCCCTTCAAGTTTGCTTAGTATAGGGTGGTTACAACATGTTGCTGTATACCTGTAACCAGCTGGGGCATGTCAGGTGCAAAATGTTGATTTACCTCCACAGGATTAGTCATGATTCATAAAAACTGTCCAGTAAATCATAAAAGGTATGTGAATATAGGAGTCGAATATGTGGGCTCTGTATTCAGATATTCAGACCATCAGAATTCAAATTCAAGTTCTATCTTATGCTGGTTCTGTGACCTTATGAGTAAAACAGAGATTAAAACAGATTTTACTTAGGGTTGCTATAAGGAATAGACAAGGCATACAAAGGATGTAGCACCATGCCCACCATATAGTACCAGTATAATAAATTTAAGCTTATTAGTTTAATTATGATAGTAAAAATTATAAATCATAACACACATCTATCTGTAAGTCATATCCAAATCCATGCTTTTCAGTAATGCTTACTTTTATATTTTTCTTAAAATAATAATTTATGGCCTTTTACCCAATTTTATCCCTTTGTTATTTTTACCCATTTTGCTTTGCAGTTCATGTCCCTGAACTCTTTTCCTCTCATTTACATATGAGATGCTTGAAACATCTCCTACATATAACATGTGCTATAAATCTCATATACTAAAATATTAATTCAATTAATTAATATTTAATTAATTTCATTAAGAAAAAATGTGGATTAACTAGATCTGTACATGGAGGCTTCAAATGCATCATTGTCTTTTGTTTATAGGCTTGATGCTGGTTTTTGATCTATAAAGCTCAAATTTTTTTTGCAAAATCTAATTGTAAAAAAGTTAGGAAACTCTATAGTAAGAGAATGTCAAAATTAAAAATTTTATTTAATTCATTTTTAATTGTGTACATTAAGCTTGAATAAGGAAAAGATTTTAATTCTAATAGCAGAGGAAATTAATAAAGATATGGTCCTCCCCTGTCTTTGTCCCATATTCTTCTGTTAAAACTGGTAACCAGCAGAGGACTGGCATAAGAACACAATGTAGAGTGACATCAGCCTATTGGTGTGCTGGGTGTCATTGAGGAACACAGGGAAAGTGAGAAGGAAGCAGAGAGAAAAGAAGCATAGGCTCAGGAAACTGGAGCAGAGTAATGTCTTCAGGAGGACACTAAGGATGAGTCCAAACAGAGTCATAGTGCATCCAGTTCACTTGAGTCCAGGTAATGTTTAAAAACAAAGGGCATCAGTTTTGGTGGAAGCAGAATAGGTTGCATATCTGCAGAGGTCAAAGTATCATTAGAGAGTTATAGAAATCCAGTCATTTGGGGAACTTAGCCAAGCAAGACAGTAGAGACAGAAGAAAAGTTTAGTCCCTGAAAATGGAGGTTAGCAGGAAAAGAGACTGATGTGGGCTTGGGCCAGATGGCTGACGTGCTTGGCAATATTTCATTCTTATAATATCAGTACCTTGGAGGGTGTTATAAAGTTAACCCCAGTGTACCAAGGGTCTGTGTCAGAATTGAGTCTAAGAGAGACTCTGAAATTTGACCAGAGAGTCTAGAGATTACCTGTTTCAAGGTTTATTAATGGGATGCATTTCCTATTTGAAGAGCAGTAACAAATTGTGATTGATGATTATGCAAAGAGTCAGCTGCCTGCTGCTGTTATTTCTCACCCCATTTAGTCTCCCAGCTAAAAATCTTACCTTCTTAAAATGTAACAGGGAAACAGAGGATCTGATTATTTCGGTAGAAAGAGGCCTATACTAACTCTAATAAATCTTCACTGAATAAAGGAAAGCTAATTTCCAGAAGGGAAATTAGGCACCATTACAAAGGGGATTGGATGGAATGCAACTTAAATATGAAAAATCTACCACACTACTACATAAAACCTTTCATTGGGGCTTGATAATTAGGTGCTTAGTATGTGATGTTTCTTCCTGATTCTTCAATCTTTCAAGAGAGTTGTCTACTTAAATACTCTTTTCAGAGGGAGATTTTGCTTTTATTGATCCAGAGTTTTAGATTTTTCTTTTGTTAAAAAATATGTAATGTTTAAATCTTCTATATCCTTACCTATTTTCCTTGTGATTTCCTTTAATACCTGGAATATATGTATGAACATTCTCCAAGTTGATTAAGGATTTGTTAGTTTTTCCTTATGTATTTCAGAGTTACATTGTATTTATCTTATATTAGTTTCAAAACTTCCTGTAGAATTCTGAAGGCCTTCCTTCATTGCTTACTAGTATCTAGTCTCATAGCTGATAATTTCTCATTTTTTAGAATAGGGTTGGTCAACTCCTCCTACAAAAAGTCAAGTAGTAAATGGGTTGTTAGGCTTTGTGAACTGGATAATCCGTTGCAACTACTCAACTCCTGCCTTTGTAGTATAAAAACAGCCATAGACAGTATGCAAATGAGTGGGTGTGCTGTGTCCTAGTGCAACTTTATTTACAAAATCAGACCGTGGGGTTGTAGTTTGCTCACCCCTGTCTTTAGAAAGTAAACTCTCCCATTCCTCCAGGAAGAATTTAGGATTATAGTTGTTTTTTCTGTTGTTTTAATTCTTAGTTTAGCAGTAGGATAGTCTACATGAATATTTTCTTTTACCCCTTCTATTTTCTCAATTCTATTCTTTGTTATTCTATTAAAGAATAGTTGAAATTCTTGAAGCTAATTATTACATTGTATAACTTCTGTTTCATATTTTTTCTTTGGCAGTCAGGACAAATAACTCAGCCCTTTCTTACATCTCACTAATTTTATATTTAGCCACGTCAATTTTATTATTTACTCCTTTACTGTGTTTGTTTGTTTAAACAGGATATTTTTTTCACTATAACATTTCTAAAAATTCTGTTTTCTCCATTTTTGTTTCTTTGGGTGGATTATCTATTTAATAAATTTACTATATTCCCAGTAGCATTCTAAGATCTTTATATTTATTATCATGTTCAGTCTTCACAATGACTCTATAAGAACAGTTGTTCCTGATATACCAAAGGGAAAATTGAAATCTGTAAAGGTTATCAAACTTGCACAAGTTTACATTGTTAACAAGTGGAAGATTTGGTATTCAATCCCATCATACAGTAATTCCTATCGCCTTGCTGACCCATACCTGAGTCATCCTCTCACATTGTCAAACAATAGTTGGCCTCATTCCATCTATCATGAGTGCCCCAGTTCTTCTCTAATACTTGAATGACTTGATCTGGGATTCCAGGATTCTTCTGCAAAATTTTAATTATTTAAGATATCTGTTCTATTGCCTGTATAGGATTAATTTCTCAGTTCTGATGAGTTTCACTGCCAATTGATATGATTCATATTACCAGAAATTATTCAGTATTCCATTTTGTGTCTGCTTTCCTTTTACTTATCTAGTGTTTCATTGTTGTTATGCTTATTTTTAAATACTTTCTCTCTCTCCTTTTTTTTTTTTTAATTTTTGCGAGAATGTTTTTATGTAGGAAATTTAAACATCTTTTCTAGGATTCCTAGAAAACACTTATTTTCTTATTTTGATGAGATTTAGGATAAAAGGAGAAGTAAATGAGTTTAAAAAGTCATCTTGAACCAAAAACTCCCCCTGAGCTTTACAATAATATAAAGTCTCAAAAGAGTTGCACTGGATTTTGGTTGAAGCTGCCATTAATTATATATTTACCTAGGGCTATATGACACTGTCTCAAGAAATGTCTTTAAAGAAATATGTATGTGTGTGAGTAAACATGTGCACATGCTTATCTGGGGATCTAATTTTTTATGATCTGTATTCTTAAGGGGAGTAATGTGATATTATCATGAAATGAATTTCTGATTTATTTTTTAAACAAGCATAAAATGTTATTCTTCAATATATGTACAGTTAAGTCTTTCATTAAACTAATATTGAACATTCACTAGGTTCATTAGTTTCTACATGCTTGGTAGAGACCAATGAAAATAACTGAAAGAAACCACAGCCAGGATGTAGTTTACTTCTAGCTGGGAGATTCTATAATCTAAAATCATAAAAAAAAAAAAATAGAAAAGAAGATTTCAAATATATAGCTTAAATGAAAACTAGCACCCAATTCTTTTAAAAAAATGTTAAAAGTAAAATATTACCTCATTGCCTAAAACATCAATTCCAGATTAGCACTTTCCAAATTTACATAACCTTGATATCTTCTTGCATGTGTGGAGTATGTGGATTTTTTGTAAATATTCTGGTAAATAGAGTTAGAAAGTAAATTCAAATTAACAACAATTTATTGACTATTTTCTGGTCAAGACAAATGCATTAAGTCAGACAAGGATTATATAGACATAACAGTTATCAAGATCAGACTATAAGTGATTAGGACATAAATGTAATGTGCAGATAAGAGCTCCTATAAGAATTCAGAAGTTATATAAAGTAGGACATTAAATATAATTATCACTATACCGAAACAAATCTAATTTTTATTTAGTCATTCAATAGTTCAGCATATTTCTTCTTCCTCAAGATCATGTTTGTTATGAACTTCAAAATATGGCATGGTACATAGAAATATAAATGAAGATACTTTTAATTCATTAAGTATATAATAAGCTAAATTTAAATAAAAAATTTAAAGACACTTAAAAATTGGCATTTATATCTCTCTGTTTACTTATCAAAAATTTTAAGTATTTTCTTATTTTAAACATAGGCATTATAGGGTACTTTATTGTACTTTGCAAAATATTATGTTTTGTTACAATAAATATACAATTATTTTATTTTAAAGCTTAGAACGTTTTATGATATCTCCTTGCATTTTCTATGATGATCTCTGTAAATAGTATAGCATTCTCAATGAAAAGATTTTGAAATACATGTAGAGACGGTACAGTATATATGTATAGCATATGTATTCATAAGCTATCTCATTAGTACCATTTTTATGCCATTCTTTGTTAGCAAAACATAAAGATAGTCTTATGTTGAACTTCTAAAGCCCATACTACTGTGCCTTAGATATCAAGAGAATAAATTTGAAAATAAATGTGACTCAGGTGAAAGTGTCACTTTTACAGATTGTGCTACTGTGAGACTATTTTCTGAGTCTTTCCCACTAAGGCTAATAATACATGAGGGTAATGCTGGGTAGCTAACAGGAAAATTACTAATTCAAGTATGAGTAATACCTTTCTTGAACTATCTCTCTGATGATATGAGTATTTCTATGGGAACAATATGTAATTAAATGTCTTTTCCTTGAGTGTCCTAGGTTTTGACCTGACATAACAAAGATAAAGATCCTATAGGGAGATATACCCAAGATCAATTGTTATCTTTGATTAAGGACTTGATGCAAAAAAGGAGTCAAAATGAGATGAATGTAAGAGTCTGAGTCTTAAGTACACAAAGGAGTACTCAATATTTCATTTCCTATTCATCAGTTTTCTAGTTAAAGCAAGAAAGGCATACTAGGAAAAGGTAATGCCTGA
The DNA here is from genome assembly GCF_002288905.1 of Enhydra lutris kenyoni. NCBI lineage: Eukaryota > Metazoa > Chordata > Mammalia > Carnivora > Mustelidae > Enhydra > Enhydra lutris. The sequence goes on from NW_019154098.1 coordinate 47,520,752, forward strand.
TCTGACAGTAAAGGAGAATCTAGCATTAACGGTGTTTAGGAAAGAAACCAAAGTCAAAATTTTCCTTGTTTCTGGCTCTTCCTCCACTGAACTGTAAGCTCCCTAAATCAAGGGGAAAAATGGAAATAAACCTTTACCTCTAGTACAATAAATGGAAATAAAACTTCACCTCTAGTACAATATTCAATGATATATGATCTCTACCAATCATTTTCTCACATTTAGGTGCAATCAGTGTTTTTATTGTGGTAAAATATGCATAGCATGATATTCATAATTGTAACCACTTGTAAGAATGCAATTCAGTACATTAAATACATTCATGATGTTTGTACCTGTCATCATTAACTATACCCAAAACTTTTTTTTATCATCCCCAACATAAACTCTGTACCAGTTAAACAGTATCTCTTCTGCCTCCTACCTTTATCCCTTCCCCATCTTTAGCCTCTGATAACTTCTATTCTGCTTTCTGTCTCTGTGAATTTCCCTATTCTAGATACCTCATAATATGAAATCATACAATCTTTATCCTGTCTGACTTACTTCATATAATGTTTTTAAAATTCCTTCATGTTATAGCATATATTAAAATTTCATTCTTTTTAATGGCTCATTAGTTGTCCATGTGTATATATACCACATTTTGTTTATCTATTGACAGACCTTCAGGTTGCTTCAGTCTTTCAGCTTGATTGAATAACATTACTACAACGGGTGTAGAAATATCTGTTCTCTGCTTTCAGTTCTTTTGGATATATACCTACTAGTGAAATTATATGCTCTAGTAGTTTTCTTCTGGATTCTTTGGGGTATTCTATGCATTAGGGTCATAACATCTGTGACTAGAGATTGTTTTACCTTTCAAATCTGAATGCTTTTCTTTTTTTCCTTTTTGTTTTCTTTATTTTTCTTAAAGATCTGGTTTGTATTGGTGCTATGATGAAACAGTGGTGAAAATGACCATCCTTGTCTTATTCCTACTCTTAAGGGGAAATACCATTGACTATAATGTTTGCTGTGGGTTTTTGATAAATACCTTTTATTATGTTGAGGAATTTTTTCTCTTTCTACTTTTCTTCAAGTTTTATTATGAAAGGGTATTGGATTTTGTCAAATGCCTCTTCTAATTGAGATATTCATGTTTCTCCCACCTTGTTCCATTAATTTGATGTATTATATGAATTTACTTTCTTACATTGAACTACTCTTGCATTCTTGGTATAAATCTTACTTGATCATACTGAAAAACACTTTTTAAGGGAAATTTATTTTAAATCCAATATAGTTAACATACAGTGTTATATTAGTTTCAGGTGTAAAATATAGTGATTCAACCATTCTATGCTTCACTCATTGTTCATCAAGATAAATGTACTCTTAATCCCCTTCACCTGTTTCTCCATCTCACCACCCATCTCCCTCTGGTAACCATCCATTTGTTCTCTATAGTTGAGAGTTTGTTCTTTGCTTAGGCTTTTGTTGTTGTTTGTTTGCTTCATTTCTTAAATTCCACAAATAAATGAAATAATATGGTATTTGCCTTTCTCTGACTCATTTATTTCACTTAGCATTATTCTCTCTGGCTCCATCCATGTTGTTGCAAATGGAAAGATTTCATTCTTCTTTATGACTGCATAATATTTCTGTGTGTGTGTCTGTGTGTGTGTGTCTGCGTCTACATACCAATTCTTCTTTATCCATTCATCTATTGATGGGCACTTGGACTGCTTCCATATTTTGGCTATTATACATAATGTTGCATTAAACATAGGGCTGCATATATCTTTTTAAATTAGTGTTCTCATAATTTTTGGGTATTACTGGATCATACAGTAGTTCTGTTTCTAATTTTGGGAGGAGGGACCTCCATTCAGTTTTCCACAGTGTATTCTCACCAACAGTGCCCAAGTGTTCATTTTTCTCCACATCCTCACCAACACTTTTTGTTTCTTGTGTTTTCTTGTATTTAAGTCATTCTGACAGGTATCTGACTTGGTATCTCCTTGTGGTTTGATTTGCATTTTGCTGATGATCAGTGATGTTGAGCATCTTTTAGTGGGTCTTTTGGAATTTCTATGTGTTCTTTGGCGAAATGTCTGTTCATGTGTCTGCTTTTTTGGCTGTTGAGTTATATAAGTTCTTTACATACTTTGGATACTAACCCTTTGGATATGCCATTAGCAAATATCTTCTTGCATTTAGTAGGTTGTCTTTTAGTTTTCTTGATTTTTCCTTTGCTGTGCAGAGATTTTGATTTTGATGTAGTCTCAATAGTTAATTGTTTCCATTGCCTCAGGAGATGAATCTAGAAAGATGTTGCTACCAACGATGTCAGAGAAATTAGTGCCTGTGCTCTCTTCTAGGATTTTTATGGTTTTAGGTTTCACATTTAGATCCTTAATCCATTCTGAGTTTATTTTTGTGTATGGTGTAATAAAGTGATCCAATTTCATCCTTCTGCATGTAGCTATCCAATTTTCCCAACACCATTTATTGAAGACTCTGGCTTTTCCCCATTGCATATTCTTGCCTATTGGTCAATGATTAATTGACCAAATAATTGTGGGTTTATTCCTGGGCTTTCTATTCTGTTCCATTGATCTGTGTGTCTGTTTTTATGCTAGTACAATACTGTTTTGATCAGTATTGTAATCTGGGGTTGTAATGTGGTATTACAATTACATTATATTACATTACAGTTTTTTTTCTTTTTCAAGATTCTTTTGGCTATTTGAAGTCATTTGTAGTTTCATACAAATTTTAGGATGATTTGTTCTAGTTCTGGGAAAAATGCTATTGATATTTTGATGGAAATTGCATTAAATCTGTAGATTGCTTTGGGTAGTAAGGACATTTAACAATATTTGTTCTCCTAATTCATGAACATGGAATATCTTCCCACTCACTTGTGTCATCTTCAATCTTTTTCATCAATATTTTATAATTTTCAGAGTATAGTTCTTCACTTTTTGCTTCTTCATTATTAATGCAACATATTTCTATACATTGACTTTGTATCCTGTGACCTTACTGAAATATTTATCATTTCTAGTCATTTTATACTATACTATATATAGTATAATGCCATGTGCAAATAGTGAAATTTTACTTCTTCCTTACTGATTTGGATGCTTTTCATTCGTTTTCATTGTCTGATTGTTGTGCTAGGACTTCTAGTACTATGTTGAATAAAAGTGGTGAGAGTGGAAATTCTTGTTTTGTTCCTGACTTTAGGGGAAAGGCTCTCATTTTTCACCATTGAGTATGATGTTTGCTGTGGGCTTTTCTTATAAGGTCTTTATTATATTGAGGTGTAGTCCCTCTAAGCCTATTTTGTTGAGGTTTTTATCATGAATGGATGTTGTACTCTATCAGAAGCTTTTTCTGTATCTATTAAAATGATCATATGGTCCTTATCCTTTCACTTATTAATGTGATGTATCATGTTGATTGATTTGCAAATTAAGCCACACATGCATCACAGGAATGAATCCCACTTGATCTTTGTGAATGATTTTGTTAATATATTTTTGGATTCAGTTTGCTAATATTCTGTTGAGGAATGCTGCATCTTTATTCATCAGAGATACTGGACTGTAGTTCTCTTTTTTGTAATGTTTTTACTTGGTTTTGGTATCAGGGTAATGCTGGCCTCATAGAATGAATTCAGAACCATTCCTTCCTCTTCTATTTTTTGAATAGTTAGAGAAGAATAGGTATTAACTCTTCTTTAAATGTTTGCTAGAATTCACTTGTGAAGCCACCTCATTCTGGACTTTGGTTTGCTGGAAGACTTTTGATTACTGATTGAATTTCATTGCTGGTAATCAGCCTGCTCAAAATTTCTATTTCACCCTGCTTCAGTTTTGGTAAATTATATGTTTCTAGGTGTTTCAGTTTGTAGTCATATCTTCTTTTAGGTTTTTCAATTTGTAGGCATATCTTCTTTTATAAAGGTTTTTCAATTTGTAGGCATATAATTTGTTATATTACTATATAATCCTTTGTATATCTGTGGTGTCAGTTGTTATCCCTCTTTCCTTTCTGATTTTGTTTGAGTCCTCTCTCTCTCTCTCTCTCTCTCTCTCTCTCCACTTGAGAAGTCTGGTTAAAAGGTAATCAGTTGTGTTGATCTTTTCATAGAACCAACTCCTGGTTTCATTGATCTTCTCCACTGTGTTCCTGTTCCTTGTTGCTGTTGTTCCTAATTCATTTATTTCTGCTCTAATCTTTATTATTTCCTTCCTTTTACTGATTTGTGCATTTGTTTGTTGTTCTTTTTCTATCTTCTTTAGGTTTAAGGTTAGGTTGTTTATTTGAGATTTTTCTTACTTCTTGAGGTAGGCCTGCATGGCTATAAACGTCCCTCTTAGAACTACTTTAGCTGCAGCCAAAAGAATTTGAACCATTATGTTTTTATTTGCATTTGTGTCCATGTATTTTTCTTTTGTTTACTCATTATTCTCTTGGTTGACCCATTTATTTTTTAGTAACATGTTATTTAATTCCATGTATTTGTGTTCTCTCCAGATTTTTTCTTGTGGTTGATTCCTAGTTTCATAGTGGTATGGTCAGAAAAGATGCATGGTATGACTTCAACTTTCTTGAATTTGTTGAGGCTTGTTTTGTGACCTAATATGTGATCTATTCTGAAGAGTATTCCACGTGTACCTGAAAAGACTGTATTCTGCTGTTTTAGGATGGGATGTTCTGAATATATGAGATCCATCTAGTCCAATGTGTCATTCAAAGCCACTCTGTTGATTTTTTGTTTGTATAATCTATCCATTGATGAAAGTGGGGTGGTAAAGTCCCCTACTATTATCATATTGCTATCAATTACTTCTTTTATGTTGGTTATTAACTGCTTTATATATTTTTATATATATTTATATATTTTGAGTATTCCCATGTTGGGTGCATATATTCATAATTATTATATCCTCTTATTAGGTCATTGCCTTTATGATTATAGAGTGTCCTTTGCTGTCTTTTTGTATACTATTCATTTTAAAGTCAGTTTTGTCCAGTGTAAGTATTGCTACTCTGGCTTTCTTTTTACATCCATTTGCTTAATATGTGTTCTTCCATTCCTTCACTTTCAATTTACAGGTGCCTTTAGGTCTGAAATGAGTCTTTTGTAAGCTGTGTGCACATAGGTCTTGCTTTTTATCCATTCCATCACCCTACATCTTTTCATTGGAGCATTTAGGCCATTTATGTTCAAATTAATTATTAATAGGTATGTACTTATGGCCATTTTCTACTAATTTTATGGTTGTGTCTTAGTTCTTCTATGTTCCTTTCTTCTCTTGCTTTCTTCTCTCATGGTTAGTTGTCTTTTATTAATGATATACTTGGATTCCTTTCTCTTTATTTTTGCATATCTATTACTGCTGTTTGATTTATGGTTACCATTTGGTTTGTATGTAACATATGTAACATCTTCTTTATATACCAGTCTATATTAAGTTGATGGTTGCTTATATTTGAACCCATTCTTTACTTATCCCCCTACCTATGTTGTAGGTATATGACATTATACCTTACATTCTTTTATTTTTTGAGTCTTTGTCTGATACTTATAGATATATTTCTACTGCTTTTGTGCTTCCTACTTTTCTCACTCCTACTTGTGACCTGTTTTTTTCATTCTTAGAGTCTCTTTTAACATTGCTTGTAGGGCTGGTTTAGTGCTCATGATTTCCTTTAACTTTTGATTGTCTAGGAAACTCTTTATCTCTCCTTCTATGCTGAATTAAAGCCTTGATAGAGTATTCTTAGTTTCAGTTTTTTTCCCTTTCAGTACTTTCAATGTATCTTACCATTCCCTTCTGTCCTGTAAATTTCTTTTTTTTTTTTTAAGATTTTATTTATCTGACAGAGATCGCAAGTAGGCAGAGAGGCGGGCAGAGAAAGAGGGAGGCAGAGAGAGAGGGAGGCAGGCTCCCCTCTGAGCAGAGAGCTCTATGTGGGGCTTGATCCCAAGACACCAGGATCATGACCGGAGCTGAAGGCAGAGGCTTTAATCCACTGAGCCATCCAGGTGCCCTGTCCTGTAAATTTCTGATGAAAAATCAGCTCTTACCCTTATGGGGTTTCCTTTGTATATAACTGTTGTCCATTCTCTATTTTTAAAATTTTTTCTTTATCACTATTTTTTGCTATTTTAGTTACTATATTCTTTTTTTTTAAATTATTTTTATTAACATATAATGTATTATTTGCCCCGGGGGTACAGGTCTGTGAATTATCAGGTTTACACATTTCACAGCACTCACCATAGCCCATACCCTCCCCAATGTCCATAACCCAACCACCCTATCCCTACCCATGCACCCGCTGAGCAACCCTCAGTTTGTTTTGTGAGATTAAGAGCCTCTTATGCTTTGTGTCCCTCCCAATTCCATCTTGTTTCATTTTTTCCTTCCCTACCCCACAACCTCCTGCCCTGCCTCTCAAATTCCTCATATCAGGAAGATCATATGATAATTGTTTCTCTCTGATTGACTTATTTTGCTAAGCATAATACCCTCTAGTCCCATCCATGTCATTGCAAATGGCAAGATTTAATTTTTTGATGGCTGCATAGTATTCCATTGTGTATATAAACCATATCTTCATTATCCATTCATCTGTTGATGGACCTCTAGTTTATTTCCATAGTTTGGCTATTGTGGACGTTGCTACTATAAACATTTGGGTACATGTGCCCCTTTGGATCACTACATTTGTATCTTTAGGGTAAATATCCAGTAGTACGATTGCTAGGTCATAGGGTAGCTCCATTTTCAACTTTTTGAGAAACCTCCATACTGTTTTCCAGAGAAGCTGCACCAGCTTGCATTACCACAAAGAGTGTGGGAGGATTCCCGTTTCTCCACATCCTTGCCAACACCTGCCATTTTCTGACTTGTTAATTTTAGCCATTATGACTGGTGTAAGGTGGTATCTCACTGTAGTTTTGATTTGTATTTCCCTGATGCCGAGTGATGTGGAGCACTTTTTCATGTGTCTCTTGGTCATCTGGATGTCTTCTTTGCAGAAATGTCTGTTCATGTCTTCTGCCCATTTCTTGATTGTATTATTTGTTCTTTGGGTGTTGAGTTTGATAAGTTCTTTATAGATTTTGTATACTAGTTCTTTATCTGATACGACATTTGGGAATATCTTCTCCCATTCTGTCAGTTGACTTTTGGTTTTGTTGACTGTTTCCTTTGCTGTGCAAAAGCTTTTGATCTTGATTAAGCCCCAATTGTTCATTTTTGCCCTTGCTTCCCTTGCCTTTGCTGATGTTTCTAGGAAGAAGTTGCTGCGGCCAACGTTGAAGAGGTTGCTGCCTGTGTTCTCCTCAAGGATTCTGATGGATTCCTAGCTCATGTTGAAGTCTTTCAGCCATTTTGAGTCTACTTTTCATGGGTGGTGTAAGGAAATGGTCCAGTTTCATTCTTCTGCATGTGGCTGTCCAATTTTCCCAACACCATTTGTTGAAGAGACTGTCTTTTTTCCATTGGACATTCTTTCCTGCTTTGTCGAAGATTACTTGACCATAGAGTTGAGGGTCTATTTATGGGCTCCTTATTCTGTTCCACTGATGTATGTGTCTGTTTTTGTGCCAGTACCATACTGGCTTGATGACGACAGCTTTGTAATAGAGCTTGAAATCTGGAATTGTGATGCCATCAACTTTGGCTTTCTTTTTCAACATTCCTCTGGCTATTCAGGGTCTTTTCTGGTTCCATATAAATTTTAGGATTATTTGTTCCACTTCTTTGAAAAAATTGATGGTATTTGATAGGGATTGCATTAAATGTATAGATTGCTTTAGGTAGCATGGACATTTTCACAATATTTGTTCTTCCAATCCATGATCTTGGAATGTTTTTTCTTTGTGTCTTCCTCAATTTCTTTCATGAGTACTTTATAGTTTTCTGAGTACAGGTTCTTTACCTCTTTGGTTAGGTTTATTCCTAGGTATCTTATGGTTTTGGGTGCAATTGTAAATGGGATGGACTCCTTAGTATCTCTTTCTTCTGTCTTGCTGTTGGTGTATAGAAATGCAACTGATTTATGAGCATTGATTTTATATCCTGACACTTTACTGAATTCCTGTACAAGTTCTAGCAGATTTGGAGTGGAGTCTTGGGTTTTCCACATGAGGTATCATACCATCTTCAAAGAGTGATAGTTTAACTTCTTTCTTGCTGATTCAGATGGCTTTTATTTCTTTTTGTTGTCTGATTGCGGAGGCTAGGACTTCTAGTATTATGTGGAATAGCAGTGGTGATAGTGGACATCCCTGCCATGTTCCTGACCTTAAGGGAAAAGCTCTCAGTTTTTCCCCCTTGAGAATGATATTCACTGTGGGTTTTTCATAGATGGCTTTGATGGTATTGAGGTAGATACCCTCTATTCCTACACTTTGAAGAGTTTTGATCAAGAAAGGATGCTATACATTGTCAAATGCTTTTTCTGCATCTATTGAGAGTATCATATGGTTCTCGTTTTTTCTTTTATTAATGTATTGTTCACATTGATTGTTTCGCAGATGTTGAACCAACCTTGCAGTCCAGGAATAAATCCCACTTGGTCGTGGTGAGTAATCCTTTCAATGTACTGTTGGATCCTATTGGCTAGTATTTTGGTGAGAATTTTCACATCTGTGTTCTTCAAGGATATTAGTCTGTAATTCTCCTTTCTGATGGGGTCTTTGTCAGGTTTTGAGATCAAGGTAATGCTGGCCTCATAAAATGAGTTTGGAAGTTTTCCTTCCATTTCTATTTTTTGGACCAGTTTCAGGGGAATACGAATTAATTCTTCTTTAAATGTTTGGTAGAATTCCCCTGGGAAGCCATCTGGCCCTGGGCTCTTGTTCATTGGGAGATTTTTGATGACTGCTTAAATCTCCTTACTGGTTATGGGTTTGTTCAGCTTTTCTGTTTCTTCCTGGTTCAGTTTTGGTATTTATATGTTTCTAGGAATGCATTCGTCTCTTCCAGATTGTCAAATTTGCTGGCATATAGTTGCTTATAATATGTTCTTATAATTGTATTTCTTTGGTACTGGTTATGATCTCTCCTCTTTCATTCATGATTTTATTAATTTGGATCCTTTTTCTTTTCTTTTTGATAAGCCTGGCCAGGGGTTTATCAATCTTATTAATTATTTCGAAGAATGAGCTCCTAGTTTCGTTGATTTGTTCTACCATTCTTTCGGTTTCTGTTTCATTGATTTCTGCTCTGATCTTTATTATTTCTCTTCTCCTACTGGGTTTAGACTTTCTTTGTTGTTCTTTCTCCAGTTCCTTTTGCTGTAGGGTTAGGTTGTGTCCTTGAGACCTTTCTCGTTTCTTTTTTTTTTTTTTTTTAAACGATTTTTTTAAAAGATTTTATTTATTTATTTGACAGAGAGAGACCACAAGTAGGCAGAGAGGCAGGCAGAGAGAGAAGAAGGGAAGCAGGCTCCCTGCTGAGCAGAGAGCCCGATGAGGGACTCAATCCCAGGACCCTGAGATCATGACCCGAGCTGAAGGCAGCAGCTTAACCCACTGAGCCACCCAGGCACCCAGAGACCTTTCTCGTTTCTTGAGAAAGGCTTGTATGGCTATATACTTTCCTCTCAGGACCGCCTTTGCTCTTCCCAAAGATTTAGAACTGTTGTGTTTTTATTTTCATTTGTTTCCATGAATTTTTTGAGTTCTTTAATTTCCTGGTTGACCCATTCATTCTTTAGTAGGATGCTCTTTAGCCTCCATGGATTTGAGTTCTTTCCAACTTTCTTCTGGTGGTTGATTTCTAGCTTCAGAGTGTTGTGGTGTGAAAATATGCAGGGAATGATCACAATCTTTTGGTACCAGTTGAGACCTGATTGGTGACCTAGAATGTGATCTATTCTGGAGAATGTGCCATGTGAACTAGAGAAGAATGTGTATTCTGTTGCTTTGGGATGGAATGTTCTGAATATATCTGTGATATCCATCTGGCTCAGTGTGTCATTTAAAGCCTTTATTTCTTTTTTTTTTTTTTTTTTAGATTTTATTTATTTATTTATTTCTATGACAGACAGAGATCAAAGTAGGCAGAGGCAGGCAGAGAGAGGGGGAGGCAGACTCCCCGCTGAGCAGAGAGCCCGATGCTGGGCTCGATCCCCAGACCCTGGGATCATGACCCGAGCTGAAGGCAGAGGCTTTAACCCACTGAGCCACCCAGGCGCCCCAGCCTTTATTTCTTTATTAATCTTTTGCTTAGATAATCTGTCCATTTCAGTGAGAAGGATATTAAACTCCCCTACTATTATTGTATTATTGTTGATGCATTTCTTTGATTTTGTTACTAATTGGCTTATATAGATGGCTGCTCCCTTGTTAGGGGCATAGATATTTAAAATTGTTAGATCTTCTTGTTGGAGAGACCCTTTAAATATGATAAAGTGTCCTTCCTCATCTTTTATTATAGTCTTTGGCTTAAAATCTAATTGATCTGATATAAGGATTGCCACTCCTGCTTTCTTCTGATGTCCATTAGCATGGTAAATTGTTTTCCACCCCCTCACTTTCAATCTGGAGATATCTTTGAATCTAAAATGAGTTTCTTGTAGACAGCATATTGATGGGTCTTTTTTTTTTTTTTTTAATCCAATATTATACTCCGTGTCTTTTGACTGGGGCATTTAGCCCATTTACATTCAGGGTAACTATTGAAACATATGAATTCAGTGTCATTGTATTGCCTGTAAGGTGACTGTTACTGTATATTGTTTCTGTTCCTTTCTGGTCTATGTTACTTTTAGGCACTCTCTTTCCTTAAAGGACTCCTTTTAGTATTTCCTGTAGGGCTGGTTTGGTGTTTGCAAATTCTTTTAATTTTTGTTTGTCCTGGAAGCTTTTTATCTCTCCTTCTATTTTCAATGATAGCCTAGCTGGATATAGTATTCTTGGCTGCATATTTTTCTAGTTTAGTGCTCTGAAGACATCATGCCAGTCCTTTCTGGCCTGCCAGGTCCCTGTGGATAAGTCTGCTGTTAATCTAATATTTCTACCTCTCTATGTTACAGACCTCTTATCCCAAGCTTTCAGGATTTTCTCTTTGTCACTGTGACTTGGAAGTTTTACTATTAGATGATGGGTTGTGAACCTATTTTTATTGATTTTGAAGGTGGTTCTCTGTGCCTCCTGGATTTTGATGCTTGTTCCCTTTGCTATATTAGGGAAATTCTCTATTATAATTTGCTCGAATATACCTTCTGCCTCCTCTCTCTTTCTTCTTCTTCTGGGATCCCAATTATTCTAATATTGTTTCATCTTATGGTATCACTTATCTCTCAAATTCTCCCCTCATGGTTCAGTAGTTGTTTGTCTCTCTTTTGCTCAGCTTCTTCTTCTTTTTTTTTTAAGGTTTTATTTATTTATTTGACAGAGAGAGAGAGATCACAAGTAGGCAGAGAGACAGAGGTTGGGGGCAGGAAGCAGGCTCCCTGCTGAGCAGAGAGCCCGATGTGGGGCTCGATACCAGGACTCTGGGATCATGACCTGAGCTGAAGGCAGAGGCTTAACCCACTGTTGCTCAGCTTCTTTATTCTCCATCACTTGGTCTTCTATATCACTAATTCTCTCTTCTGGCTCATTTATCCTTGTAGTAAGAGTCTCCATTTTTTATTGCACCTCATTAATAGCTTTTTTTTTTTAATTTCAACTTTGTTAGATTTTAGTTCTTTTATTTCTTCAGAAAGGGATCTTATTTTTCCAGAAAGGGATTCTCTAATATCTTCCATGCCTATTTTTTATGCCAGCTAGCACTTTAATAATCTACATTCTGAACTTCAGGTCTGACATTTTACCAATGTCTGTATTGATTAGGTCCCTATATATCGATACTGCCTCTTGCAGTGAGTTTTTCCACCTTGTCATTTTATCCAGATAAGAATACATGAATGGGAAAGTAAAATACTAAAAGGGTGGCAAAGACCCCAGAAAGATATACGCTAACCAAATCAGAAGAGACCCAACACTGGGGGGAGAAGAAAGGGGGAAAAAATTTAGGGAAAAAAAAATATATATATACATATTAGACTGGTGAATAGAACAGAGCCACCCACTTGATTTTGGGTGTATTCTGGTCTCTTAGAAGAAACTACCTCCCAAAATTTTAAAGAAAGAAAAACTCATATATATACACGAAAATAAGGGTAAACATGATGAAGGGATGGAATATGACCGTAAAGATGAAAATTTTAAAAGATTCTAAAAAAAGAATTGATATGATAATGTGTTTGGAAAAAGAAAAAAAGAGAGAATGTGATCAGACTGGAGCTTGATTTAGGGTATATTTTGATCTATTAAAAGAAATTATATCCCAAAATTTTAAAGAAAAAATCTACATGTATACAAAAAATAAAGTTAAATACAATGAAGGGATAAAATATGACCATGACAATGAAAATTTAAAAAGTTTTTTTTTTTTTAGAAAAGGTATTGATAAGATAAAATAGTTAAAAATGTTAAAAGAGGAAAGAGGAAAAGTTTTAAAAAATAGAATAAGAAAAAAATAAAATAAAAAAAATTAACTTTGCAAGATAAAGCATTATGCAAAAAAAGCCATGAATTCCATGTGTTGCTTTCCCATAGCTCTGGAGTCCCACGGTTCTCGTTGATTGGTAAAATTGGTCTTGGCTGGATGTTCTTGCTGATCTTCTGGGGGAGGGACCTGTTATCCTGATTTTTCAAATGTCTTTGCCTGAAGCAGAATTGCACCGCTCTTGCCAGGGGCCAGGCTAAGTATTCTGCTAGGGTTTGCTCTCGTGAGCTTTTGTTTTCTGAAAGCTTTCTGTACAGCTCTGGAGGATGGGAATGAAAATAGCAGCCTCCCAATCTCTGGCTGGGAAAAGCTGAGAACTCAGGGCCCCACTCCTCAGTGCACCCTCAGAGCAAAACAATCAATCCCTCCTGTATCCCTATTCTCCAGCTGCACTCTGTGCTCACCTGTCCTGTGACCATGCATTTATATCTCTGGTGCACAGCCCTGTTTGGAGTCTCCAAACCCACCAAATTCCTGCCATGTGCTCCTTCACTGCTCCTCCTGGAGAAGTGAGGAGGGGATCTCTCTGTATCTGCCACTTGTGGGTTCCCTGCTCAAAGAGCAGTGGTCTGACTGTGCCATGGATCAGAGTTTAGGGTAACCCCAAGCTGAAATCTCATTCCTTGGCTCTGTCTCTGTAGCCAGCTTCCCCACTCCAATACCTGGCAGCTCTGCCACACTCAGACACTCCCGGTCTTTCTGTGACCCCATGGGTCCTGAGACCACACTGTCCCTACAAGAGATCCACATCCACTTAGCCTCTGGAGCAACATTCCTCAGTGGAGCAGACTTCTAAAAGTTCTGTTTTTGTGATCCACTGCTCCACTGCTTGCTGGGAGACAGCCCCTCCCACTGTGGTCTATCTTCTCATCGATTCAGATTCACTTCTCCACATGCCCTACCTTTCCAAAAGTGGTCGATTTTCCGTTCCTAGAATTGCTGCTCTTCTCCTATAGTTCCTGTTGAGTTTGTAGGTGTTCAGAATGGTTTGATAACTATCTAGCTGAACTCCTGGGATCTAATGCTATTTCAGTTTCCTACTCTTCTGCCATCTTGCTTCCTCTACTACATCTTCTCGATGTGAATTTTGGGGAGGGCTCTCTATGTCTTGTAGACCTGAATTTCTATTTTCTTTTCATAGTATTCCCTTACAGTTGTTTATATTTTTATGGTGTTTGTTATTTGTCATCTCTTATTTGTGATTTTTTTTTTAATTTGAGAACTTTGTTTTTTTCTTGGTAAGTCTAGCTAGAAGTTTATCAATTTTATTGATTTTTCCAAGGAACCAGCTCCTCCTGGTTTCAATGATCTTTCCTATCACTTGTTTGTTTATCTGAGTTTCCATATCATTTATATCTGCACTAATCTTTATTATTTCCTTCCTTTAACTGATTTGGGGCTTTGTTTGTTGTCTTGTCTCTTTTAGGTGTAAGGTTATGTTGTTTACTTGAGATTTTTCTTCTTGAGGTAGGCCTGTATTGCTATGAAATTCCCTTTTGGAACTGCTTTTGCTGTATCCCAAAGGTTTTGGACCATGTGTTTTCATTTTCATTTTGCCATGTACTTTTTTTTATTGATTCTTTTATTTCCTGTTGTCCAGGTTATTGTTTAGAAGCACGTTATTTAAACTCCATGAATTTCTGCTCTTTCCAAATTTTTTCTTATGGTTGAATTCTAGTTTTATAGCATTGTGGTTAGAAAAGATTCATAGTTTGACTTCAGTCATTTTTTAATGTGTTAAGGCTTGTTTTGCAGCCCAATATGTGATCTAGTCTGGAGAATGTTCCATGTGCACTTAAAAGAATCTGTATTCTGCTGTCTTAGGATGGAATATTCTGACTACATCTGTTAAATCAATATGTTCCTATGTGTGATGCAAAGCCATTGTTTCCTTGTTGATGTTCTGTTTAGATGATCTCTACATTGATGTAAGTGGGATGATAAAGTCCCCAACTATTATTGTATTATTATGGATTATTTCTTTTATTTGTTTTTAACTGTTTTATGTTTTTGGGTGTTCCTGTTTTGGGTGTAAAAATATTTACAATTGTTATCTTCTTATTGGATTGTCCTGATTTAGTATGCTGTCATTCTGTGTGTCTTTTCACAGTCTTTGTTTTAAAGTTTATTTTGTCTGATATAAGTACTGTTACTCCAGCTTTCATTTGATACCCTTTATAATAATAATAATACTACTAATAAATAGATGTCTCTCCATCCCCTTAATTTCAATTTTGTAGGTATTTTTAGGTTTAAAAGTAATCTCTTGTAGGCAGATGGGTCTTGTTTTTTGTTGTTGTTTTGTTTTATTTTTAATTGATTCCATCACCAATGTCTTTTAATTGGAGGGTTTAGCCCATTTACATGCATAGTGATAGATATGTATATATTGCCATTTTATTACTTATTTTATAGTTTCTAAAGATGTTCTCTGATCCTTTTCTGTTTTCTCTCTTATGTTTTGCTGATTTCCTTTAGTGATATAGTTGGATTTCTTTCATTATTCTTTGCATAAAGAATAGGGATTTTTGATATGTGGTTACCATTCAGTTTGTATATAATCTCTCCTGCATATGGCAGTCTATGTTAAGTTGATGTTCATTTGAGTTTGAACCCATTGTTTTCTCCTCACTTCCCCACATTTTAGGTATATGTTACTAAATTTTTATATCTTTTTTTGTGAATTCCTTGAGTGATTTTTTTACAGAAATATTCATTTTTTTACTGCTTTTGTATTTCTTACCATCATACTGTCACACTTGGTCTCTCCTCTCCACTCAAAGTGTCCCCTTTCACATTTCCTGCAGGGCTGGTGTAGTGGTCATGAACTCTTTTTGTTGTTGTTTGTCTTGGAAACTATTTCTCCTTATATTCTGAATGAAAGCCTTACTGGATACAATATTCTTGGCTACAGATTTTCCCTATTCAGGGAAAATTTTGAATTTATCATGCCACTCCCTCTGGGTTGCAAAGTTTTTATTAAAAACTCTCCAGCTACCTCTATGGGTTTTCCCTTGTAAGCTACTGACTTTTTTGTCTTCTTTTAAAAATTTTATTTATCACTGTGTTTTGGCAATTTAATTACAACATGTCTTAGTGTAGGTTTGCTTTTGTTGATTTTGATGGGAGTTCTCTATGCCTCCTGGATCTGGATATTTTTCCTTCCCCAGATTAGGGATGTTTTCAGCTATTATTACTTCAAATAAATTTTCTACCTCCTTTTCTCACTTTTCTTCTTCTGGAACTCCTGTAATATAAATGTTATTATATTTGATGGAGTCACTGAGTTCCCCAAGTCTATTCTTATCTTGGATAATTATTTTTTCTTTCTTTTATTCAGCTTGATTGCTTTCCATTAATCTGTCTTCTGGGTCATTAATTCATTCCTCTGCTTCTTCCAACTTGATGTTCATGCATCAGGCATGTTTCTAATCTTCTTTATTGTACTCTTCATCTCTCACTGGTCCTTTTTTTTCTGTGTTAAGGGTCTTACTGATGTTTTCTATTCTTCTCAAGACCAGTGAAAATCCTTATGATCATTGTTTTAAATATTCCATCAGGCATGTTACTTATATCTGTTCACTTAGATCTCTGGCCATAACCTTGTTCTGTTCCTTAATTTGGGACAATTTCTCTGTCTTCTCCTTTTGTCTAAGTCTCTGTGCCTATTTCTATGTATTAGGAAAGTCATCTATGTCTCCTATTCCTGAGGGTAATAGCTTCATGAAGAAGAGGTCCAGTAGTGCCCTGCTGTGTAGTATTCCCTGTTCCCCAGGGTCTGGCGCTTCTGTGTCTCCAGTGTGTGCTGCCTGTGCTCTGCTATTTTGTTCTGGCTGCTTTATCCTTCAGGCCAGTTGTCTGCAGGGGCTCTCTTTGCCTGTCATGGGCAGTGTTTTGTCCCTGGCCTGAGTTGGCATGTTTTAACTAGATACACTCTGGTCTGTTCATGAAATAAGATCTATCACCACCACCACCAACAACCAAGGCTCCACAAAACTCCTGGATGGGAGACATGGTATTGGCAGAGGTCTGGGGTGGTTTTCTAGGGTAGGTGGCCTGCCACACTGGGACTAAGGGAAGCATGACTGAGAAGGGTGGTTCTACCTGAGCACTGGGGAGTGGTGCTTGGTGTAAGCAAGTTAGGTAGCATATATAGATGCTGCATTAGCTCCTATAGGTGGCTTTGTTTATGCTGGGGGTGGGGCAGGGAAATGGTGCCTTCCACTTCCTTTGTTCCTGGAGAGGTCTCTTTGTGAATGCTTTGTCTGGGACATTCTCTGAGATAAGCAAATCTCCTCCCCAGTGTGTATCTTAGGCACTCTTCAGATCACTGTTTCCACCTTATGCATCTGTGGGTTGTTTGCCACCTTCTCTCCAGAAGCAGCATAGTACCCTCCAGGCTCTATCTAAGCCAAGCCTGGCTGACCTTTAGAACTCCAGGCTTTAAATTCTGCTTATTGCCAGAACTCACAAAATTCATCCACTCTTGCTTTTCAAGCCAGTTGCTTAGGGATTTGTTTTCCCTGTGCACTTTGCTGTGTTAGTCTGTCTTGCACCTTTCTCAGTGATTGTGTCTCCTTCCCCACCAGAGTGGCCAGGATCAATTTTTCTTCCAAACCATGTCTCTTACTTACTTACTACACTTACTACCTTCTTCAATGTGGTGTCTTCTCTACCTTTAGTGTGGAGTTTGTTCTTCCTGTTTTCATGTCATTTCTAGAATGTTTAGGATGATTTGATAGTTATTAGTTGTATTTGTGGGACAAGGTGAGCCTAGGGTCTTCCAACTCCACTATCATCTTCTAAAAGACATTTTTCTGTTATTCTTTGTAAATCTAGCTGAAAATTTGTCACTTTTGTTGATTTTTTTTCAAAGAACTAACTTTTGTTTTCATTTGATTTTTTTTTCTCTACTGTTTTTCTATTCTCTGTTTTCTTTATCTCCACACTAATTTTTTACTGTTGGTTTCTTTTTTCTCCTTTAGCTAGATTTGGGTCTATTCTGTTCATCTTTTTCTATTTCTTAAAGTATAAAATAAGATATTGATTTGAGACTTTTTTTTCTTTAATGTAGGTATATGCTACTATATGCATCTTTGAGTAAACTACAAAGGTAGATTTAAAAGAAAATAAAAAGATTTCAAGAATTGTAAAGGAAAATAGAGTGTTTCCTCAACGAGCATTGTGTAATATCAATATAAGATATTTTGAAAAAAGTTGTTTTTCTGCTTGAATTTTCTGTGAATATATCATTTTGAGTCACTTTTATGATTCATGAAGTTATTTTGAAAATAAAATCTTAGATCTAATATCCGCTGAGGAATGTATAAATATCATCATCATCATTACCCATTCAGTCAAAATGTCAAGGAAGGTACCCTTTTTGGGCTTAGCATGCTGTAAAATTTATTATAGTGAGTGAATGAAAATCAATGCAAGGATATATCAATCACAGAAGTTAGAGTTTAAATGGAATGAACTATCACTTCATGATAGTACTGGGAAATAACACTGATGAAGGGATGAGATTTGGTTGTTGAGGTTAGGAACTGAGTGACTAATAGAGTGACCCATATTCTAGGATGCCAATATAAACTGGGATATATTGATTTTATATTTGGAACCGTACCTAGTTCCATAGTCTGTTTGCCTGGGTTGAAATTGTTCATGCTTTATTGAGGCTGTGTTGCTCTTTTCTTTTCTTTTCTTAAGATTTTATTTATTTATTTGACAGAAAGAGAGCACAAGCAGGGGGAGTATCAGAGGGAGAGGGAGAGGCAGGCTCCCCGAAGAACAAGGAGCCTAATGTGGGGCTTGATCCCAGGACCCCAAGATCATGAGCTCAGGCTCAGCCTGAGCTGAGCCACCCAGATGCCCATGTGATGAACATTTCTGAAAAACAAACAAACAAACAAACAAACAAAAAACATGAGTATGAAGCCTTATTGGAAAAAAGGCCTTTGGGACCCTGCCACAAATTAGCCATTTGACCCCATACAAAAATTAAATCTTAAAATTAATGACTACTATAACTAAAATCACTCATCCCAGCTGTTTCCTTTTTCTTTGTCAGTGACTATATCTTTTCCAAATCATTTAATGAGTCAAAGTCACAGAAGGCTTATGACACAGTGAAAAAGTCAACTGCTCTTAACCATAATCAATGTTCAGAGAATATTTACCCATGTGTTCAAGATTAATACTATAATGCCCAATTAAAATTACCTCAGATAGACTGTGTTATCACAGAATTCTAATGTCTGATATGATTGCTAAGTCTGAAAATGTTATCAACATTAACCTATTACTTTCCTCATCCATGGACCCAGTGACCTCTGATATTAAAGAGTCACTGTTTAAAATCATCACTCATCTTTTCCACTTCACAAAGTATCTGTCTGCAAAAGAAACACACTTTGTAAACTAGTCATCCATTTGGAATTTTCTTATTCAATATGGCAAACTGCCATACTTAGAGCCAGTTCAATAGCCAAAGCTTCAGAAAGCCACTTGACATGTAAACATATTCAAATCCTCTAATCTTTGAAAACTGTATAATTTAAGGAGAAACTTCATATACTTCTACTACTTTGTTGCCTTTAAGCAAACACATGATGCATTGTTCCTCAATTTCCTCCTCTGTAAAATGAAGGGTTTAGACTTTATGACATGCTAGACCCCCTTAAATCCTCTATGTTGATGTTTCTTCTCTTTTCTAGTTTCATTGAAGTTTTACTGTTGACTTTATAAATTGAAGGGACGTCATTAAGGACCTGGGCATCTACTTTAGTTGTTCACATTCACTGAGAAAAACAGGTTTCCTTAGGTACATACCATAGTTTGGATTTCTGCCTTTCAAATTTAGCTGAAAAACAATGTGTACTTAAATATAGTATATTCCCAAGGCATCAGACTTACTGATCATGATGCTCTTTGGTATCAAATTTTTATGAGGCTATTTAAAAAGAAAATACAATAGAATATTATTTTGACTAATTTGGGGAAAATAAAGGCATCACTTTTAATTAGAAAATTGGCAATTCAACTATGTCATTGAGAAAGAATATAAGCATGGCTTATTGGAATGAGTAGGGATTTAGATTAGAATGACTATGAAATTTATCTCTGTCTCTCAACAGCTATATGAATTTCAATAATTATTTTAAAAATTTATCTTCTCTAAGCTTTAAATGACTCATCCGTAAAAATATGTAGTAATGGCCAACATAATGTTTCATAGGTCAGATAAAAAATATATGTTTATCAGTGAGCTTTGGGGTACAAAATCCCAAACAACTCTAAAATCACAATGGCTTAGAAAAACCAATCTTGTTCAGGTTTCATGAGGGATATAGATCAGCTGTGGCTCTAGTGGACATTTCTGGGCTTCATATATCTCCTCAATCCTGGCCCCATATTGAATGGGTAGCCACTGACAAGATAGGTTTTTCTCTTGAAGAAAGCAAAAATAAGAGAGTTGGCATACATCCTACTGCTCACATTTATTGTCCAAAGCAAGTTTCATGGCCAAGCACAAAGAGGTAGGGAGATGTAGTCAACATACACAGAAGCATGGCAAAGGTAAAGATGATGGAATAATTATTCATAAATAATAAATTCTACCATAGATTATACTCTTTTTTTTAGATTGTACTCTTGATTATAAATGTTTACCTTCCTCTCACACACAAAAATTATATTAATCAAAAAAAAAACTATATTAATCTTCTTCACAAGACACCTCAAAAATGTTATCAAATCAGTGCTTGACCCTCAAAGTCTAGGATCTTGATCTATATAATATTCATAAAATTCAGGTCCTTTTAATTTATGGTGCCCTACATACCCTACATACAATAGTAAAACAGTAACATAAACAAACAAAAACAACAAAAAACAAGTAACCCCATTCAACAAGACAGGTAATTATTGGTGTTTAGGAATTCTAAAATCCTATAGTACTGGTTAAAATAACTCTCTATTTTGGCTAAGGGGTAATCCTTGATTATACCTCTGACAGTGACTCCCCAGTTCATTTTTCTCTATGGATCTTGACCTGCCTCTGGGAGGGCCTTCTTTTTCTACTAGAATCTTTGCTCACCTCTATAAATATCTTCGGAGAATATGCCCTCTTTGGTCGCTGAGTAGCTCTCTCAGTCTGCTTCGTGCCCTTAGAAAGTTGAATGTTCAAGTGTTGTTTTAAATATCAGTTACAAAATCTTTTAAATCCAAACCTGCAGCAATTAGGCACTTTTGGGTGAAATATTTATCTAATTGATTGCCATCACCTCAAGGTGTCAATATATATACCAATAATTTCTGAGTCACATTTGCCTTCCTGGACTATGGCACACATCTTTGAAAGTTATCAAGCTTCTGTGAGACAAGACTTGTTCTTTACCCTGATCTCTTTGTCCAAATACTTCCTGGAGCCACATTAATTTTAGACCTTAATAAAGAATTTGGAGGTTACATCCTTGAATAAACTGTTGCCCTCTAGACATGCCCATAGATGGAATTTGTCCTGAGAAAGTATCACTGAAATTTTTGCTAATTGGGGATGAAAAATAGATGCATCTTTCAGTCTGAAAAGTCATATAAATTCTATATTTTCTTTGAGTGTTTCTATTACTGCTTTTAAACAAGCCAATTCTTTTCCTACTGTTTTCCTACTGTTTCCTATCTTTCTTGTAGAAGTATATCAAATGCAACTAATGAAAACCAACTTATTGTAACATTTTTTTCAAGAAAACTGTGTGTTCAAGCCTATAGTTTCATTAGATATATTTTCTATCTTTCAAGTTATAGTTCTATCATCTTTATACATCATTTACCTCAATTGTCAGTAGAAATCTAGAGACACATATTTTAGGTATTTTTATTACATCATCATCCAACTTCCAGTATAAATTTCTATGTTGTTTAGCTTTTTCTGGAACAGTAATCAATCCAAATACCAGAGATTTAAAATAAATACATATTTCTTGGTCAGTTTAGATGAGTTCTAATCCTTAGCTAAACTCAACTAAGCCTCATTCATCTTCTTACTTTAGAACCCAGACTTAATAAGTAGTCATCATTATCCAAGACATAATGTTCTCATAGTGGATAGCAGAGGCAAAAGAAGTGGAGGAAAGAAAAACACAAATGCATTGTATTATTCTGTTGGGACATGCACATTGTCATGTTTACTCCTATTCAATCAGCCAAGCAAGTCACAAGGCAAAGCCCAAGTCATTGAGTAAGAAGGTATACTCCACTTACAGGAAAATATAACAACAAAGAGAAAGAATAAATAATTGTGAGGAATCAAAACAATCTACCACAATGTGCAGTGTAAACCATCTTACTGAAGAGCAGATACCAAGTGTCTAATAAAGGTAGCTATTATATTATTATCAGTACATTAGCTTTTAATTATTGGTACAAATGTGGTATACATAACAAATTCTCAGCAATTACATACTAACCTTGAGTCTATAACATAGAAGTCATTAGTAAATATTAATTAATTATAAATTATTAAGACATTATTTGGAATGATTTATTATCAATCTTAAGTACAAACTTTTTCTGTAAACAAATTAATCTTTAAAGATATGGAGCTTAAGAAGTAATACCTGTACTTTTTAAATGTGAAGAATAGCATTCTGGTAACTATTGGTAATACTTTATCTAGAGGGAATACAGTAGAAGGCAGACAGCAATAACTTTAGGGTTTTACATAAGAAATTGGCGCCTCTTTCCTTAAATGCATCAGTAGTTCCCCCAAGCTATATTTGTGTTTGAGAGATAAGCCAAATGCCATTACTGTGACCTATAGTGGTTTGTATTTTTAGAAAAGATAAAATAACCAACACTTGCATTTTTACATCTATCATACGAACCAATAACCCCATGAAATTGGATGAGCACTAACTTTCTGTAAAAAATGATTAGTCTCATGTTCTAAGAAAAAAAATAAAATATGAAAATATTTGAAGGAAAAGAGTTCCTTCTTCTAAACCGTGAATTAAATTTCATTGAGAAAATGTTCAAAGGCACACATTTTCCACCCGAAGATGAAAAACTAAAGTTGTCTTATTTATTGTTTTGAACTTAGGAGGGAGTGTTAAAAAATGTTATTACATATTTCCTCCTATAAACAATTTGTTCCCTAGCATTTCATTCCAACCTCTTTCATTGCCATGTAAAAAGCAAATAATATTGCAGAGGCTGAGTGTGCCAATGGTGATGTCAACTACACAGTATGGGTTGATTTAGAAGTGTAGGTGGTATACAAATCACTGCATTCTAAGAATTGTTGAAACCCAAATCAAATTTGATTTTTCTGAAGCAGTATGTTTCTTTGCTTGAGGCATCAAACATTATAACTTCACATTATTTCTGAAAAGAAACTTTGAAGAGAAGTATTTTTAACTTTAATAAGAAGACATGCTCAGAAATTTTAATGTAGAAATTCTAATCCTCATCTGTCACTATGTGTAGATGTAGTTTATAATTTAGCTTTTTCATTCTCATCAAAAATATTAATGAATGCTATTACACCTTCTGTTTACTAATGTTATGTTGATGAATATAAGACATAGGTTCATGACAGTTTTTAAAAATCAGTGTCTTCCTATGCATTATACTTCCTCTTTTCTATTGTGGTAGTAGATAATTAGAATAAAAATCAGGATGGGACGCCTGGGTGGCTCAGTTGGTTAGGCGGCTGCCTTCGGCTCAGGTCATGATCCCAGGGTCGTGGGATCGAGTCCCACGTCGGGCTCCTTGCTCCTCAGGGAGCCTACTTCTCCCTCTACCACTCTGTCTGCCTGTGCTCACTCTCTCTCTCTCTCTCTCTGACAAATAAATAAATAAAATCTTTAAAAAAAAATCAGGATGATATAAAAAAATGAGGATGATGCTAAAACTATTATGATTTTAGAAAGTCTCACTTCTAGAATTTATTTGGCTCCTTGGCTTGTGCAGAAAAATTACTAGAACAAATATGAAGAAATACCACTGCAAATTAAGATTATGCAAAATTGCCCCTAGACTCTATAAATTTGGAAAGTGTTTAATGAAAATTGCAAATAATATGGCAATATGTCTTATCTATTGGCTTTTTAAGAGCCAAAGTAAAATATAGACAAATTAATAGCTTAATAAAACATTTAAAATTTCCAATTAAATAGATTAAATACATTTAGTTTATTTATGATGATATAGCTATATGCTTAAATGACAAGAATGCATCCTGAGGAGCCAGCAGTATGATTTAAATTTATCAATTCTAAAATGT
The DNA here is from genome assembly GCF_002288905.1 of Enhydra lutris kenyoni. NCBI lineage: Eukaryota > Metazoa > Chordata > Mammalia > Carnivora > Mustelidae > Enhydra > Enhydra lutris. Next base: position 47,544,614 of record NW_019154098.1, read on the forward strand.
TGGTCTGAGAGCTGCAGGCTTTATTTCTTTTACCTTTTATTAGCTCAAAGATATTATTCAAGGCTAAGGCCAGCATTGGAACTGAGGGTTGGGGATGTATCGTACTTATGGTGAACAAAGAAATTGCAAGCTATTGTGTTTATGGGGTGCCGCTTTCACAAGGTGTGCCTCAGTACACCTTTTCAGAGGTAGTCTGTGTCTTTCAGCCCCTTAAGTTATAATCCACTCTTACTGTACTAGAACCCTATAGATGGCAAGGTATGTTAGAGAAGAAACCTTCTCTAGCCTTTCAATTAAATCTCAAATTTTTTCATTGCTTGTGTTTTACAAGTGTCTCTTGCATATAGTCCTCTTTTCAGTAAAACAGACTAGAAGGGGCTAGAGTAAGAGGAAGGACTTTTCCCCACAGCTGGAAGACAGGGTGCTGGAGAGTAGGCTATTGTTACGAAGAATTTCTTTCATGTGTTTGATAAGGACTAATCTTATCTCTCCAATGCCAGAGCTCAAAGAACTCTTCCCTAGATATTTACCTTGAGAATCTAGTGGGATTACTAGAAACTGTGCTTCTTCCAAGACTACATCCACCAGGAGTTTCTCACTGTTATACTTGCCCAGCAAGTATGACATAATTTCCATAATTTCCAGTAATTCATCAAAATTATTATATTTGTGTTCATACCAGTTTATAACTGCATAGGCTTCTGTTTCAGAAAAGCAAAACTTTGCTGTGACTCTCTGGATTCACCTGTCTCTCCAAATTTGGAGTAATTTTTTTCTCCTAAAAACCCAGTTCTCTGATGCATTAAAAAAAAAAAAAAAGGTCTTTGATTTCTCAATATGTCCAGCTTTTTCTTTATGTAAGGACGGGATTTCAACTTCTAAGCTCTTTACATACTGGAGCTGAAGCCAGAGCCACCTCAAAATATCATTTTGAAAATTTAAAAATAATTTTTTTAGTAACACATGTATGTCTAAAACAATATTTGGAAAAATATATATTCACTACACTAGGGTGCATATTACTGTAGTAAGGAAAACAGATTTAGATGACAGTATGAAGAGTGAAAATAATAAACCATGCCAAGCCTTTTGTTAACTATGGGCTTTAAAAAAATGTGGATTTAGGATGTTACAAGCATATATTGGGATTAGTTGATACATGAATTCAAAAAAGTTACTAAAGATATGGCATCTTAGGTCCCTTCTCTCTGCCATCCTTAGTTCTGGTTCCATACAAAGGTTGGTTTGAGCTCTTTATTATTACAAAATATTGCCATTATTAGTCAGCACTACATACTCAGAAACATACAGAACACCTCCACTTGATTTTCTTGGTCAGATTTGGTCTCTTGGAAATACAGGATACTGAATTATGCAGGAAGGAAAAAAAATTAACTTCAATAACTCCCTTAGTGTGTACCAAATAAAAGACATGTACAGAAAAATCAGGAACTTTATATATAACAAGCTTACTTTCATGCTGTACTATAGCTTCAAACTCATCCTATCAAGTCTAAACTTATCATCTGATTCCTCAACAAGGTGCCCATGATCCAGTATTTATTTCTGACACTAACTTTTTTTTCTAAGATTTAATTTATTTATTTGAGAGAGCATGAGTGTAGGAGAGGGGCAGAGGAAGAGGGAGAAGCAGACTCCCTGTGGGAGCCAAAGGGGAAGGGAGGCTTGATCCCAGGGTCCTGGGATCATGACCTAAGCAGAAGGCAGACACTTCACCAACTGAGCCACCCAGGTGCCCCTGGTACTACCTATTTTTTAATCTCTCTTAGCTTTTATTCTGTGCTGTTTCCATTTTTTCTCATCGTCTATATCCACAAAGTATACATTTTTAGTATTTCTTAGATGTCCCCCCTGCTTTTTCCTTTTCATTTTTCTATACTAGACCAGGTCTACTTTATCTTAATCATAGACCACCACTACAGTCTCCTAGTAGGTCCTGCTTCATATACATTTTACCCTATAATATCCCCTTCAATTTATCATCCCTTTTCAAGAGCCTAAAAAAACCTCTGATTGCCCCAGTAGCTGGCAAAGTAGCTTTCCAAGCTTTTAACTAATTTTCTACCCTTTCTCAATATGGAATCCCATAATATCCCACTACATTTGAATACAACTTGCTTAATTCTACATTCTGTTCTAGGGTCTTTTGAATGCCTTGCCCCAGACGTAATCATGTTTTCATTTTTATTTATCAAAGTCTCCTTCTATTAAACAAAATCCAAATATTACCTATTTGTAAAGGTATTTTTGATCATTTATTATCTTTGTCTATACCTCCTATCTCCTCTTTGATTACATATAACTGTACTTATAGCCACAACATATAACTGTACTTATAGCCACAGAGAAGGACTGAGATGGGGAAGGGACAGATTTTTATGCATTACAGTTCTAGAATTTACATGTAATTTTATATAGTCTTAAAAACAGTCTTACATGATATTATGATTATTTTGTACATGAGCAAACTACATGATTGTATAGCAAGTAAATATCAGAGCCAGGATTCAAATTGTGGTCTGACAGATTCTAAAATTTATCTCATTCTAGAAGAAAGAAAGGAAGGAAAGAAGGAGAGGAAGGAAAGAGAGGAAAGAAAAGGGAAAGGAAGGAAAGAAAAGAGAGGGAGAAAGGGAGGGAGGGAGAAAGGAAGGAAGACAGGAAGACATGAAGGAAAGAAGAAAGGAAGAAAGAAAAACGTCTTAACCTATCTTTCTTTCAGTAAAATCTGGTTTCAGTCTTAAGTGGTCTCAGGTAATTTCTTCATGTTAGTCTTACTCCTTCAACTAGATTAAGAGGAAGGACAGGAAGAGCATACCTGATTAATTATAAATATCTGAGTAATATTCATCACTCTATTTGACAACTAGTTACTTAAAAATCTGCCTGCTCTTCTTGACTATGATTTCTTTAAGAAATGAATCAAGAATGGGGCACCTAGGTGGCTCAGTCAGTTGAACATCTGACTTCAGCTCAGGTCATGATCCTGAGGTCCTGGGATTGGCCCCATGTGGGGCTCCCCACTAGGTGAGTATCTGCTTGTCCCTCTTCCTTTGCCTCTCTTCCTTTGCCTCTTCCTCTTGCTCTCTCAAACAAATAAAATCTTAAAAAAAAAGTTTTATTTTTCTCCATTAGTTCTATAAACGAATGAATGTTGTCAAATAATTAAATAATTAATAAAGGACATAATCTTGGCACCAAAAGTGGTTTTAGAAAAGTGCTATTGACCTAGTATTAGGCTATAAATACTAGTTCATAATGACTTGGTAGATAAAAATGTAATAATAAAATTAGATCATATAAGCTAGGTGCATTTTTTTTTATACTTTAAAGAGTGCTGGTAATATTTTAAAATTAAATTCCCATTTCTTAATGTGCCCTTATATTTACTCCATTCACCTATCTCCTTTTTAACTTCTGTACTTAAAGAATATCCATCTGCTACAGAAAAGTTACTTGATAAATTTCATGTCATAAATCTGTACTGAATTTACCAGCAGCTCACTTAAAAATAGCTTATTTTTTCCCTTATCATTGCTTATATATACAAGTAGCAATTATAAATACTAGCCCTTTTAAATCAGAATGTATCACCTGATTTCACGACTGATGACAGCCTAGCATAATATTTCTTTATCCAAACTTTAGAAATAAACCCGTATGTCTCCCTAAGTTTGTTTTCGGAAAAAGTGACAAACTCAAATTTATGATAAACTCCTCTCAGTCTTGAGAGTTTTGGTTTTAAATCCTCATATTTCGTAAATGGCCACAGTGAGTTTCAAAGGATATTTCTCTGTATGATCTAAACCCATTACTGAAATACAGCATTGCAAAATTTTAAAACTATACAGAAAAAATTAATTCTCTAAAATTATGTACTTTCACTACTAGTAATAACATAATAAAACAATATTATTGCAATAGCATGGTTAATATAATTGCCTGCCAAGGGAAATTAATGACTAATTTTCAAAATGTGTTTTCTTTTCTATTAACATAAAGAAGATGTAAAATTATTCTTAACTTTAAATACAACTTATGAAGCTGAGTGTTAAAATAATAGTGAAATTATACAACATACACTGTCTTTTTTTTTTTTTTTTTTTTTTTTTTTTAAAGATTTTATTATTTTTTTGACAGAGAGAGAGATCACAAGTAGGCAGAGAGGCAGGCAGAGAGAGAGAGGGGGAAGCAGACTCCCCACCAAGCGGAGAGCCGGATGTGGGGCTCGATCCCAGGACCCTGGGATCATGACCTGAGCCGAAGGCAGAGGATTTAACCCACTGAGCCACCCAGGCGCCCCCAACATACACTGTCTTAATAACTCTTCCTGAGGCTCAAGGTGACCACCAACCAGCCGTTATTTTGGAAAAAAGAAAAACACTATGTGATAAACACAAAAACACACTTTGTTTTATGTCAAGGACTGTATTTATGCTGTCCTTTGTGAAGACTGCATTAAGGAAACAAAATGTAATTGTACATATAATATCTAAAGGCCAACATAAATTTTATCATGTATCCCAAAGATATAAAACTGTTTATTCAGTCTTATATTTTAAAGTCAATCTTCTCTTAGATTTGGGGAACTTGTGAAAAAATATTCTTGAATCCTTAATGCTCTTGTTGACATTTAAAGAAATGATATGATTGAAGTTGATAAGGTGTAGATGTTAAATGGAGAATGTGACTCTAGGTAGCATTTTATCAGTATTAAAGAATAAAAAGTAAAAATTAACTTGTGTGGGACTTTTGGCATTCCACTTGAAATAGGCCAGTCTGGAAAGAGCATTGTTCTCACTCTAACAAAGAAAAAGGCAAATAATCTCCAAGTATAACTTTTCTTGAACTCACAGAGTAGGAAACTATGGAAATTTGACCAAAAAGAGTTTTCAAGTAATTTAGATGATTAACATTTATCAAAGCTGGGAAATAGGTACATGAACATTTGTTCAAATATTTGCTATTTTTTACATATTTAAAATAGTTTATGAATAAATAAAATCCTAGGACTCATTATGATCAGGAGAGATTATCAATAGACCCAGAGATGGGAGGTTTTGGTCCAGAGTCTGTTATGGGTGTGACCTTAGGCATCTTACTTCACTTGTATCACCTTCAGTTATTTCCTTTTACGGCACTTCTCTTTGCTTTGGCAAGTTTTCCATGCTTTCTCTAACTTTACCCATTGTTCAAAGATGGCTGTATTAGAAGAAATGTTACCCTGAAATTTATTTTTTACTTTCTTCGTGTAAATGTTAATATAATCCTAATTGATGTCTACATCTGAGTGCAATATATTCCAATTTGAATAGATACTGAATGAAAGGCTTTGGATTTTATATGTTGTGTTGTATTTGAAGCTTATGTGGAAAAATGGACCTTTATATATCTTTGTTCAAGTTATACTGACCATATGAGAAAGATATCATAATTAGTATTATTTAACTTGGTAGGCGCAGCCCTCATATAGGTATGCGTCTTAGCTTATTCTTGTGATGATTCCTCACTAATTTTCACAGGACACTAGACCTATAAAATGTCCCACTGCATGCAATGTTTAAAGGAAGCAAAGGAAAAAAGGAATGTGAATAAAAGTATTGAGCATTTCTTTATGAGGAGCAAGGAAATAGCAATCTGATTGGAACTATGATCTCGTAGACAGCTGCTAGATTATCTGACTTCCTTAAAATACTTTGAAATCTCTCTTGAATATTCTTATAATTAAGACATAGGTTTTCTCAACTTACATATTTCTTGAAGTTTGCAGGCAGTTTGCCTCAATAGGCAAAGTTTAAAACAATCCTTTTATTTCCTTAAATCCCAGGCTTGCTTGGGGACAAATACTTTTTCTCCAAAACCCGTTTCCTTCTAATAGCTATAAAGTGTTTGTAGGATTTCACCATTTTCTATTTGTTCAATAACATTAAACAAAAACAAAGAAAGTGAAACAAGTGTGACCTCTAAATGCCATTTTTTTGTTTGTAGGCAAGATTTGGAACACTAACAAAATTTGCAATTCCAACAAAGAGCACTCTTTTAAAATAATTCTGCAAACCACTGGGCCAATTGTTGATTTCAGAAAGAATAAATGGATAATAACTCCAGTTTATTTGGGAGTTTTCATATTAGAAAGTAGGAGGGAGGCTGAAATTATCCCAAAAGCTAAATTCTAATAAATGTTGATGAAACCATGTATTTTAGGGGGTTCTCCCAACCAGCCAGCTATTTCCTAAAGAGAGAATATTCTCTAAACTCTTTCAAATACTCAGTCAACTCTCTATTGTTCCAGCAGTGATTATTTAATTGATGGACCATTGAAAATTCTGAAAATCACTTTTGCCTCCTACCCCTTATTGACTTTTTAGCCATTAGTCCTTTAGAGAGTGTATATGGAATATTGTGCTGGCTTGTTTCTACTTGTAAACCTAATAGAGCAGGTAAAAATTTCTGAAACAAAACTCAAAAAGCACAAATTATAAAGAAATGATTGAAAAATGCCATAATCAAAATTTTTGGCATAATAAAAAAGCCACTTAGGATAACGTGCTGCAATACATTAAAATGGCAGATTACTTGTTTCAAAATTTCATTGCAAAGCCATACCCCTCCCTTCTAGTGTTTTGGTAGAACATTTTATCTAGCACTCCCGCTTTAGTGTCTCCATTGTAAAGGCTGATGTTAATTTTAAAAATAAAATTGTCAGTTATTTTACCAGGAAAAAAATGGGTTTATTTTGAGATAGCAGAGAACTGTAATCTGGGTCAAGCAAGTTATGGGAAAACAAACAATAACAAAAAAACATAGACACGTCCGCAGGACAAAGGAGAGGTATTTTACAGAGGGAAAGTGTGAAATTAGAAAGGCTGTTAGGAACATAAAGCCCATCAGAGAAAACTGGGAGTTTGAGTATAGTGGCTTTCCATTGGCTGAGTTGTGGCTCTTTCTCATTGGCTGTATTGTTGCTGTGGTGATAAAGCCTCCCTTCCTTCTGCCAGGGGTAGCAAAATAGTATCCTGTGCAAAATTCAGGTGTTCCTGTTGGATTTGCAAATGAGGAGGAGTGGTAGGGTAGGAGAACTCCCCCCTCTTGAACATCCTGACTCCATTTTAGTGAGGTTTCTCTTTATTATTTCTACACTGGCCTCAACCAGCAATTCACACTGTTTTCCTTTTGGTTTTATGAAGGAAATCACAGATTCCCAAGCCCATAGCTGCTTTAGCCCAGGTCTGGCTTCAGAGATGTTTGTTCTTTCCAGCACTTGAACCTAGGTGATTGAGAACGGCTTTCAGTCCTACCCAGTATCCCAGATTATAGCATAGAGCTTGCTTCCAACCCACTGCTTTCAGAGGAGGTGTGTGTGTGTGTGTGTGTATGGTGTAGAGCAGACCAATTGTAATTTCCATTACCTCTACAGAAGTTGCATTCCAGAATTAGACTTCATAGTGTTCAACTTTTGATGGAAATACTTAGTTGTTGAGAGTGGTTATGTTGTTTATCTTTTAAGTTTTTCTTAGTATCTTTGCCATATGTTTTCCTATATATGTTAAGAATTTTTTCAAAGGATATATTTACATTTATAAGATGTTTGCTAAAAATTCAGTCCTCGACTTTTTCCCAAACCATCTCATGTCTTTAAAAAAAAGTCATTATTATTTAGAACGTGAAAGATTTTAGTGAAAAGACTAACCCTGAATTATAACATTCTTTTAAACTAATATTGAAATAGAAATTTTCAACAGCCTTACACTCCTTCATTGTCTTCATTTTTTTTGAATAAGCATTTGTAGTACTCAGCATGATTTGGCATATCAAGTGCATAATTTTACTGGATGTTGTGATTCTACTGCTATTTAAAGTAAATGAGTCTTTGCAATTTTAGTGACAGTTGTGTCAATGGAATGCCTGCGGGCCAAAAACCCGTTTGATATTTCTAGCAGGAGACTCTACAGGAAATTAAACATAAAATAATTGATAGTTTCAAAAACAGAAAAGGTTTAAGAAACGAAGTTTTTGGCTTATTGATTCTGCCTCTTCTTCCACGATACTGTACCAATAATTATAATTCTATAGTTGACTTTCTAACATTCACAGTAAATATATTTTAAAATGTGCTCATATTTATCACTATTTAGAATCAATGACATCTTTTTATATTACTACATTATCTACTAAGGTATTGGAAAGTTTAGTTTTCATCAATAAATAATGTAATATTAAACTCTCTATATGTAGGGATAGAGGCAATACAATATACTGATGAAAACTCAAGAGTTTAAATCCTGCCTGTATCAATGAGACAGCTGTGTGGCTTGAGCAAATATTACCTTTCCTAGCCTATGCAGATCCTTGAAGTAGGCTTAGAGCTCTTTGAGAAGGAAATTTTTGGGTCTCATATATGTCCACCTAGAGTCTGCACCCCTCCCTGTATTAACCATGTTCTGCATATCTCTTTGATCTCATAGGGCACATGCCCTACAGGAAGGGCACAGCCAAAAGAAAGCCAAAATAGAGCTTTCTACAGCTTGGGCCTATAGCAGGAATCCCTCTGACCCGCATCCAGGGAGGTACTAGATGGAGGGAAATAGGCAGGTTCATATGCTAGTTATTTCAAATAAATTTGGGGGAAGAGGGAGCAATTTGGCAATATCTTCCAGAATTGAACCTGGCAGTTCCACTTCTAGAAATGTATCATCTAAATTTAGTTGTAGAACTACCCAATGATGTATGCATAATTACATTCTCTATAACACTATAAGTTCAAAAAGCTGCAAACAATGTATAAATATCGACTACATGGTGAATGGGTAAATAAATTATGGTGCCTCATCCACTAAAAAATATTTTTCAGCCATTAAATAGGATAGGTTGGTGTGAAATGATCTTCAATATGTATTTTTAAAGATTTATTTATTTATTTTAGACAGAGTACAAATGGAGGGACAGAGGGAGAGACAGAAACTCCCGTAGACTCCCTGCTGAGCATAGAGCCCAAAGAGGGAAGGGAAGCTCAGCTCAATCTCATGACCCTGGGATCATAACCTGAGCCAATGCTTAACCACCCAGGCATCCTTGCAGTATATGTTTTTAAGTGAGAAAAGTGAATTAAGGATCTTAAGTATAGTATGACCTACTGTGTGTGTGTGTATTATATTTGCTAAAATTTTTTCTAGAAGAAATTACACGAAACTATGAAGTTACTGCCTGGGCAAGTTTTTACTTCACATCTCCATCTGTCTGAATTTGTTGTCACAGCAGTTAATACTTTCATAATTAAACAATAATAAAAAATAGCATTACCATTTATAGAACTATGTCAGAGGTTTATGTATAAGATAAATGTAAACCACTAGAAAAATATCTTGCACATAGTATATACTTTATATATAATTAGCATTATTTTTATCGGAATTGTATCTTATCTTTAAATTCCCAATGATCTATTGCACTCCCTTACATATTAGCATTGTTGATTAGATTTTATGTCATTAGATCTTTTTAAAAATTATATCTTTTTAAACAAATTTTACAACCTTAGAATTTTTCATTTTTTGGTTCTCAAAAATTTCAAATGAAAACTAGAGTAAGACAAATCACTAGAATATTATAAAAAGGATACCAATTGTGTTGGCATGGACCTTCTTTTAAAGATGGTGATGCTATGACTATAAGGTGTACAAGTGGTGATAGTTAACACATCCAAGAGTGTGATCAGCAGATGTCTCTGTTTTGCATTGTGTGCACATAAAACTTTTTCGGTGCTGTTGATTTTGAAATAATTTGAGGGTTTTAGTGGTTTGCTTGCTTCTTCGATTGTTTCTAAGACTCAGTATTAACTAGGATGAATCTTATTTTCTAAGTAGTGAGATAAGGTGACTGTGTTTAGTTCACTCTTTAAAGAAGTCTTTCAATTTCAGAACAGTACACAGAGAAACAGAAAGGTTAAGCAGCTTGACAGCTAGCTCAGTGCATTGTCTTCTGAACCGTGCTGCTTCCTTTTCTTGGAATGAATGCGAAAATGTACAGTCGCTGCAAAAGAAGATGATTTCTATTTTAAAATAGATGAAAGTTCCCAAGAACATTAGAATCAATGTCTCTACTTTGCTCTTATCTTACCTGCTTTACCTGAAATTTCAACATTTTAAAAAGAGGTTAATTGAGAGGTTTGTTTTCCTGTGATTTTTATCATATGTTCTATAGATATTTTCAGGAACAATTAATTACCTCTTAAAATCAGGAGAGTATTTGGGAACTAAATTACTCCCATCTCTGGGGGACTGATTTTTCAGAGTATAGTCGTAAGAGTTTTAAAGAAATTATCTTTCAAACCCCTACTGTCTGTACATATTCTTTGCAAAGATTACTACCTTTAAAAATATACTTGCAGTCTCATATTTGCTTTGCGTGTCTCCATCATTATCTTACTTCACTTTGCAAAAGGATATATACTTCTCACACCCCCCAACCCCTGAAGCCTAAGGAAAATATACTATTCTATTGGGACATACAATTCTGTGGCACTAACAAATGCACAGATTGGGATACATCATGCTTGAGAGAGTTTAACAAGGTTTAAAAAACAGGGAGGTCTTTTTTTGTGAATTAATAAAGGAGCAACCCCTTATTTATCTGAGGCTTGCTTTGTACTTACATCTAGTCTCCTTGTCTTTCCAATCCCTCTATGTCTATAATATCTTTCCATTCCTCAGTGCATGTATGTTAGAATTAGATTTCAGAAGTGAGATGTCTGTCATAGTAACTCATGAACATGCTTATTTAAACAAACAGTAAGCCCAATTTTCCTGAATTCTCTGACAATGAGAAATGGCCTTACCTACTTGTTATATAGTAGCATTTTCTTTAAATTGAGTGAGTTAAATACACAATTCCAAAGTCCTAAGGAGTATATATTTAAAATGTGTGTGTGTAATTTATCACTTTTATATTGATATATATTTATTTCAATCTTGTTAAGAAGCTATATGTTAGGATAATATCATCTTTCTTTCTTATTTATTGTCAATTAGGCCTGCTTTTTTTTTTCTTTTTTTTGCTCTAAAGCACCATAAACATCCTTGTATGTATCACCCTGTGTACAAACTGCATATAGGGAATTCACTTGGAAGAATGCCACATTTTTACAGTGTTTGAACTTTTCCAGCTTTATACCAGATATTTCAAATTTTTTTCAAGCATGGTTATTCTCAAGTTATATTGCAACTCTACCAGGGTTTCAGAGATTCTATTTATTTATGCCCCTTTTTATCTTTATTATGCTGGCTAGTCATTATGTTTTTTTAGCTCCAAATTCATCTTGTGATGCTGTAGCTGAGACCAATATCATATTTCTGCTTTGGTGGATAGATCCCTGGTAGGCTCTGCTAGCAGGATATTCTAGAAGTAACTGCAAGGATGGAGAAGAAAGAGAGTCTTGCTCCTAGTGTGCTACTTGTTTCAGCATCAAAAAGTGTACTTTGGTGGCAGCAACTGGTTCCCATTTGATGTTGATTTCCTAGTCCCCAAACCAGCTGTATTATGCTCCTGAGGTAATAGTGCATTGAGGGGTCTGAATCCCAGCTGCTCAGAGCCTCCCTCTGAGTTGCTCAAGCCAGCAGCAGCCAGCAGAAGCCTAGATTCTAGTACTACAGGGGCCCAATCTTGTGGGCACCAAACAGGAAGGAATCCCTCTTCAGAGATTATTCCAGTTTTTTGAAGCTGCCTGCTTCAAATATTTAGGTTCTAATACCCTGGAAGTGTTCCATTTGTTTCTCCAGCCCTGAAGTGGCAACTGCTTCCAGAAGTTGTTACTTCTATGAAAACTTAATATTTTCCTCTTGCCTCTTAAACACTCCAGTATCTAATTAACCAAACTTTTATCTAAAAATGTGTTAATCAGTGTATTTTTCTGGGTTTATGACTGCATGCTGATAGAAATGATATAAAGTATCCTAGTTTCATTTTTAATTGCATCTCTTAAATAATGCAGTTGAACTTTTCATATGAGAATTGCTTAATCTGATTTCCTTTCCTGTGACTCTTTTGACCAGTGCCACGCTCATATTTTCTACTGATTTGTTGATCATCTTTATTTGATGGATTCTTTACATTGTGAGAAACCTATCCTTTTCCTTGTACAAATGCTTCAACTGCTGCTTGTTTTTTGAGGCTTTCTGAGGAGAAAGCATTCTCTGTTTTCATTTTAGTCTGGTCAAATTATGTGTTACTTTCTTTTGGAATTTCTGCTTCTTATTCTTTCTTTCTGAAAATGAATGGTTCTAGTGGGGTGGAAGACCAAGATAAGGTAAAAATTCTGGTAGCATAAACATACAGATGCTAAATAATCTATAATAAAAATTATTTTCAATGCATGGTTGAGTCCACAAGAAAAAGTCTCCAAGAATCAGTAACATAAAAGGAACACAAGGTAGAAAGCTAAGCATGTGGGTTGAAGCTGGGTCCCAAAATAGGCTGTGGTTGTTAAACCTGAAAAGATCATTTTTATATTTTCATTTTAAAACAGTGTAAAATATTTTAAATAAGTAAAAAGAAAAGGAATCCCTATGTTCATATAATCCAGATTAAACATCATTAGATTTTTGCCACTTTTATGTAATCTTTTTAAAAAAGCAATTCTAGACATGTCATTTCACCCTTCAGTCTTCAATAATAATATCCCAAAAAAGAACATAGTTCTTGACAGCAAAAGTAGAGGCAAAAATAGGTGATGGTGAATAAGAGGTACAAACTTCCACTTGTAAAATAAGTCACAGGGATGAAAAAGAGCAGTGCAGGGAATGTAGCCGATAATATTGTAATAACATTGTATGGTGACAGATGGTAACAATACTTATGCTGACAAGCATAAAATAATGTATAAATTACACCTGAAACTAATATAATGTTGTATGTCAACTATATTTCAATAATAAAGAAAAAAGAGTAGAGGAAACCCAGTGGGAAAAATACTTAATAATGTCTGAGAGAATATAACTATCAGTCTAGAATTTTATAATCAGATTAGCAATTACCTAAGAAAAAAAAACATTTTCAGACAGATTTAACACTAAACTACTAAAAGACTCTTACTAATAGAAGTCCTAATGAAAAATATACATCAAGAAGAAAATAAGAGTTAATTCTTGTTATTTATAGTAGTTACATTTTATAAAGTTGCCAGGAACACTGAATGAGCAAAGACTGAATTCTTGCTCCCAGAAGAAATAGAAACTTGTGTTCTTTGGACCTCTGGGCACATTTTTTTGTCAATCAAAATGCTGTTTTGGCCATATAGGTTTGTATGTCAGTGTCCTTCAAAAACAAGCCATCTCCTGCATGTCTTCCATACAACCCTTTCCTGTACAACATGTAGCAGGTATTTTTAAAATTCTGTAGTCTTCTGATCTGTAGAACCTGCACTATGTGCAGGTTTAATATCTTTCATTCTTCTTCTCTTTGGTTACAAGAAATGTTTAATGTATCTTACCCTTGATAATGTGGACCCAATTTGGTGGGGGAGGGGTTTAGCCTAATAACAGAGCTGTCCACTGTTTTCTTCAACATCCCATCATCTCATGAAACCACACAATGAGCTGCTTTTCCATCTTTCCCATAGCTATATCATGCACTGTAGAGGCGACTTTAGCACTTTCTGTAGTGGCTTCACATACAGATGGGCAAACGTCCTCTTCCTTTATCTGGATGGATGGTATTGTTGATTTATTACCATTGAACTCACATCCACTGGGCACTGTAATTCATGCCTAGACGAAGCTTATCTAATGCAAGTATTTTATCCTCAAGGCGCATCACAGCCTTCTTACGCTAAGGAATACCATGCAGCACGGTCAGTAGTACTATGCTTAGGGGCCATTTGAAACAGTGACACCACCAAAATAATTGCACCAAAATGTAAAAAAACAGGCCACAAAAAAGGAGAGTATGAGAGCAGAACTAAAAAGGCAGAGCATTTCCTTGTCCACCCTCACCTGGGAATGTGTGCTGGCATTTTTTTTTTTTTTTAACTACACGGAGTGTGCTCATGAATGACTGGAAAAACGCTGTGTTAATTTTGGTATTACAAATGAATTTCAATAAGTAGGCAAATAATGAGGATATATGTGTCTGAAGGAAGGAGGGAGATGCAAGAAGATGTTAACCGAGCAATGCAGTTGGTAAATCTAACAAAGCATTGGTTATATTGAACCGTAACAACTACAGATAATTCTATATTAAGAAAAAATTATAATTAAGATATTGTGAAACAATAGTATTTACATGTAATGGGGAAATCAAAATTAATATTTGATGTATTTTCTAGTAGCGTAGTGACACTTAAATAATGTTGAAGTATTATAATTACTAAAAAAAGGATACAGAATATTTTACATCTGAAGAATACTGGAAATAAAGGGAAAATAAAACATAATCAACTAATGACAGACAGGAAAAAGCATGGTAAAGAGAATACATAAATAACAAGGTAAAAAAACAAATACAAATATAATAAAAGATTGGAAAATCTATGTGCTATTTATAAATAAATGGCACAAAAGTTGGGAAATAAGGCAAAAATTATATCAGATAAATTCTAATTTAAAAAAAAGCTGGACAACAATAATACCAGACAAAATGAAATGCATAGGAAAATGCATTAATAGTGATATATAATAAAGTCCTCCAAAAAGATTAATCATGAACTTGCATTCTCAATATAATCTCAGAATTTTTTAATTGACAATGGAAAGTCTTTTATTACATGGTATTACGTTTAAAGATAGCTCTGGCTTATAGAAGTAAATAACCTAACCATTCAGTGATTATTTGGTTCAACTGAGGAGGTATTGACCATCAAAAGTAGTTACTGTAAATCTTTGGATTTTTAAAAGATCAATAACAGCAATTAAATATCTTCAATTAATATGTTACATTCAGTTGTGGCAACAGCATTTTAAAACTGGCCTGTTTTAAAACTATTAATGACGTGCATGTGATTACAGGTAATAACCTGTATATGCATGGGGGATGGAGAAAGTAGGGAAGACAGAAAATTATCTTAAAATTTTCATTGAAATATAACTGACATAACAGTTTCAGATGTACAGTATAATAACTCAACATTTGTATACATTTCAAAATGATCACGATAAATCTGTTAACATTCATCAGCACACATAGTTAAAAATTATTTTTCTTATGCTGAGAACTTTAAAGATTTACTCCCTTAGCAACTTTCAAAGATGCAATACAGTTTTTATACCTGTTGTACATTACATCCCATGACATTTATTTCATAACTGGAAGTTATGAAATAAGTCAAATAAGTTTTGACACCATGCATTTTGTTCCGCCTCCCTTGCCTCTTGCAACCACCAATTTGTTCTCTGTATCAATGACTTCTTTTTTGTTTTATTTCCAAATATAAGTGATACAATATAACTTTTGTATTTCTCTGACTTTTTTCATTTAGCATAATGCCCTCAAGGTCCATCAATGTCATTGCAAATGATAGGATTTCCTTCTATTATGGCTGCAGAATATTCCATTGCATGTATGTACCACTTTCTCTCTATCCATATACCCACCGATGGCCAATTAAGTTGCTTCTCTGTCAACTCTTGTAAATAACACTGCAGTGGGAGTGCATATATCTTTTTCAAGTTAGTGTTTTTGCTTCCTATAATCTTAACTTATAAAGCAAAGTAACAGAATTTCAAGGGAAAAACAACAATCTTTCAGTACACCTTTATCAGAAAGTGACCTATAAAGCAGACCAAACAAAAACTTGTAGGAGATAGAAGATATGGATAACATGCTAAAAAATCCATATAAAATATTATATGAAGACCTCTTTACACAGCAATAAGTCAGTATCTGTTCTGCTCAAATGTATATGGGACTTTTATAATTGATATTTCAATAAATTTAGAATTGGTAGCAAAAAGCTAATTGTTAAATCTTTTTCTGTAAATGTTATTCTAAATTTTACAATTTTACACTTACAGAAAAAATTACACAGTATAAAGAGCTTTCTTCACATTTTTCTTGTAATATTTGAAAGCAAGTTGCCAATCTGATGCCACATCACTCGTGCATTTTAGTAGGTATTTCCTGCAAACAAGAATGATCTCTTATAATACAACCATGGAAATCATGAATTTACATTAGTACATTAGTAATGTGAATTGAGTTTTGCCAGTTGTTACAATAATCTCCTTTATAGGATAGGGACCAGGTCTGCAATTATACCTTGCATTTAGTCATCATGTCACTGTAGTCTTCAATTTGTAAATTATTTTATGACTTTGCCATTTTTGAAGATTTTTAATTTGTACACTCTCAGTTTGGTATGTCTTAGACATAATTAGATATGGGCTATACATATTTGACAGGAATATCACAACAGTGATGCTATGTTCTCATCACAAACTACTGGGTGGCTAACGATTTTGTTTGATCACATTACTAATGATTACTTGGATCACTTGATCAATGTGGTGTCAGCCAGTCTTCTCCCCTGTGAAGCTGTTCTTTTTCCCCTTTCATAATTAAGAAGCATGTTGTAGAGAAGTAATTTAAATCTCAGAAGTAGCTCATTCCTATTTAGACTTTCAAATTATTCATATGTTAACCTATATTGATATGAACTTATATTCCTACTGCCTAAATTCAGTAGATTATATTAGTATCATTGTTTATTTGGATGCTCAAATTCCCTGAAATTTGGTCAGTGAGGGCCCATTCTAGCTAGCTTTTATGCCCTTTTGACATGACCCCATCACTTCCTTGCTTTCTGTATAGCAAGATGTCCAGGCTCATCTTGTCTTTTCCCTGATATGGACTTG
The DNA here is from genome assembly GCF_002288905.1 of Enhydra lutris kenyoni. Taxonomy (NCBI): domain Eukaryota; kingdom Metazoa; phylum Chordata; class Mammalia; order Carnivora; family Mustelidae; genus Enhydra; species Enhydra lutris. The sequence continues at coordinate 47,561,476 of NW_019154098.1, forward strand.
AATCCAGTCATTTCTAAAAGAAACCTGATTGGTTTTGGAGGAGAATTGTTTTTATACATCATGCTCTAGGGATGGGTTGTATATCGTTACTTGTCATTTGTCCCCCTGAGGCACTCTTCATGAACAGAGCTGGGAAATATATGTACATATGTGTGTATGCATATATAGCTGACCATTGCAAAAGACAGGTTTGAACTGTGCAGATCCATTAATATGTGGATTTTTTATAAATACAGAGCAATACTATAAAAGTATTTTCTCTTATGATTTTAAATAACATTTTCTTTAGCTTGAAAGACTATAGTGTATAATATAGTGTATAATAGAACACAAAAATATGTGTTGGGACTCCTGGGTGGCTCAGTCGGTTGGGTGTCTGCCAAAGGCAGTAACGTTGTACCAGTGTTAGCATCACATGATGCACATGTAATGGAATGTCACTTTTAACATTAGGTTATACAAATTGGGGCATTCTCTCTTGGGAGTATACAGTCTTGCTTTATTAGACTACTCAGGAGAAAGAAAGCTTCCATGTTGTAAGTAGCTATATGTTGATACCACATGAAGGAATTAAATCTTGGCCAATATATAGTGAGGAACAGAGGCCTGCCAACAACCACATCAGTGAATCTGAAAGTGAACTCTCCAGCTCCAGATTCCCCAGGTAAGAAGACTCAAGGTCCATGTCATGATTGACCCTAAGTCTCAAACACCCACATAAGTTGCTCCAGATTCCTGACTCTCAGAAATGCATGAAATAGTTAAGTATCTATAGTTTTACAAGGTAAGTTTTGGGCTAATTTGTTACATAGGAATGGGTAACTGATAAACATCCCATGTTTATCCAGCTTCCACATGACACTATTTCAACTTGTCAGGGCTCTGACACACTACACCAATTATTAACACATATGGATAACTTCCTTATCACACTTGGGCTTTGACATACCATGCTAAGCTGCCCCTTGGCGCAAATACTTTACTGGTTGTGCCCCACCTAAATGTTATAGAAATAAAAAGATCAAAAATGGAATTAAAGAGGAAAAAGGGAATGAGAAGAAAACAAAAATTTTAATGTATGTGAACACTTAAGATAAGAACTAGAAAACACAATGAAGAAACAACAAAATCTCTCCTATCAAAACCTGTGGTAAGCAGCCAAAGCCATAACAGAATTTTCAAGAAAATAAATGTGTGTATAGATTATGTATAGGTATATAGATTTATCCAGTATGTATAATACAAGTGGAAAGTATAAACCCAAATAAAGTAAATGGAAAAATGTTTTTGAACCATGCTTTAATGAAGTGCAGAGCAAATCAATAAATATGATCAACAAAGCTAAGAGATGGCTCTGTGAAAACACTAATAAAGTGCATTTACTTCAGACAAAGTAGATTAAAAAAGAGAACAATGCAGAACAGTAAGAATTTAAATGAGGAATACAGTTTTTTTTTTCAAACACAAAAATATAGAAGGTTTGTTACACTGAACCTGAAAATTAACAATTATTAAATTTCAGTAACTTATTAATCTGTCTCAGAAACTTAAACATTTATATATTTTACATAAATTTTTTTTGTATTGACCAAAGTGATTTAGGAAAATATGTAAAATTCAAATATATCTATGAAAATAAGTTAAAATGATATTTCTGTATCTGTTATGCATATATAACAGATAATATAAAATTAATTTAAAATTAATTTTTTGAATAAAAAAATTACAGGATTTTTTTCTTATGTTTTTGCAGCTTTGAGGTATAATTGACAAATAAGGTTGTGTATATTTAAAATGTACAATGTGAATGATTTTATGTATATATACATTGTGAAATGGTTACTTTTAAGTTCAGTAATAAATCCATCACCTCACAGAGTTATCTTTTTTGGCAGTTAAAACACCATCTTAGCAAATTTTAAGTACACATGCATTGTCATTAACTGTAGTTACCATGCGGTACATTAGATCCCCAGAAATTATTCATTTTATAAATGGAAGTATGTACTCATTGGCCAACAAATCCCCATTTCACCTAACTCCCAGCCCCTAGCAACCACCATTCTACTCAGTTAATGGTGAGTCCAGGCTCTTTTTTTTTCTTTAGTTTCTGCATATGAATGAAATCACACAGTATTGATCTTTCTCTGACTTATTTCACTTATGTCATATACCCTCAAGGCTCATCCATGCTGTCCCAATGCTTTCCTTCCCTTTTATGGCTAAATACTATTTCATTGTATGTATATAAATATATATATATTTATATACATAAATGTATGTGTGTATATATATATGTGTGTGTGTGTATTTACACACATACCCCAATTTTTTAACCATAAATCCATCCATGGACATTCCATATCTTTACCATTATGAGTAATCCTGCAATGAACATGAGAGTATAAACATCTATTCTAGATACAGATTTCATTTCTTTTAGATAAAGACACAGAAGGGGAATTGACAGATCACAGGGTAGTTGTACTGATCCATTCTGGTTGTTTTAACAATATGTCACAGGTAGCTTACAAACAGGAAACATTTATTTCTCACAGTTCTAAAGACTGGAAGTCTGAGATCAAAGCACCAACATGGTCAGGTGACAGCCCTCTTCAGGGATTTGGACTTTTTATTGTATGCACACAGGCAGAAGGGGCTCAGTAGCTCTGCGGGGCCTCTTTTATAAGAATACTAATTTTAGGGGCACCTGGTTGGCTCAGTGGGTTGAAGCCTCTGCCTTCAGCTCAGGTCATGATCTCGGGGTCCTGGGATGGAGCCCAATGTTGGGCTCTCTACTCAGCGGGGAGCCTGCTTCCTCCTCTCTCTCTGCCTGCCTCTTTGCCTACTTGTGGTCTCTGTCTGTCAAATAAATAAATAAATAAAAATCTTAAAAAAAAAAAAGAATACTAATTTTATTCATAAGGGCTCCAAACTCATGACTTAACTACCTCCTAAGGGCCCCCACATGATGATATATATTTGTGAATGTCATCACATTAGGAAGGATTTGAACACACTAATTTGGGGTGGGTATAATTGACAAATAAGGTTGTGTATGAATCTCCATAAAATATCAGTTCTATTTTTAATATTTTGAGGAATCCCAATACTGTTTTCCATAATGCCTGTACCAATTTATAGTCCTACCAACATTGTGCAAGGATTCTCTTTTCTCCATGTCGTCCCTGACATACATTATTTCTTGACTTTGATAACAGTCCTGACTGATGTGTCCAGTAATATCTCATGGTGGTTTTGATTTTCATTTCCCCCATGAATATTGATATTGAATACCTTTTCTTGTACCTGTTGGTCATTTGTATGTCTTCTTTGGGAAAAAAAAAATGTTTGTTCAGGTCCTCTGACCATTTTTATTATTTTTTATTTATTTTTTTATACAAATTTGTTTTTAAGATTTTATTTATTTATTTGACAGAGAGAGATCACAAGTAGACAGAGAGGCAGGCGGAGAGAGAGAGAGAGAGAGAGAGAGAGAGAGAGAGAGAGAGGGAAGCAGGCTCCCTGCTGAGCAGAGAGCCCGATGCCGGACTCGATCCCAAGACCCTGAGATCATGACCTGAGCCGAAGGCAGTGGCTTAACCCACTGAGCCACCCAGATGCCCCTCTGACCATTTTTAATTGCATTATTTATTTTCTTGCTCTTAAGTTGAATGATTTATTTATATATTTTGGATAATAACCCCTTATCAGGTATAAAGTTTGCAAATATTTTCTTTTATTCCATAGATTGCCTTTATACTCTATTCTTTTTCTCTTTGTGCAGAAGCTTTTTAGTTTGATATAGTCCCACTTGACATTTTTGCTCTTGTTGTTCATGATTTCAGTTTCATATCCAGAAAATCATTGTGAAACTGATGTTGAAGAGACTTTTCCTCTGTGTTTTATTCTAGGAGTTTTATGGCTTGGAGGTCTTACATTTTAGTCTTTAATCCATTTGAATTAGTTTTTGTGAATCAAATAAGACAAGTCCAGATTCATTCTTTTGTACCATCTTTGAATATCCAATTCTCTCAATACCATTTATTAAAGAGACTATCCATTGCGTGTTCCTGCACTTTTATCAAAGATTAATTCACCATAGATATGTGGGTTTATTCCTGGGTTTTCTATTCTGTTCCATTATTCTGTATATCTGTTTCTATGCAAATACTATGCTGTTTTCATGACTACAGCTTTGTGATATAGTTTGAAATTAGGATTTAGGATGTCTTTGGATTTTTTCTTTCTCAGACTCTCTGAGGCCATTTGTGGTCTTTTGTGGTTCCATGCAATTTTACAGTTGTTATTTCTATTTATCTGAAAAACACACCACTCAAATTTCAACAGAGATTGCAGTGAATCTATAGATTGCTTTGGCTAGTATGGAGATGTTAACAACGGTACTTCTTCAATTTATGAACATGAACATCTTTCCATGTATTTGTATCTTCACCAATACCTTACATATTTTAGTGTAGAGGTCTTTAACCTCTTTGGTTGTATATATTCTTAACCATTTATTGTTTTTTATCCTGCTGTAAATGGGATTATTTTCTTAATTTTCTTCAAATTGTCTGTTGTTGGTATCTAAAAACACAACTGATTCTGTATACTGATTTTATAACCTACAACTTGTTTAAATTTATTAGTTCTAACATTTTTTTTTAAGATTTTATTTGACAGACAGAGATCCCAAGTAGACAGAGAGAGGCAGGCAGAGAGAAGGGGAAGCAGGTTCCCTGCTGAGCAGAGCCCAATGTGGGGCTCTAACCCAAGGACCCTGAGATCATGACCTGAACTGAAAGCAGAGGCTAAATCCTGAGCTACCCAGGTGCCCCAGTTCTAGCAGATTTTTTTGGTGGAATCATTAGGGTTTGCTATATCTAATGCTACCTACAAATAGAGAAAAGTCTACTTCTTCCTTTCTGATTTGGATGCTTTTGTTTTTCTTGCCTAATTGCTCTAGCTAGGACTTCCCATATTATGCTGAACAAAAGTAGCAAGAGTAGACATTCTTTTGTTTCTGATCTCAGAGTAAAAGCTTTCTGATTTTCACTGTTGAGTATGATATTAGCTGTGGGCTGTCATATATGGTTTTTATTATGTTAAGGTACATCTTATATCAAATTTGAGTTTTTATTATGAAAGGATATTGAACTTTGATAATGCCTTTTCTGCATCTATTGAAATAACTACATAACTTATTTTTCATTCTTTTAATGTGATATATTCTAACAGTTGATGTGCATATGTTGAACCATCCTTGCATCCCAGGAGGAAATTGTCACTTGGTCGTGGTGTATAATCTTTTTAATGTACCGTTAATTTCAGTTTTCTTACATTTTATTGAGGATTTTTGTGTCTGTGATCATTAGAGAAAATAGCCTGTAGTTCTATTTTCTTAAAATATCCTTAACTGTTTTTGGTATCAGGGGTAATGCTGCCCTCATAAAATGTGTTTGGTAGTGTTTCCTACTCTTTTATTTTTGGAGGATTTTGAGAATAATTAGTATTAATTCTTCTTTAAAAGTTTTGCAATTCATCCATGAATCTGTCTGATCCTAGGCTTTTCTTTGTTGGTAAGTTTTTGATTACCAACTCATTCTTGTTATTAGTCTGTTTAGATTTTTCTATTTCTTCATTATTGAGGATTTATAAGTAAATTGTCTGATTCTAGTAACCTCCCTATTTCTACTAAGTATTCAACTTATTGGCATAATTGTTTACAGTAATCTTATGATCCTTTGTGCTTCTGAAGCATTAGTTGTAATGTTCTGATTAGTTGTAATTTTTGTAATTTCTGATTAGTTGTAATGTTTCTGATTAGTTGTAATTTTTCTGATTTTACTTGAATCTTTTTTATTGTTAATCTAATATTTATAATTTTATCTTTTTAAAAAACAGGCTTAGTTACATCGATCTCTTCTACTGTTTTCTAGTCTAACTTGTTTCTTCATTGTTCTTTGTTATTTCCTTTATTCTGCTAATTTGGGCTCAGAGATTGTTATTCTTTTTCTGGTTCCATGAGGTATACATCTAGGTTATTTGCCTGAAATCTGTCTCTCCCCACTCCCCATATAAGCGTACTTCATTATAAACTTTCATCTTAGAACAATGTTTGCTAAATCTCAAATTTTGGTATATGTATTTCCTTTTTCTTTTGTCTCAAAATACTTTTGTTTTTTCCTTTTAATTTTCCAATTTTCCTACAGGAATTAATTTCTAGTTTTATAACATTGTGGTTGAAAAAGATACTTGCGATGGTATCAATTTTCTTAAATTTGTTAGAACTTGTTTTGTGGCCAAAATATATGCTTTATCCTGGAGAATGTTCCAGTTACACTTGAGAAGAATGTATTTTCTGCTGCTGTTGAATGGAACGGTCTGTACATGTTTGTTAAGTATATTTGATCTTTCATGTTATTCAAGTCTAATTCCTTATTGATTTTACTGTTTGGATATTTTATCTGTTCAAAGTGGGATATTAAAATCCCCTATTATTTTATGTCTATCTCTCCCTCCTTATTTGTTAATAACTGCTTAATATATTTAGGTGCACCAATGTTTGGTTCATATATGACCATTAAATCCTCTTGATGAATTGACCCCTCTATCATTATATAATGATCTCTTTTTTTCTTGTTACAGTTTTTGACTTAAAGTCAAAACAACAGAACAGAACAACTGTTCTGTTTTTCATTTCAATTTACATGGGACATCTTTTCCTCACTCACATTCCTCCTCACATTCAACTTATGTGTGTCTTTAAAGCTGAAGTGAATCTCTTGTAGACAGTGTATAGTTGGGTCTTTTTTTTTATATATATATATATATATATAGTTGGGTTTTTTTTTTGTTGTTGTTGTTGTTTTTGTAATCCATTCAGCCATTATGTCTTTTGATGGGAGAAATTAATACCTTTACATTAAATAAGATGGCAAACTCTTGCCATCTTATTATCTGGCTTTAAAATTTTTTTTTCTACCCTTCTTGGTAATTTGATGATATCTAATGTTATTATGCTTTAATTTTTTTCACTTTATCTGCTGTCTACCTTCTATATTATTTGTGGTTACCGTGAGACTAACAAAACATTTTATAGTTATAATAGTTTCTTTTAAGCTGATAACTTCAATTGCAGACAAGATATTATTCTTCAACCCACACTGTATGCTTTTGATGTTATGATCTACATCTTTTTATATAGTTTATTATTAGATATAATTATTTTTAATAATTTTGTCTTTTAACCATATATTAGAATTAAATGATTTATATACCAATATTGTAGTATTATTCTATTTTGACTACATACTTAGCTCTATATCTGAGTTTTAAAACTGCTTATATTTTCACGTTACTTAGTGTCCTTTTGTTTCAATTTAAAGAACTCTTACTAGCATTTCTTGTAAGGTAGTTCCAGTGATGATAAACTCTCTCAGTTTTGTTTGGAATAGTATCTCTTCTTCAGTTCTGAAGAACAGCTTTGCCAGAAAAAGTATTCTTGCTCAGCAGGGTATTTTTTTCAGCATTTTGAATGTATTTTCCCACCTTCCATGGGCTACAAGATTTCTGCTGAAAAAAATCCAAATACAGTCTTATGACTTTTCTATGTGATAAGTTTCTCTTGCTGCTGCTTTCAAAATTATCTCTTTGATTTTTATCTTGGGTTGAATCTGTTTAGAGACCTATATGCTTCATAAACCTGGATGATCATATTTCCCCCCAGATTTGATAAATCAGTCATTTTTTAAAAATAAACTTTCAGTCCCATTCTCTTTTCTCCTTTGAGGAAGTCTCATTTGGCTTATGTATATAGTTTCCTAATTTCATTGAGTACTCTGGTTCTCTTGTAGTTCACCAAGCTTCATTATAACCATTATTTTAAAGTCTTTTTAAAATAATTTATAGATCTCTATTTGGGATTGGCTACTAGAAAATTGTTGTGTTCCTTTGGTAGTATTGTTTCCTTGATCTTTCATGTTCCTTGAAGTTCTTCCTTCAAAATGTTGTATTTACATTTAAAGGAACTGTGACCAACTCCAATTTTTGCTAACTGGCTTTGGAAGAAAAACTACCTTTACTAGTCAGTCTGGAGATTCTGAAAATTGTTCACACTTTTTCTATGGATGCACCCACTCCACATTTCTTATTCCCTCTGGGATGAAGTCTTATAATTTTGTGTTTTTTTCTCAAGTCTATAAAGCCAGGACAGGTGCTAAGAACTTCCAATTTGTCTTCCCTAGCGTGATGCCCTGAAATGTTTCAGAGTATAAGCTTTCTGTTAATTCTATAGATTCAAACTAGTCTTTCATGCATGCTCACTAGCCATCTCAAAGGCTTCCACTTGATGTCTGTGGGAGCACATGCCAAAAGTTGGTTATAAGCTGGACGTTGAGGCACTTGCAGAATTGGGGGTGCCCATGGGCCAGTTAGGAAACTCCACAGGAAAGACATCCCCAAAAATATGTGGATGAGCTTTCTGATGGAGTCCACAAAGCAAAGAGTAGTATGAACTGTATCGTGTTTAGTAATATCCCTCTGATGAGTCCTGAGTCCTCCTTCCTCCGTTCCCCGACTCAGTTAACCCCTCAACTGTGCAGATAACCTAAGTATTCTGTGTAGAACAAGAAATAAGTGGGCTTACTGATATTTTTTGATCTTTTAAAGAAGACAGTTTTGGTTTTATTAATTTTCTTTACTGTTTTTCTATTTTTCTTTCATTAGTTTCTGCTATTCTTTTCTGGCTCAGTTTTCTTTTTTCTAATTTCTAAAGATGAAAATGTAACTATTGATTCTACAAAGTTTTTCTAATATAAGCACTGATTTGGTAGTACTCCATAAATTTTTACAAGTTACATTTTTATTGTTGTTTAAACTATTTTCCAATTTCCTTTGTGGTCTATTCTATAATCCATATAAGTATATTGTTTAATTTATAACTCTTCAGTGTTTTTCTAGCCACTTCAGCATTTTTATGCTTACTGTTGGCAGAGTATATTAGTTTGCTAGGATTGCCATAACAAAATACTCTAGACTTGTGGCTTAAACAACAGAAATTTATTTTTCTCACAGTGCTAGAGGCTAGAAGTCTAAGACAAATGTGCTGACGGGATTGGTTTCCTCTAAGACCTCTCTCATTGGCTTGTAGATGGCCACCCCCTTGCTGCCTCTTTACTAGGTCTTTACTCTGTTCATTCTTTTTCCTGGTGTCTGTTCCTCTTCTTACAAGGATACTAGTTACATAGGATTAAGGCTCCACCCAAACAACATCATTTTAACTTAATCACCCCTTTGAAGACTTTATCCCCAAATAGGGTTACATTTTTTAGGCAATGGACGTTAGAATTTCATCATAGGAATTTGAAGGGGATACAATTCAGTAGCTAACACAGTATATGCTTTTTCACACATTTACTTTGAACTATGTCTTTATAGTTTGTGTATCTCTTACAAACAACATATACTGTTTTGTTTTTTGATCCATTACTTTTTAACTTTTAATTGAAATATTTACTTTCAATTAATGCAGTCATTGATATGGTGGATTTTTCTTCAATTCTATTTTTTCTACTTTTGTATTATTTGATCTTGTATGTCACCATTTCTGATCTATCTTGTATGATTTTAGGGGTTCCAGTTTTGATTTTCCTATTTTATTATACATTTTTTTGTTTGTTTAGTGATTGTTTTTGGGAATACAACATACATCTTCAATTTTCCAGAATTTACTTACAATTCATATTGTACTACTTCACATGAATTATAGAAATCTTGGAAAAGTATGAAGTATAGGTTTATATCTTCCAGTTCACTATGGAGCAGTTATAAGCGCTACAAAATGTGGTTTTAAAGAATTATATAGTTCATAAAATACTTGAGAGATAAAAACAATAAATTAGCATCTTTTATATTAACTAGACATTTACTATTTCTGATGTTTTTTATTATTTTTAGAAAACCTGAGATTCCAGTTGTGTCATTTCTCTTAAGTCTGAAGAATTGTCTTTCTCACTATTTGTGTATATCTTATTATAAGGAATTCTCCTAGTTTTCTTTCACCTGAAAATATTTTTATTACACTTTCTTTTTTTTTTTTTTAAAGATTTATTTGACAGAGAGAAAGAGATCACAGGTAGGCAGAGAGGCAGGCACAGAGAGAGGGGGAAGCAGGCTCCCCACTGAGCAGAGAGCCCGATGCGGGGCTCAATCCCAGGACCCTGAGATCATGACCTGAGCCAAAGGCAGAGGCTTAACCCACTGAGCCACCCAGGTGCCCTACACTTTCATTTTTGAAAGATGTTTTTGCTGGATATCCAATTCTGGTTTTACCTTTTTCATTAAGTTTCAGCATTATAAGAATGATCCATTTTATTCTGATCTTTATGGTTCCTGATAAAAATCCCAGACATTACTTTGATTATTCCTTTCCTTCCTGTAATGTGTCACCTTTCTCTTGTAGCTCATATTCAAGATTAGCTCATATTTAGCTTTCAACAATTTGATGGGAGTTTGCATTTGTGTTAAGTATCTTTTACTCTTAAAGTTTTGTTTTTGTCATATTAGATTACTAAATATTATGATGAATATTTTCTTCCCCATTCTTTTTCTCATCTACTTCTAGGATCCAATTATGTGTATGCTAAACAATGGGATATTATATAATAGATCCTGCAATCTGTGCATTTTCTCAACAAATGTTCAAATTCACTAACTCTTCTATTTTGCAGTTAAGTCAATGGCATTTGGTTTTATATTTTAGTGAATTTATATTCTGGTTCTAAGATTTAATTTGGATCTCTCTGGTTACAATTATCTATGGAAATCCCCTCTCTTTTCATCTGTTGTGAGCATATTTTACCTAGTTTATTTAATCATGTTTGCCACTTCAGAATTCCATTTTGCAGGTCTGCCACTTAACAGATATCAGTGTTCAATTTATTTTTGAGAATGTGTCCCTTTATAATACTCAAATACTCTATAAATTTGTATTAAATTTTTGCCAATACGTTACAGATAATTCAATTGTTTGCCTGCTTGTGTAATAAGAATTGATTCTTTAGTTTTAGTTTGGCTGGACTTGAACTGCAAAACTTTCATACTCAGCAACTCTCTTCTCAGATCCTTAGTCTTTAAATGAATTTCTCTGTGTCTCCTTAGCTTCTGCATCTGTATCTCTGATTCACCTCTGAGGTGAATACATAATTTAAAGATGTCTCCTCTACATCATTTCCTCTTGGAATTCTACCACTCTCTTCAGCAATCACAGCTTCTTTGGCTTTCGTTTTCTGATTGTTTAGGATGGAAAGATTACAGTTTACCCACCATCATTACTGACATGTTTTTCATCAATGCCATTCCTGTCACTGACACGTCATACCAACTGGGATGCACTCAGGTTAAAAACTGCCAAGATGAGAATGTATTTATCTTTCCTCTAAGGGAGTCTGCACTTCCTACCAGGTTTGTCAGTTTCCAACCACTTTCTAATACTTCAGATAATTGATTTATATTCCAGTTTTGCAGTTTTTTTCTGCAGACTGAATGGTTATTTTTAAGGTCTGAGTCCATCATTCCCAAGAGTATGTATGTTTAATATCTATCTTATTTAGATCTCTATTCTCTACTCTTATTTTTTCTCTTATTCTCTTTTACTTATAAGCTGAAAATTGACTAGCATCTATGCATACTTTAATTATTTACTAAATCATATAATCCTGATTTTTTGAGGGTGCATAGTTAGAGATTTACCAAAACTTTTGTTCACTTTTTTTGTTGGTATATTATCTTCTTTTCACCTATGTTAATTTGTCCTAGTGGAAGTTTATTCTTTAGCAATTATTTCATTGAGATGTTAAATTCCCTTAGCTTTTATTTCCTCATACTCTGTTTTGATATTTAATATCAAAATATTTGATACTTACTTACTGAGGTCTAGAATGAGAAGTACTTCCTGTTAACTCTGCTTTTTTTTTTTTTTTTTTTTTTAATTAAAAGGAGTTGATTTACAGACCTGTACCCCTGGGGATAAAAATATATGTTTACAAATAAATAAATAAATAATAAAAAATTTAAAAAAAAGTTGACTACCAATTTTTTAATTTAAACCATATTTCAATCCCTACTTCTTTGAAATTGGGAACTTATAGTATTGTTTCATAGAGATACTGTTGTATTTTCACTAGAGCTCTAGATTTGTATTTATCTTAAAACTGATAAGTGAGTTTGAAGCATGACAACATAGGGAATTTTTTATTCTAAATGATCTTTGTTAAGTCTGCCTTAGTCATACCAAATAGAGTGACCATTGGGACATTTATGGAATTTACTCTTTTCTACTGGTTTTCAGGATCATCTCTCTCAGCTGACTTGGTATCTTAATGGAGCTGCTCTGGCCCAGTAGATAATAAATTCCCTTCCCACTTTTCCTGCCCTAGTTATGCTTTTATACCCAGTACAACCCATGGGTCAAGGTAGGAAATGGTATTGAGAATAGAAAAGAGGTATACATTCATGGGCCCTCTCCTAAGCTCCAATGCAGCTGATTGATAGAGCCTTCTTACAGTTCTCAAACAAAAAGATTCAATCATGCATTTGGACCCAAGAGTCACCATCAAAGAAGGTAGTTTCCATTAGATTTAATATGTAAAATTTCCTCAGTTGAAATGAGCCAACATAGATTTAATGGCTAGATATTTTATGAAATTACATATGTGTATTTGGAAACAAAGATATTAGAACAGTTATAAATGTTATATTCCATACAATTAAAAAGGCTATTATCACCAATATTTAAATAACTTAAAATGTCTTTAATATATTAAATATGTTAAAGACATTTTAAATAAGGTGAATATTTAACTTATTCATAATATTTTTATTGAACAAACTTTTTGTAGTTATTTCCATAACATATTATGAAAAGGGAAAATGCTGTATCCCTTTTTCTATTATGAAGAATGACACCCACACCTTACTTAACAGGTACATTAGCACCTGCATTGGCAAAAACCTAAAAAGTAAAATATTTGCTTAGCAAAGAAACATATTTGCTGGAGTCTTACTTTCCTAAATATTATTTTATTTGAAGACATTTGTTTTGGTGTCAAACATTACCTAAATTAAAATGTTTATTTTAATCATCACTACAAACAAATCTTTGTTTTTGGCCCAGTCTAAATGCACAAATGTTCATGCAAATGTTTCATAGGCCAGCTGCTACTAACAGTCCTTTGTAAACTTTTTTCACCAGGAATTTTGTCTAAGTTGGTTACATATTTTAAGACATTTATAAAATGTATAATAATCTTTACATTTTTATTTCTATGTATAAAAATTTTATGTGTAGGATACTTGATTATTTGATGAAATTATTTAAAAATAAGAGGTGAAGGTGATTTCATGTTTTCTAATTCCTGAAGAAAGAATGAAAATGAATTAAATTACATACCTTATAAACAGCAGTAAGAACACCAGTATGTACATCATGACAAATCATTTCCTGTAATAGTTGATAATCTAGATTATATATATGAAATAATTAAACCTAATGTACTAGGGAAGAGATTTAACACAGATTAGTAGATAACTACAAATACTTTGGAATGGCTGGGGATAAAAGCTCCAGACTGAACTTCCTCAACTGATTCCCAGAATACTACCATATAACCATCCTTTCATCCAAAAGCCAGGAATAGAGATGCTATAATCCAGACTACTCATTCCAGTTCCACCAGGAAACAGAGCTATAATCTCTAAGACAGCAATTTCTCAGTCTTGCCATTGCCAACAAAATTTATGTTCAAAGCACCCCTATTACCATAGCTTCTGAAATATAACATGCATCTATGATGATGATTGCAAATAAACAGGAAATCTCTGTATAATTTCCACATTTTACACCTCAAGATTAATCAGCCTGGCCAGAGATAGGACATATGCCAAACATAAGCTATAAAGGCTTCCAAGAATTTTAGACTTCTAGTCTATGGAATGTAGTAAGTCCTGAAATAAAGGGGTTGGAATTACATTGAATGAGCCAATCAATTGAAATATTTGCCAGACAGAGGATTCATATACAAAGTACCACTTATCAACTATATATACCTCAGTTTTAGAACTTCATTTGTCATTAAGTGCAAATCTATCAACTAATGATGCAAGTTTAAATTTTGAACTGCCAAGTGCCTGATAATCCCAACAAAAAATTTATCATGTTGATTTAAGTGGTCTCACTTTGAGAACTTAAATTGCTGCTTATGCACTATATCATCTTATCTTAATAAATATTTGACTTGTTTTTTATAATGAATGTTTCCAACATATACACTGAATCAGGAAGTATGCCCAATTTTAACTACTATTCTTAATGTGGACTCTTTATACTATTTCTTATATCTGATGTATTACTCAGAAGGTAGCAGTTATAACTGTTAGCTTTTTACCTTTATAAAAACTGCATTTTTTAAATCTGACCACCTTGACTTGGGGTACATAAATTCTTCATATTATTCATATTACCATATTTTTCAAAATATTCATATTACCATCCCCCATGGCATCCCACTGATTCACTATAGTGATAACATGCACATAGATAGGTCTTGTACAGAAGGAAACAGTGGGACATAAGCCTCACAGAATCAGGAGTGCTACTTCACTGAAGTATTCAGGGATTCCACTTGTTTGGAGCATGTGGTAATATTCTCTTCAAAGTGAAAAACAAGTTGTTATTACTCACATCCCCTTCAACTAAAACACAGCTAATGCTTGGGAGGCCTTATTTTATATTTTCTGTTATTGAGGTCTATTTATTTATCAAGAAACTAGTAAGGCTGTCATCTTTGAGTTTGACCCAGAGCCTGCGAAAATTTTCTACCTGGTTCAGCATGCTATGCAAAGAAAACCGTCTCTGCCTTTATGGCCCAGATGATCCAATAGTACTTGTTGAGTCTGTGGGAGATAAGGATGCCTTATGGAAGGGTTTTTTTTTTTTTTTTTAAGATTTTATTTGTTTATTTGACAGAGAGAGACATAGCGAGAGATGGAACACAAGGAGGGGGAGTGGGAAAGGGAGAAGCAGGCTTCCCCTTGAGCAGGGAGCCTGATGAGGGACTTGATACCAGGACCCAGGGATCATGACCTGAGCTGAAGGCAGATGCTTAACAACTGAGCCACCCAGGTTCCCCTGTCTTATGGAAATTGTTCAGAAGCCTATAGAAGAATAACACCCTTACTATTTCAGAGCAAAAATATCCTTTCTGGAAAATTATGTTAAGAATTCATTCCTGGTTTTCTACTGGGTTGTGATAGCTACCAGTGAAAAACTGACCCAGTATTCCTTATGACCAAAACATCTGAACTCCTGTGTAAAAAAAAAAAAAAAAAAATAGACCACTGTTCACTTTTGGGAATACTCAACAACATTTCAACATCTAGTGGAAGAATATATGAATTAGATTAGAGTCCATTCTGTTAGTTAACTTGCTAAACCGGATGGCTTATATGGGTCATATATTTGAACCCTGGTAAGAGATCTTAAAAGTTCTCATCACAAGAAAAATAATTGTGACTATATATAGTTATGTAAGTTAACTAGTTTTATTGTGGTGATCATTTCACAAGATATAGATCAATCCTAAAGATGGTAGTTAGGTCATAATAACTGGGAGCTATACAAAGAGGCATGCAGGAATCACACTCACCTGAGATCTATATTTATATCTATATGATAGATGCAGAAAACCAAACATCATAGAATTTTGTCATCAAATTAAAAATTCCAAAAGCATCCAAAATAGTATGAAAACATTAAGACCATTCAAATAAAAATGGTTTTTATTTGTATATATCATTCATGACTTAACATATTTTTGTGTTTTGATCTGATAAGATACAATTTGAAATTGTTCATCTTTATTTTTTTTCTTCTCAATTTTTTATTTAAATTCTAGTTAGTTGGGGTGCCTGGGTGGTTCAGTCATTAAGCATCTGCCTCTGGCTCAGGTCATAATCCCATGGTCCTAGGATCAAGCCCTACATTGGATCAGGTTCCCTGCTCAGCAGGAAGCCTGCTTCTTCCCCTCCCCCTGCTTATGTTCCCTTTCTCACTAACTAAATAAATAAAATCTTTCAAAAATAAATAAATTCTAGTTAGTTAACATACAGTGCTATTGGTCAAGAGTAGAATTCAATGATTCATCATAACAGGTGCCTTCCTTAATACTCATCACCCATCTAGTCCATCCCCCACTCACCTTCCTCCATCAACCTTCAGCGTCTTTTATGGTATGTTTCCCCCTGTGGTTTTTACCCCCTTCCCATATGTTCATCTATTTTGTTTCTTAAATTCCACATATGAGTGAAATCATATGGTATTTGTCTTTCCCTGACTGACTTTCTTTACTTAGCAAAATATACTCTAGCTCCATTCACATAATTGCAAATGGTAAGATTTCATTCTTTTTGATGGATATAAATATGGAAACACTATGTCATACAGCTGGTACTACAGTGTTATATTTCAATTATATCTCAGTAAAAAAAAAAAAAGAATTGCATATTTGTCTACTACTCCTTGAGGGAATAAAATGTACCCTTATCAGTCACATTATTAGTGAGATACATTTAATTCATATTTAATGAATGCAGTTTGGAATGTCTAGAGTCTAAGTTCTGGGTTTGAGTTTGGATTTGATATAGTTTATACCTGGGCAAATAAACATTAGTTTCATCATCTACATAATAAGGATGATAACAGTTGTCTCATTCAGGCTTAGAGAATATCTGGGTTAGAAAGTCCATGGGGATGATGTCCAGGGTCTGAAAGTATAGGAAACCATATAGGAGATTCCCCTTTTGGAGGACTCACCTACAGTTTTGCTCACCCTGAGATACTGTGTAGAATTAGCAGTTTGAAAAGAATGTAAATGCAACCCACAAGCATTTGTCCACAAGAACAAATATCGCAGGCAATGAGGTCCTCCCTAAGCAGTGAGGGGTTCAAGCCCCACAATGGGCATCTTTGCCCTGGGGGAATCATACTGGAAAGATAAGCCCTCATAACATATGGCTTTGAAAACCAGTAGGCCCTAGTTCTGGGAGCTTTGAAAATCAGTGATATTTATCTCTGGAAGTGCCAGAGGGCTATAGGAAACTGAAAACCTGCTTTAAAGGGCCCTCACACACTTTTTCTTGGACCCATCAAATAGGCAGTGATTATAAAAGTACCTGGGCCATACCTGAAGGAGACATTGACCCATTTTAGGGCATATGCCAGAAGGATCTGTAGGAACTTTCTCTAGGAACAAAAGCAAGGGTGGGTGCCATTTTCCTTGCTTTGCTGCTTATCTGGTCTGACATTGGAAGGTACCAGTTGTGACACTCTTCTTCTACCTTGCTAGCACTGTTCACCCCACCTCAGTGATCCCTGTGAATCTACCCTTCCTAACCAGCCCACTGGGCAGGTACCCCTCCAAAGTGACTCTTTCCCTAGGAGGGGAACTAGCGCCACCCAACAGCATACTAGCAACATGAATACCAACCTTCATAGCCAGCCATACCAGGGCTACCACCACCCACCAACATACCGGGTTGCAGCTACAGCCAGTTGCAGCCAGATTAGCAGCCAACCACATGGGTGCTAACCCTAAATACTGGGATTCTCACACCAGCTGGTGGAATCAACCTCACCCACCACTGCACCTACAGGGGTCTTGACCCAGTTACAACAGGAAGGTAGACATAATCCACAGAGTGGACTTCCCCTGAAATGCTTGGTTCTGGTGACCAGGGGGAATTATGCTTCTGGGTTCCCTCAGGGTGCCTTTCACATACTACTATGCTTAAGACCAGGAGATACAGCTAATCACTGAGAGTTAGAAAAAATAAGGAAAGAGAAATATCTTCCAAACAAAAGATAAAGAGTTCAAAATAATGGTTACAAAATGCTCACTGAACATGGGAGAAGAGTGGATGAATTCAGTAAGAACTTCAACAAAGAGATTGAAAATATGAAAAATAAGCAGAACTGAAGAACTGAAATGAAAAATATACAATGAAAATTGACAGATTGGTTATTGATTCTTCTGCATCCTCTAATCTAGAAAGACAGGGTAGTAGAAATCACCCAAACTAAATAGAAAAAAAGAAAAAAGAATTAAAAAAAAAAATGAAAACAGACTAAGGGACCTCTAAGATAACATCAAGCATACTAAATTCATATCATAGAGGTCCCAGAAGGAGAAGAAAGAGAGAAAGGGGCAGAAGAAATAATAGCTCAACTTCCTAATATGGGGAAATAAACAAACATTCAAGTCCAGGAAGCACAGAGAAGCCCCAATAAGAACCTAAAGGTGTCAAAACACATAATTAAAAAAGCAAAAATTAAAGACAAAAAGCATCTTAAAAGCAGCAAGAGAAAAGTAACTACTTATATGGAAGGGAGCACCCATAAGTTTATAAACTGATTTTTTAGCAGAAACTACAAGCCAGAATGGAGTGGCATAATACATTCAAAGTGCTGAACAAAAAACAAAAACAAAAGCAAAACAAAAACCCCAATCCTTCAGCCAAGAATAATTTAGCAAGAAAGGTTATCATTCAGAATTGAAGGAGATAAAGGGTTTCCCAGAAAAACGAAGTTAAGGAGTTCATCATCACTAGACTGGCCCTACAAGAATGTCAAAGAAACTTCTCTAAGTACCAAAGAGAAGACTGTAAGTGGAAGAAAATACTGAAAGAACAAATTTTACTGGTAAGACCAAACACATAGTAAAAGTAGTAAATCAAACTCTTATAAAGTTAATGTGAAGGTAAAAGAGAAAAGATCAACTTTACCTATAATAATCAGTTAATGGATACCCAAAATAAAAAGAATAAAATATGACATCAAGTAAAGAGAAGTAAAAATGTAGTGTTTTTAGATGTGTTTGAACTTAAGCAACCATCAACTTAAAACAAGTCACTATATACATACAAAACCTAAAACAGATACACAAAAAATAAAAAGAAAGTAATCGGAGCATAACATAAAGTCATCAAATTACAATGAAAAGGAGCAAAAGAAGAAAGGAAGAAAAGAACTAGAAAACAATTAACAAAATGACTATATATATGCTGATCAGTAATTGCTTTAAATGTAGACTAAATACTCTTATCAAAAACCATGAAGTAATGCATTAGATTTAAAAAAAAAAAAAAAGTCCCATCTTTTCTTCCTTATAAGAGACTCACTTCAAACTTAAAGACACATAATAAGTGAAGGGAAGGAAAAACATATATCATGCAAATAAAAGTGAACAACAACAAAAAAAGCCAGGGTAGCAATACTTAGACTAAATATACTTTAGAACAAAGACTGTAGCAAGAGATAAAGAAGGGTACTACATAATGGTAAATAGATCAATCCAACAAAAGAATATAACAATAACAAATATTTATGTACCCAAAAGAAGAGCACCTGAAAACACTAACAAAAAATATTAACAGACATAAAGGCAAAAACTGACAGTCATGCAATAATACAGGGAATTACAACACCCCACTTCCATTAATAGGTAGAACCTCCAGACAGAAAGCCAAGAAGGAAATGGTTGATTTGAATGACACATTAGACCAGAGGGACTTACCAGATCTATACAAAACATTCCAATCCCAAAAGCAGAATATGCATTCTTTTCAACTGCACTTGAAGCATTCTCTGGAATAGATCCCATGTTAAGTCACAAAACAAGTCTCACTAAATTTAGTAGGATTGAAATAATTTTCAAATGATTTCATGTCATTTGTCATGCCATGACAAAGATGGCATGGAACTAGAAATCAGTTATAAGAAAAACTAGATAAAACATGAAAACATGGAGGCTAAACAACATGTTCCTAAACAACCAATGGGTCAATAAAGAAATCAAAGAGGAAATAAATATTTTGAGACCCAGGAAAATGAAAACACGACATTTTCACATTTTTGAGACACAACTATAACAGTTCAAGGAGAGAAATTTATAGTGACCCAGGTCCCCTCAAAAAACAAGAGCAATCTCAAACAATTTAACCTTACACCTTAAAGAAACTAGAAAAAGAACAAAGTCCAATGTTATTAGAAATAAGAAAATAATAAAGATCAGAACAGAAAAAAATAGAGGCAAAGAAAAAAAACAATGAAACAGATCAATGAAATGAAGAGCTGGTTTCGTGAAAAGATAAACAAAATTGATAAATCTTTAGCCGAATTCATCAAGAAAAAAAGACTGGAGACTCAAAATCAGAAATGAAAGAAAAGCTACAACTGATCCCACAGAAATACAAAGGAGTAGGAGGCTACAAAAAAAAAAAAAAAAAAGAGAGAGCTCAGAAATAAACCCTCACTTATATGGCCAATTAATCTACAACAAAGGCAAGAATACACAATGGGAAAAGATGGTCTCTTCAATATTTGATGCTGGGAAATTGAACAAAGATGAAGCTCAATCACTTTTGCACACTTTACATAAAAAAAAAAAAATCGGGGCACCTGGGTGGCTCAGTGGGTTAAAGCCTCTGCCTTTGGCTCAGGTCATGATCTCAGGGTCCGGGAATCGAGCTCCACATCAGGTTCTCTGCTCGGCAGGGAGTCTGCTTCCCCCACTCTCTGCCTGCCTCTCTGCCTACTTGTGATCTCTGTCCGTCCAATAAATAAATAAAATCTTTTTTAAAAATCTCAATGGATTACAAACCTAAATGTAAAACCTGAAAACATAAAACTCCTGAAAGAAAAAAATAGGCAGTAAACTTTTGGACATCAGTCCTTTTTGGATGTCTCCTCAAACAAGGGCAATGGAAGCAAATAACTGAGACTACATCAAAATAAAAAGCTTTTGCACAGCAAAGGAAACCATCAACAAAACAGAAAGGGAACCTACTGAATGGGAGAAGATACATGCAAATGATATATCCAGTAAGGGGTTAACATCCAAAATAAATTATGAACTAATCTAACTCAACACCAATCAATCAATAACCAACCAACCAACCTTTTAAACAACGGTAAAAAGGGAAGAGGACATGAATAGACATTTTTCCAAAGAGTCATCTAAGTGGCAAAGACATATCAAAAGATGCTCAACATCACTCATTATCAGGGAAATGCAAATCAAAACCAAAATGAGATATTATGTCACATCTGTCAAAATGGGTATTATCAAAAAGACAAGAAACAAACAACTGTTGGAGAAGATATGGAGAAATGGGAATCCTCGTTTACTGTAAGTAGGAATGTAAATCCTTATAGCCATTATGGAAAACAATTATGAGTTTCCTTAAAACATTAAAAATAACAATACCCTATGATCCATCCATTTCACTTCCAGGTATTTATCCCATGAAAACTAAGACACTAATTTGAATGATATGTGTACCCCTATGTTCATTGCAACAATATTTATAATAGCAAAGATATGGAAGGAATCTAAGTGTCCATCAATAAATGAATGGATAAAGATGATGTGTTACATAATGTGCAATGGAATGTTGCTCAGCCATAACAACAAATGAAATTGTGACCTTTGTAACAACATGGATGGACCTAGAGATTATTTTGTTAAATGAAATAAATCAACAGAGAAAGACAAATACCAAATGATTTCACTTATAAGTAGAACTTAAAAAAGCAAAATGAATGAATAAACCACACTACACAGAAATAGACTTACAAATACAGGGGAAAGAAATAGGTGGCTGCTAGAGAGGAAAGGGGTAAAGTGATGGGCAAAATAGGTAAAGGAGATTAACAGGTATAAGCTTCCAATTAAAAAACAAATAATAAATAGGTCATGGGATATAAAATACAGCATAGGGAATATAGTCAATAATTTTGTATGCTAATTTTGTATGGTGACAGATGGTGCTATATTTATAGTGAGCATTTTATAAGGTATATAAATGTTGAATTACTGTTGTATATTTCCATTAAAAATAATAAGATAATTATCTCACATATTTTAAAGATAGCAAAAGAACAGTTTCCAAAGCTTTTGCTTTCACATTGTAGGCCCTTGATAAGTGTTATTTTTCTTCTAACTGTATGAATGATCTTTTTGAACTTACCATAGTTTAGTTTGTTTTTGTTTTGATATTCAAAGTTAGGGTTAGAGTAGTGGAATGATGGGTGGATTCCTATCCCAGTGCTTTGAATATAACTTGCATTAGCTCTCTGGTAAGTATCACCACCAGTGTCACCCCTCTGTGCTTTGGTCTTTCTTCACATACCAATCTCTTGTCATACCTCTCAGTATGGCTTCCTACTAACTACTGGTTGGCAGCTGCAGGAAGAATTACTCAGTTTCAATTTTACTTCAAATCCCCAGCCACTATGAAAAAAATACTTATAAGGCATACCCAATTTCCTAACTTCTAATATATTATTACCTACATGTGAAAGATGTTCAAAAGACTGTTACAGCTGCTATTTTTCTTTAACCATTTTACATTTCTTTTTGCAGGGGAACAATTTCAGTCAATTAAACTTGCAAGCAATTCTCGCTCAGACTTTCCTATGACTGTCATAAATGAGAAATGTTTTTAAAAAATGAATAGCTGTAAGGATTGACTCTTCTGATGGGAGCTGTCTATTACTAGTCTGACATTTTTGGGGACTTGATTAACTATCTCGGTTCGTCTTCAGAAAGCCTTGAACTGTTTTTCCACTTACTAAGTGACTTTAAGTCACTCCCTGGTTGTGTCCTAATTACACATGGCATTTCCAAGTTTGTTGCAAAAGACAACTATAATTCAAAAGTGTCTTGAAAGTGGAATTACCCTTGACATGAGTTTAAAAGTAGCATTTAATAATCTTTCCATGCCCTTGAAATTAGATACAATTTTTATTTTCACACTTTAAGTGTGAAGTAGGCAACTTTGGTGGATTATTTCTTCTGTTCTTCCCCCCGAACCCCTCAAGTATTTGCCCCACAATTCACAAATTACAAAGTTCCAAAATGGTCTTTTATAGGCAGGTATTTATAAGCTTTTAAAAATATGTTTGACAACTCTGTGGTGAAGTTACAAAATTTGTTCTGCAAAAATACTTGCACTTGCATTCAAAATTACTAATAGAAGTATTCAAAAATTGATGATATCAGAAGACTAAAACAAATTAAGTATTTACCTATAGAGCACAGATTCAATAAATTACTGTCTTTCTATTTAATGGAGCATTACAGAGCAGATAAAAATAGTGTATTGATATGAAATGCTCTCCAAGTATATCCAGTACAAAAAATTATAGTATAAAATTTACTCTAGATATGTATCTTATATAAATACCCCAGCACTTTTACCCCTACAGTAGTGCACCTAGACATCATCTTTTTACTATATTTTGTACTTAATATTCTTTATATATTTATTCCTTTTACCTATTAGTTTGTTAGTATTTTGTTAGTATTTTTAAGCTTTTGTGCTTTAACTTCAGTGACTCTGGAAGGATACCTAAGGACCTTATAATTAGTTACCTCTTTGAAGAAGAACTGAGTGACTTTGGAACAGAGGTTAGGGCAATTGAGTTGGAACAGGAAAACTAACAAACTTGCATAGTTCACCTTTTTTACTTAATTGTTTATAATTCAGGGTGTGGAGTGAGATCTATCAGGGAATGTTAAAAGTCTCCTCAAGCTTTCACTTAATGCTATAAATGTGGCAAATGTATTTTTTTTTTATTATTTATTTGACAGAGAGAGAGACATCACAAGTAGGCAGGGAGGCAGGCAGAGGGCAGAGAGCCCGATGCGGGGCTTGATCCCAGGACCCTGGGATCATGACCTGAGCTGAAGGCAGAGGCTTAACCCACTGAGCCACCCAGGTGCCCCGGCAAATGTATTTTTATTTTACTCTGTTCCTCTAATACTCAACTGATAACTTCAATCACAATCAATAAACAATATTTGTTAAATAAAATTTGTGTCAAAATCAATATGTTTATATAGAACTGATACACACCTTCTTGGCTTCAGACAACATACAGATTTTTCGGATGCCTAGGTGGCTCAGTGGTTAAGCCTCTGCCTTCAGCTCAGGTCATGATCTCAGGGTCCTAGGATAGAGCCCTGTATCAGGCTCTCTGCTCAGCAGGGAGCCTTGTTCCCCCTCCTCCTCTGCCTGCCTCTCTGACTACTTATGATCTCTCTCTCTGTGTCAAATAAATAAATAAAATCTTTTAAAAAAATACAGATTATTCTAGACACAGTCTTAAAGGCTCATCAAATATACTTTGACCTAAATGTTATAGTAAGCTATGCAAAAAGCCAGGCAGGAATATCCTTTCATGACCTCAATTCAGTTTAGCAAAAATGAAGAAAAGCTGAAGGAGGCAACGGAAATGTCTAATATGCTTTAGCAGTTGCCCAGAAAAAGATGAGTAAATATAGATAACAAATCATTACACATATACATGTTATATAAAGGCTTCGCAATGAGCCACACCAATCTTTTATTGCCCCAGTGGGCAATAATCCCCATTAATTCTTCTGCAAAGTATTTGCTTTGATGAATCTGCCTCCATTTAAAAAGAAATAATAACCTGAAAAGAACCAGCATTATACCAACCTAAAAATATGTTTTTAACTAAATTATAAACATTAGCAGTGGAATTAACTTTCTCAAATCTTCAGACATATGGTTCTCCATACCCAAAGAAATTAATGATCACAAGCCTGCTTTCTGGAAAAAAAATACTTTTTTCAAAGACAGAGTGCAGGGTATTAAAGAGGAAATGATAAGCAAAATAAGGAGCTTAGATGTGATCTGACAAAGAAAATAATTAGAAAGAAAAATAAAATCATTTGTAAAACCAAAATAAGAGAAATATTGGGGTGCCTGGGTGGCAGTTGGTTAAAAGTCTGGCTCTTGATTTCACCTCAGGTCGTGATCTCAGGGTCATGAGATTGAGCCCCACATTGGGCTCTGCACTCAGGAGGGAGTCTGCTTGTCCCCCCCCATAAATAAATAAATAAAATCTTTAAAAGGATAAAAAGAGCAATATTACCAAAGGCACACAGTCTTTTAAAAAGTTCTATGAAACAGAATGAAATTTAAGAAATAAAAAAGATCAGAAAAATGATGCTAGATATGGAAGGAAAAGGAGAGCCAAACAAGTATAATTTACGTTCCTAAAAAACAGAGGAATCAGGAACAAATAGATGAAAAATATAATGTATAGATATATATAAACACACATATAAATGTAAATAAATAACTGGTGCTACAGATTAAAAGAAACTGTGTCCTAGGACAAACTGATAAAACATAATTTACTACCAAACATACCTTTACATAGTTACTAAACCTCAAACATAATTTAAAAATCCTCTGAAAAAACGTCACCTACTCAGACTTTTCAGTATCCAACATTCAATGTTAATATAAGGTAAACCATTATACAAAAATTCCTGAATACTGTGATATATGATTCAAGAAAATTGTCATTCATGTATTAAAAAACAAAGTTGTTATTCCTATATAATTTCAAATATGCAAGAACTCTGATAAAATATAAGGTGATCCTATTGCATAGTTTCCCAAAATCTACTGATACCTACAGTTCAATATTGGTATTGAGAGCTCTCTTTTCATTTATAAACAGGTTCTGATTTGGACAATAGTAGATTTTATAGTCATACTAGTAATAAACCCTACTTGAAATTTAAAAAAACATACAAATAAAAAATTCAGAAATGGCAACACAGAACTTTATTTCAGCTCTGCCATGTAAGGAATTTGAAATCCTTACTTGAATTCTAAGAAAAAATCTGAACAAACTAAAAACCAGTGACTTTTCTTAGACTCTTCAGAGAACTGTGATTACAAAGCAAATTACCATCCTGGACTCTGTACAAGACCACTGAATACAATCAATCCAGCCAGCAGCTTATCTGGAATAAAAGCTCCTGGAACCATAAACTGGTGGGCAAACTTAAATAGTCACTTCAGTGAATTGGTGCAGACAGAGTATGAATTAGCATGAGAGTGAGAAACTGGGTAAAGGAGCTGCTGTTTTAGTGGGTCTTCCATATTTTTATGGGTTTTGTCTCCAAAAATGCCCACCAGGTTCTCAGTGTGTAATGTCAAGAAAAATCCTCCTGTTTTTGGCAGGAGGTGAGAAAAGTAATTTTTTCAGAAATAATTGCAATATGTTCTCTAAAATAAAGGCTTACCTAGGGGACAAGACCTTTGCAAAGTCTTACCCAAGATAAGGAAAGGAAATGATCCAACCCCATCTCTCTCTAGCCTTCCTGTCTCATCTGAGGGAGGAATAAAAGCTGAGAAGCTTTTGAGGAGGTCACAGTCCAGGGACAGAAAACCAGTGAAAGATTGAAATTTAATCATGAAATTATAGATTTCTTCCACCTGTCACAACATCATTAGGGCTCCAGAATATAATAATGGGTTACAGCTGAAAGAACTGGAAGGTACAGATTCTGTTTAATAAGATTTTAAGGGAAACTCAAAAACAACAAGGGAGAAAAAAAAAATAAGGACACTAGCTGGAGAAAACTGACATATAAAGCTATAGTAAACATTAAACACTCCCCTATACTAAGATTAACATAAAACTTTAAAGACCTGCCATATTTCCTATTACCTGATTTATCATGACCAGCTTTCAACAAAAATTACAATGCATGCTAAAAGGCAAGAAAAAAAGTTCTGAAGAGACAAAGTAAGCATTAGAATGAGACATAGATACAGAATTATCAGAGAATTTCGTATAACTATGACAAAATTTTTAAGGACTCTAAATGGTAAAAGTAAGCAACAAGTAAGAACAGCTTGGTAATATGAACAGAGGGATGGAAACTAACAAAAAAAATAAATTCTAACTCTAAAACATTGTAAAAGTGTTAAATCTAAAAAGACTATCAGAAATAACGGGATTTAATGAGCTCATCAGTAAACTGGAAACAGCTGAGGAAAAAAACAGCTTGAAAATAGGTCAACAGAACTTCTGAAATTGAAACGCAAAAAGAAAAAAATAATGTAAAAGAAAAAAAAATGAATAGAGTATCAAAGACCTGTGGTATTATTTCAAAAGGTATAACATGCATAACTAGAATACCAGAATAATAGAAAAGGGAGAAGAAACATTTAAAGTAATAATGGCTGACAATTTTTTCAAAATTAATGATAGACACCAAAACACAAATCCACAATGTTCAGAGAATACAAAGCAAAATACATACCAAAAAATGTATACCTGGATATATCATATTCATAGTGCAGAAATCCTAAGACAAGGAGGAAATCTTCGAAGAAGAGCGAAGAAAAATAATCATTTTATATAGGGAGGAAAAATTTTAAGAATCATAGTGGATTTCTCATCAAAAATTATGAAAGCAAGAATGAATAATTAAAATGGTGAAAGAATAACCAACCTAGAATATCTAGGGATACTACACAAGGAAACATGTGGGAATAAACTACTATATTCAGATTACTCCACAAACTTCTTCTATTTTGTGTGGTTCATACCTTCTTAAAAAGCAAAACCATTTTTCTACTCCAAAAAATATTTTCACTCATATATGATCATTTCAAAAACTTAAAATTCTGATCACCTAGGCGTCATTCTTTATTGAATCAGCATATTCCACAAGTCTGTTAACGTATCTAAATGCATTAAACCTACCACTCATTCATTCATTCATTTTATACCCTATGATAGAGGAATAAGAATAAGAATTATAGCAGATTTCTCAGCAGAAAGCATACAGGCTGTAGAGAGATTGACTGAATGATTGATTACAGGGAATCCACTCACATATGATTACTGAGGCTGGAGAGTCCAAATTTTTCAGAGCAAATGTCTTAGTTTGAGTCCAAATTTTGGCAGGCTGCTGTAGACCCAGGAAATTTCAAAGGCCATCAGGAAGAAAAATTCTCCTTTACTGGGGGAAGAGTCAGATTTTTGTTCTATTCAGTCTCTTCAACTGATTAGATGAAGTTCACCCACATTATGGAGGGCAATCTGCTTTATTCAGTCTATCAATATAAATGTTAATTTTATCGAAAAACACCTTCACAGAAACACCCAGAATAATGTATGACCAAATAGCTCAATTAAGACAGTTTATATATGGATTTTATATTAATTTTTATCTATTATGAGAAGCCAATATGTGGTATATATCACAAAAGGAAAGAAAAATGTTTGGTTTTCACTAGAGAAATTTTATAGCCATCAACAAGATTTAAAGTAATAAATAAACAATACTGGCTTTTAAAAAACTTAGTTCTTCTGTTATCCTAGGTGTCATCATATTTTATACAGTCCAAACTAATTTTGACAACAATGATAATAATATGAAAATATTTTGGAAAATATATCAAAAGAATTCATATACTTTTTATATCCATACTTATTACAGGATACAGAATTAAATAATAGATACCCAGGAAAATCCTAATCTTCATTTTTCATGCTATCACAAAAACAGTTAACAAATGCTGGAATATGGGTAATCCTCTCCACCAAGATAGCATTCACTGAGTGCCAACAGATGTCATCCTGTTTAATCTTCACAGCAACTTTATGGGGTAGTTATCCCTCGTTTTATTTTAGTGATGAGGATACTAGGTCTCAGAATAGTAGTGTTCAATCGCCACCATCAGCAAAAGATAGAATCAGAATTTAATTCAGGTTTGATTGTCTCTGAAGCCTCCTATTTTCAATTTACATTAATTCCTTCCCTCATAAGTAGTTACATTATTTTTTTAAAAGGTTTAATCATATTGGTTCATCTGATATTGGCTTCAAATGATATTTTATAGAATTTTAAAAATCTCATGACTTCAGAATTCCCAAAGTTGAGCTTATAGGTAACACTTTCACA
The DNA here is from genome assembly GCF_002288905.1 of Enhydra lutris kenyoni. Lineage (NCBI taxonomy): Eukaryota > Metazoa > Chordata > Mammalia > Carnivora > Mustelidae > Enhydra > Enhydra lutris. Next base: position 47,590,341 of record NW_019154098.1, read on the forward strand.
AATTTAGCTAAATTTACATTGAAAACTCAGTTTTCAACAATTTTGACTAACTCTCCCATGTTTCTTAATATACATTGGGTATCAAATTCTATCAGATTTCCTTTTAGAATTTGGAAGAATAAAGTTTGTTCATTTCTTTTTTTTTTTTTTTTTAAGAATTTATTGTTTAACACCCTATCATGGATTTACTGATAGAATATATGTTGATACTACTTTGGGGGGAAAAACTAAATCAGTCCTAGTTTAAAGTACCAAACAATTTTGCTGTCTACTACTACATATTTTATCTCAGTGGAATTTGGCCTCATGGGCCACACTCAAAAGACAGTCATCTCATGGCCATCCTTGCCAAGGATTAGCAATGAGAATCTAGTACCAGATGTCATTTAGGTGTCCCTGCATGTCTAACTGTAGACTATGATCTCATTTTATGCACTATTCTAGTATCTTTGTTTTCTTGTTGTTCAGCAATGAAGCCTGTGGAGAACTGGAAAGCAGTATTATTTCCTGTAGTTCACCATCTGTGGACCAAGCTTTTTCTTTCCTTGTGATGCAATTCAATGCCTATACTACCCAACAGCAACCTAGTTCTACATCAAATATTTTGTTTCATCTTTAATTTTAAATCTGTTCAGTGTGCACGTGAAAATAAATATAAATTTATAAGATGTATAGAAGGAAGAAAGCCAAAATAATATGAAATGAATACTAAAATGCTTCAGTTACTGAAGTAAAATGATTATCATAGGTTTTCTTTGTCGGTCAAAGTATCTAACAACAAAAGAAAGGACAAGATACCTAGTAGAAATTAACATGGGTATGTAGCAACATGTCAGTAATATTGTTTATTAGTCCATATTCACACTGAGAGACTACAAGGAAAGGATTTAACATGAGGATAAATGGACTTAATAAAAATAAAAGTGCCAAAGCAAGAGTTGCTTCTGTTGCGTGAAACTACCTGAGGACCTGCATTTCAGGTGCAGCAAGTCATATGGCTGCACATACCATGCCCAAAATGATTTTATGTCAAAAGCTGTTTATCAAATGTGGGAGCATGTGGCAAGCATTGGGAATCACTGTTGCCTTTGTGGTATATGCCAGCTAGTGCATTTACCTTGTTGCAGTGATCTATGTTATACCATTTTCAAAAAATGCTCCCTGATGCAAAGTCCTTGTGTGATTTTGTAACACTAAAGAAAAGCATTTAAAAATGTTTGTACAGAGAAATAGAGAAGTTGACTAGATCTGATTAATTATTTTTCTAAAACACATACAACTTTCAGTTTTGTCAATATGTATAATATAAGCTACACATTTTATAGTTTACATAAATCCACAGAGGTAATTATTGAGTCAGGGCAATATGATGCTATACTAATTTTAAAATTGATGACTGCTCATTTAGATTAGAGCAAGTATTTGTAATAAAAAAATTCACAAATACTAAGACATATTGGAAACTTTTTTACTTGATAATATGAACTTATACAACATTTTTTAATCCATTGAAATTTCCTTTAAATTAAGCAGTTCAGGATTTGTTTAAAAACAACCAGCACCTTGACTTGCTTAATTTAGTCTGCTAGGATTTCCCTGTGCAATTAGACTGCATGGAACATAAAATGTCCTCAATAAATAATTGGTGAATTAGTGATGAATGGATAAATGAGTAAATAAACCTACAAATACAGAAGGAAGGGAAAAAGTTTTCAAACTTGCCTAATGTTAGGACTATGTAGGCAAGTATTACAAAAAAACAGAGAAGTTCTAAGATACTTGATTATTTTTCGTGTGGATATTTGGATGCCTGCTAAAGTTTACATACACGCACATACATCCACACACAGTTTATCAAGATTAGAAAACCATAACTCAACTTAATATATGCAAGAGCCAAACAAAGCTAATTTTTATCTTAGATTTCATCAGAAAATTTTATTTCCACTTTAAAATATATTCTAAGAATATGTCAGTATAGAACATTTGTAAATGCTGAGTATCAACTTTCATTCAAATAAATAAGTACACACAAAAGAGATATCCTTAGGATTCAAAAAGGAAGAAAAGGTGGCTACCACAGTGGTATGATGAAGCTTAGGCTACAGATAAACTTGAGCCTCTGAAGATCTTAGTTACCAAGGATCATGCACATTTAAAGATGTTCAGGGAGAGGGAATATATCTTTGAGTCTCACTTGAAGTGGTGCTAACATTATAGTAAAGGGAAACCCCAAACTGGGAAATAGACCTTGCTTGACAATTGTCCAAAGAATGTGATGGGATAAATAACACAGAAAGGTGCTCGCTCTTGATCCAGATATCTCAAAATAGCTTTGGAAAGGGCTCTATTAATCATAAGTTCATGATTTAAAGTTTAAAAATACACAGGAATAAGGTATCATAACAAGACAGCAAGAGAAACGAGCAGGAGAATCAAATTTACCATTAGCTGTACTTACCTAGGACTCCTTAAGCATGGCACATAAAATTACACTATTTATAATAGTTAAAAGAGGCTTTTAGGAATCATACAAGGGAACAAGTGAATTTGAAAGAGAACCAGAGACATTCTCTAAGTATAAACATTGAAATTAAGATCTCAATATCGTATAATGCATAGATAAACAATTAGAAAACTGAAGATATATCTCAAGATATTACTTAAGATGCATGATCAAGAGAAGTTTTCCTATTTAGAGATAGAAAATGTATCAGAGAAGTTAAGAAGAATGCTATGGTAATAAAAGGCTTAACGTATATTTTTCACAATTTTGAGAGCACTAGAGATAATCAAGTAGATGGACTTTTACAAACTAGCAGAGAAATTTCTAGACTTGAAGAAATACCCAAGCCCTTAGATTCAGGAATCACAGCAAATCCCAGAAAGAGTATATTAAAAAGAAAAGGAACCCAAATGTAGGCCTATTAATTGATGCCAAAACCCCCAAAATATTGGTGGCTTAAACAAGCCCAAAATAATCTTTTACAAAGTTGTCTATCTTATTTGATATCCCTGAGGTGATGCCCTCATTCACATGATTGAAGACAACTTAGTTGTCTATTCTAACTAGTAATAAAGAAGAAAAATATATATACCTTCCATTAAAGGGCATAATCTGGAAGTTGTGTACACTGAGGGTTTTTGTTTTGTATCCTTTTAGCAAATCTTAACCTACCTGACCACAGCCAAACCTAGCGAAAGGGAATCTGGAAATAGTAGTCCTTCATTCAACAGCCAAGTGCCCAGAAAAAAAAAAAATCCATTACTCTAATATTGTGCTATCTGATATAATAGCCAGTATTCACATTTAATTAAAATTAAAAATTCAGTTCATCATTTCCACTAGCCATATTCCAAATGTTCAGGAGCCACATGTGGTTAGTGTTGGAAAGTAAAACCCAAGAATGTTTTCATAACTCAATGCACAGTGTCTCTTGCTGCTCGAGAAGGGGGCAGAATACACATTGGAAGAAGTTTAACATTCAGTGTCATCAGTTTCTCCTTTTGTTACCCAAAAATGTGTATTTATGTGAACCCTTATTGCTATACTTGAAACACATTCTCACTTCAAGTGATGATCCTTAGTCCAAAGTTTTTGAGTATAGTTGCCTCCAACAAGCTCAGCCATGCCTACTAATTCTGGAGATGTCCATGATAAAAGATAATTGACATATCTATGATCCCCCCCCTCCACACACAGTGGTAGAGCAGGAATAGGAAAACTACATTAAAGGCACCCATTTAAGCAATGGAGAAAGGGAAGCACGGAATAGTCATTGACCCAAAATAATTAGCAAATTCCCCTGAGCAGGAACAGTTGAAACTGGATTCAGTTTTACTAAGCTCATTCAACAGTCCTAGGTCTGCTTTCTGGGGTAAATTATCTTGTCCATTTTTGTCTTTAGATTTCTGAAAACGTCTTCCTAGATCCACATCTGAAATGACCCATGGAGAATATTTCTCCTGAGTATTCTGGTGATTTGTGGGTTATTTTAGAACTTGATCAGTCACACAGTGAACAGTTACTTTTGTGTTCCTTGAGGTCATCTGAAATAAAAATTTGTGTGGGAAGACATTATTCTTAATTCGTCGCCACTGGGCTGATTCCGAGTTTTCCAGTCTAAAATTCTTAATGGAAAATACCTGAGAGAATTACATGGTACTAGAGCTGAATCTCCTGCTAAGGCTGCCTCTTCAAAGATACTTGTTAAAATTGCTTCTGTTTGGGCACAAAATAAGTGGACTCTCTATTCACTTATAGGTCATAGATATAGAGTAACAGGATTTTCTTATTATCATTTAGCAATAGCAGTATCGAAATATTTTCATTGTCTTCCTCTAATCTTGCTAGCTAATGTGTATTAAGGAAGTGGAAGGAGTTAGGAAAACAAAATTATTGGGAAATAAATGAAGTCCAGGATAATTTTTTAGAATATGATGCATAAGTGAGTTAAGTCTATTTATACCGTTTGAGGAGACAAACTACCTTGGTGTCTACTGGTGCTTCTGTCAGATTTGATTGAAATTGTTCAAACAGCTTTAATATTATCAGGTGAAGGGTACACTTACAGGTAGACTGATTTATAACAGGAAGAAAGACTCATTTGTATTGAAAAAAGTTTCAGCTGAATTTCTTAAAGAAAATGACTGATAGCAACTTGTAGGTATAAAATAGCCTGGATTCTAGTCCTGGGTTTACTGCTGTCTTAGCTGTGTCATTGTGAACCTTTTTATTTCTTAGTTGTAAGAGCATGTGTGTTTTAGTTTTGCTATATGGAATCAAACTGACAACACGGCTTATGAGACATGCTTTCAGATAGGAAATCTCAAAGTAATATTGGATTTTCTTTCCTAAGAGAAAGATTTCCTTTAAGCCAGTGAGGAAAAGCTTAGCTAAGTATAGCCAGGTAAGAACAAATAAACAGAAGTCTCAATAATGAGTATAATTGATACTACACTATCTAGTTTCAATAGAGGCAAAGGTAAGAGTCACAGCATTTTGGTATTCTACCCAGCAGTGTGGGTAGGGACTGTTATATTAAATAAAACCTAGGGGGGCGGGGCACCTGGGTGGCTCAGTGGGTTAAAGACTCTGCCTTCGGCTCAGGTCATGATCCCAGAGTCCTGGGATCGAGCCCCACATCGGGCTCTCTGCTCAGCGGGGAGCCTGCTTCCTCCTCTCTGTCTGCCTCTCTGCCTACTTGTGATCTCTGTCTGTCAAATAAATAAATAAAATCTTTAAAATAAATAAATAAATAAATAAAACCTAGGGATTTTTATGTTAAATATTTTGAAGGGTACTTGGCAGACGCCTTGACCTCAAATTTCTCTAAGTGCATATCCAAAAGGCATAAATAACGAATATAGAATGTTTCCTGTGCATTTCCAAGGCTTATGAAAAGCTCCTTAAAGATGGATATTTTTAGTGTACACAGAACTATACACTTAAAAATGGCTAAAAATTGGGTGCCTGGGTGGCTCAGTTGGTTAAGCAACTGCCTGTGGCTCAGGTCATGATCCCAGAGTCCTAGGATCAAGTTCCACATAAGGCTCTATGGGGAGTCAGCACTCCCTCTGATCTTCTCCCCTCTCATGCTCTCTCTCACTCTCTTTCAAATAAGCAAATAAAATCTTTTTTAAAAAATGGCTAAAAGGGTGAATTTTATGTTATGCACATTTATCACAATATTTTAAAAAAGAAAATTCACCAGGTTTTAATTCTCAGAGTAAGTACTTGGAAAGTGAGTACGGAAAGTAACCCTATTTTTTCAGTTCATATGTTAAGTTGGTGCTTTCTATTTGTGATCACAGTTACTATTCAGAAGAACTCTTACAGATACCATTCATTTATAGATGAGAAACTGTGGTTCAGAAAGAGCATACATATGGATAAGGCACTGAGATTCAGAAAGAGCATCTGACCCATTATACTGGCCTGCAAAGTCATGGTAAAATGATGTCTTTGAAAGCAGAAGCAAAAAAGAGAGTAGTGAGGAAAAGCTCATGGATTGCATGGATCATGGAAACAGTAGAACATCTCTAAGACAATCCAGCTATTCTAAGAGCTTTACCATATTCCATTCTTGAACAATTTCCCAGGTGAGCATTAAAGTATCAAATTAAGGTAGATTCCACAGTCAGTTTAAGTTAAAAAAAGGGAACCATAAATGAAAGAATGAACTGTTAATATTTAAAGTGAATGATTATTGATTGATTGTTAGTAAGAGCTTTATGTCCTCTAAGAAAAATAAGACTTTAGTGTTGAATATGGCATCTTCTCCAAATATGTTTTGAATGACTCTGTCTCAGGTTTTCTCTCAAGGAAAACTGATTTTAAAAAAGGAAATTTGAAAATGATAGTTCATCTGAGAAGTAGCATTCATTCAAACAATCTTAAAAAAAACAAAAATTCTGCCAGTATGACGGGTAAAGATTGAAGATATAAAAATAGCTCCAAATACATACATAGGAAAAGCTAACTTCAAAAACAGAATACAGCTATGTTTTCACTATTCTTTGCAATCGTTCCCTTTGTTCACCTTATCTCAACTTTATAGCCTGCAGTATACAGGAAATATGAACTATCTGAATCTTAAATCTTAAAACCAGATTATCTAAAACCCCAAAAATAAATCAATAGCCAAAGTCTGTCTACAGCACTTACTGCTTTTTATAGGAACAGTAAAAAACATTCCTCATCAGATTCAAGGAAAAGTCTTTAACACCCAGGTTTAGAAGGCGACAAAACATTTTAGGAGCTTAACTCTTAGATTTAATACTTTTTTACCAACAGAAACCTCAGGACTACCTCCTACTATTTTCCTAACATTAGTGTGATCCAGGAAACAAGGGAGAGGACAAGGTTTGACAATTAATTGCCTTTGAATTGCTATAGTATTTGCTAATAGAATCAAGAACTATGCATGTCACCTACTTCTAGGAATGACATCATGACCTCCTCAGAGAGATATTTTGTTTTTTAAAATAATTCTGAATTATTTTTAAAAAAATAATTCTGAATTATTTTTAAAAAAATTCTGAAGAAGAATTTGTGAATAGATTGCCAAATAAATTAAGGTACCCACTGCTAATCACCTACTGGTTATATTTGTTGATCCTACAGTGCAGGAGCTAGCCAACTTCCAAGTTACAAGAGCACTCCCACAAGAAATCATCATCCCCACAAGGCCATCCCCACACTGGACACCAACTACAAATTAAAGTTTCTCAAAGCCATCTTTAGTTTTGATAATTTTCTAGAAGGACCCACAGAATATACTGAAAGCTATTATATTCATGGTTATGGTTTATTACAGGTAACAGATACAGCATAAAATGAAACAAGAGAAGTGGTACATAGGATGGAGTCTAGGGAAGTAGTAAATAGGGAGCTTTCCCAGCCCTCTCCCTGTAGAGTCAGGACAGTTCTCTTTCCTAGCATCAGTATGTGACAATACCTATGGAGTACTGCCAATTAAGAAGTTCACTTAAGCCCTGGTATTTAGTTTTATTGGTATATTGTCACATAAGTATGATTGATTAATTGATTGCCCATGTGGTTGATCTCTGTCTTTAGGTGAACTGATACCACATGACTTGAAGTTCCCATGCTAAATCACATCATTTGTCTTCTTGTTATAGCCAGGCTTAAATCACATTATTACCTCCCAGACACGGTTACCTCCAAAAACCTATGCAAGTGGTGGTCTTTGAATACAATAAATTATTTATTACACACTTATTGTACTAATTTGCTAATGCTTCCATAACAAAATACCACAGACTGAATGGTGTAAAGAAAATAAACCTGTTTTCCTCACAGTTCTAGAGCCCTGAAGTACAGTGTCATGGAGCTAGCAGGGTGATTTCCTCTAAGACCTTTCTTCCTGGTTCACTACTTTCTTGCTGCCTCTTCACATGGTCTTTACTCTGTGCATTCTCATCTCTGGGACCTTCATCTGGTTTCTTTTCTTTTTCTTTTTTTTTTTTTGAGAGAGAGAAAGAGAGCATACCGAAGTGAGGAAGGAGGTATGCTCTCCCTATTAGATAGCAGAGTGTCTACATAAGTTATTTTAAATTCTGAACAGAATATTTGTCTCTTCTACCTTGTTTATTAATTTATTCAATTATTTATTTGTATTAGTATGATCATAAATATTTACTTTGGGAGGATACAAATTAATATTATTTTGTCATTCATATTATTTTAGCTTTGGCACAGGTTGCTCCTTAGTTCAACTTTGATGCTCCTTTGAGTGATAACAAATATGAAATGACACAATGAAGTCCTCTATATTAAATATTAACCCCCCCCAAAATACTAGAGATTGCCTTCAAAAAACAATATATAGATCCCTGTGTTTTTCCCTCACTCCGGCTGTGTGTATGTTTTCCTCCACGTCTTCTTACTATTTTATAACCATTACTTACTTCTCCTATTGTCAGGCTCATGATCAAATGATAACCCAACAAAAACAAATGTGCTTCAGTATAATGTAAAACTCAATCTCTTCCCCAGGTCTCAGCAGTCTCTCAAACTCTGCCTGTAGCTCAGCACAGTAGATTACTGTGGCATAACTAAGTTTTATAATTCAATGCCAAGGGCAAACTGAAAAACACTAAAAAGAAAAGATGTCTTCTATATGCTCTTCTATAAGGACAAAAATCATGTCAACTTTCATTTAGCTTTGTACAGTGATCTGAGTAGAACCTCTTATCTCTTGCTGGAACTCATAATGTTTTGGCACAAGAATTCTGTAACCTTGGGTCAGCTACAATGGTGTTAGTATGTGTTTAGTCTAGTTGGCAGATAGTCAGTCCATTGGCGGGGGGGTGGGGAGGGAATATCAACACTCAATGTAATGTTGGCATCTCTGACTCATGTTTCCCTTGAGTCCTAAAAGTAAACATATTTCCTGAAGACAAAGTATTTAAATAATATACATGACTTTACATGGGAATTGGGAATGAATACACTGATATATTCTGCACTGTTGAAGAACTAAAAATATCATTATTCTAAGTATTAGGCAGTTCATATTACACATTGCTTAGCCTTTTAAAAACCAATAAGCAACCAATTTCTGATATGCTTATTGTTAAACTAAAAGAAATGAAACTTAAAAGTGAGATTTTTTTTCCTGTGTAAAATAGAAGAGATAAATCAGTCACTTCTCTTCATTTTGTGTTCTAGACAAGACCCTTGATCTGAAAAAATCATATTCTTTTCCTTAACTTCCCTAATCTATTTAGTAAGAGTTCAATGACATTTTCTTAATCAGTAGTTGCACATTCAATTACTTTATGCTAACCAGCAACAGCAAGATTAATTTCAAATAACTTTATTTCTTTGGTTGAATGATAACATAAAACACATTATTTTAGCAGGCCCTAATACTTATTAATATTTTAATTATTTTATTGATTCATATATTTAAGCATATATATAAAAATCAAATTGTATTTATTCAATGTGTTTGACTCATACCTAGTATCTCTTGTTGTGGTGCTTATCTAATTTTAGGTGTTTCCACATTGACTATAGCTTGGTGCTGATTAACAACCAGTACTTCTCTTTGACTTGCCCTGTGGTATCTTCACTTTCCAAGTCTTTGTCTTCCTCATATACTGTCTGCACTGCAGAGGAATTTCTATGTTATTTCTATTAGCACTCTTCTATAGTTTCTTAAAGTTCCAATAGTTCAGTCATATTTATTTTTTTTAAACTTTTAAACATGATCTGAAACAGCTTTTTAAATTGAATGCTAGAAACACTTATAATTCTCACAACACCTATTATAATAGCTATTAGTTCAGAAATGTAAGCAAGTCTTACACCCAATCTTTACCAGTCTACTTTTTGAGTCAGTATTTATAAATTCTAATGTACTGCTTTCTTCCAGTAACTAGAATCTTTAAGGATTTCTGAAAGTATTCAAGTGATGATTATGCCATCCTGAACTTTGAGGTATCACACTTATAAGTGATATAAGACCCAGAAATAATGAAAGGAACTTCCTGTCTTGTATTCCACTCACTGGTCCTTTCTGTGACTACATAGCAGCAAGTTCAAATCACTGCTTTCAGAAAATTTATGCAAGTAAAAATGTAAACAGAATGAAAACAAGTTCTTTAAGCCATGTGAGTCAACAGCATTTCAAAATAGGTTTTAGAAGATACAACTGTTTTGAGACTGAGAGAAAATTAAAAAAAAAAAAAACTTTTTGTGAACGTGGTATTTTAATCTCAAAATTAAAGACCACAAGGTCTCTGACTCTCAACTTTATATAAATAATGGGCTTGAATAAAATAGACAAGCCAGACTAATCAAGGTCCTGCTTCTAGTGATTTGGGGAAGGCAAGAATAACAATTGTGAAATATGTCCAGGGCCTTCTCTATAATAAAGTCCTACTTTTACAAATGGGTAGGAGAAACTTTGTAATAACTTTACCTACCAGCTGAGGGAAGGACATTCTTCCCACTCCAGCTCCCTCTAACCATCCTGTCTCATGGGAAAAAAAAATACAGACTCAACATAGGTCAAGCCTTCAAAGAAATAGATTGGGAACACTGCAGCTAGGGAAGGTTGTAGAGGGCATCGGAATAGGGAGAATACCTATATCACTGCAGAAACATTTGTGAAGGTCACAGCCCCAAGAAACAGACCTGAAAAACACTGATACTCAATTATAATGCTAGAGAATGCTCCCCTTCCCTCACACTCTACTACCACATTAGCATGATTCCAGTATAATAATAGCAGATTACAGCTGAAAGAGCTTTCAGACACAAAGTTTTTGAGGACGAGTATTTAGGGAAGCCCAAAGTTAAGAGTGGGACAATAACAAGGCCTAGAGGAATTTGAAATGTTTGATGTGTATAGATACACCAAACATTAATTAATCAAATTCTAGCCATAGTAACACAAATCTTCACACTAAATGCCAATTTACTTCAATCTCTATTATCCAATGCATGTCTCAGCTTCAGTAAAAGATACAAGTATACCAAAGCATGCCAAAAATCTGAAGGAAAAGAGCAATCATATCATCAGACTCAGTATGATAAATATGTTATATGAATCTGATAAAGAATTTAAAATAACTATGGTTGATATGTTAAAGGTTCTAATGAATAATATATAATATAAGCCATTTTATCAGAGAAATGGAAAATATAAGAAGGAACTAGATGAGGATGTTAGAAACCAAAAACAGTAAAATAGAAATGATGACCTTCAATGAGTTCATTACTGGAGTCAACACAGCCACAGAAATAGTCCATGAACTTGAAGATAGGACAACAGAAATTATAGAAACCAAAACACAAATATTCAAAAAGGAATCAGAAAGGAGCATCAAAGAACTGAAGGACAACTATGAAATATTCATAGGATTATTGTAGTACTCATAGTAAATACAGCAATACATACAAAACTAGGTATTACTCATAGTTTGAATCCCTGATGCTAGAAAATGATAGACTGGGACAAAGGAAATATTTTAAGAAGTAATGACTAATTATTTTCCAAAGGTAGTGGCAGATACTAAATTACAGTTGCAATAGGTTCTAATTATAAGCAAGAAAAACTGCTAAAAATTAGAGAAATGAATGAAATGAATGAATGAATGAATGAATGAATGAATGAAATAGACCTTCAACACATCCATGGGAGGTAAGACACAGAGAAACAAGGTAAGAATTACAATACAGTTCATATTATAATACATGTAATCCAGAAGACAGAAAGAAAGGGAGGAAGAAAGGAGGGACATAGGGAGGGTGGGAGGAAAGAAAAGAAAAAAGAAAATAAAGGGAAGGAAGGGAAAAGGATTTCTATACCCAGCAAAATTATCTTTCAAACATAAAGAAAATGATAAAGACTGTCTCAGACAAATAAAAATAGATAGGATTTACTGCTGACACATCTACTTTACAAGAAATGTTAAGAGAAGTTCTTCAGGCTAAAAAGAATGTGATATGTGTCAAAAACTTGAATCTAGAGAAAACAAAAGCATGGTATAAGGAATAAATAAAGATGAAATATAATGTTTCTAATATCATTCTAATTATAATGAAATAATACAGTGAAGCAACAACAATAGCAATGTATTGGGCTTATAACATGTACAAAATGAAGTGTATGACAACAATGGCACAAGGGCTGAGACAGATAAATAGACAGCTATAATGTCCTTATAATTCATGTGAAGTTCTATACTATTATTTGAAAGGTGACCCACAATTACTAAAAATACATATTGTAAACCTTAGGAAATTGATTAAAATTTTTTTAAAAGACAGAAGTCAATAGAAAGGATGGAATTGAATCATAAAATATCTTCAATTAAACCTAGAGAAGGCAGAAAAGAGAGGGAAATAGAGGGAAAAAATGCAAAGAAAACTCTGAGGGTGATTGATTTTATTCTAACTATATGAATATGAATTATCACTATAAATGTGCATACCTAAACATCCTAAAAGACATAAATTTTCAGATTTGATTTAAAAAGCAAAGTCTATACTGTCTATAAGAAACTCACTATAAATATAAGACATAAATAGGTTAAAAATAAAAGGAAGGAGAAATAGATTTCACAAATATAGTTGGTTGATTTTTGACAAAAAGGTGACAGAGATTCAATGGAGAAGGAATAGTACTTTCACTAAAATTTCTTAAACAATTGAGCTTCCATAAGGAAAAAATAAAACTTAAGACACAAATTACATCTCTTAAAAGTTAACTGAAAATGAATCAAAGACCTAAACATAAAATATAAAATTATACATTTTTTAAAAAGTTAGAAAAGTCTGTGAGACTTTGAATTTTGTGATGAGTTTTTTAGATATGATATGAAATGAACAACCTATGAAAGAAAAAAATAATTGATAAATTGTATTCATCACAATCTCAATATTTTGCTCAGAAAAATACTCTATTAAGATAATGAAAAGACAAACCTCAGACTGTAATTAAATATTTGTAAATTGCACATGTGATAGAAAAATGTTAAAGCTCAACACCAAGAAAACTTTAAGAGTGACATCAGCAAGACAGACTTGGAACTTCCGATAATTATCAAAACACCAAAAAATAAATAAGTAAATAAACAATGAACGATCAATGAAAATAACACTAAGAGAGTTCTGAATTATAATAAAAAAGTTGCAGCATTTTGGTATAACACAAAAACCAGGGTGTCTGTAGAAAAACATTTTACGTGTGTCAACCTATCTCCCGGTCTGTCACAGCTCAGTGCAGCAGAGGTTCTGGCTGGCTCCAGGGAAACACAGAAGCATATACTCCACCAAGCTCAATCAGCTAAGGTTGGTATTGGTAAAAATTATAGCTTTCTTCCCTATGTGTTCATGGTGGTGGTGAGAGCTACTGTGGTTCTTTGTAGCAAGGGCTGTTCTGGTCTTTCTGCTTTCCTTTTTCCCTGGTGACTGGAAGTTATAGCCTAGAGGATCCCTTTTGGCACTGGGGTCCAGTATGCAGGCTTGTATGTGGGGCAGTGATGGTGCTACTTACTCTCCAGGTGAGACACTAGCGGAGTGGCTGTGGAGCCAAGTGCTGGTCATGTGCATGGTACTTCCAAGACCAGGATGAGGGATGGTATCTCCAGCTTCATGGGATTACATCAGCCATCTTCATAGGGCTACAGTAGAATAGACTATAGGGACCTCTCCCAGCTGAAGTAAGAGTCAGCAGAGGACTGTATGTGTTTTTCATAGTGGAAGCTATGGGTATCCACACTGGAAGCAAGGACTATTAGACTTGTTCCACTCTGTTTTCCCCAGGAGGAGGGGGAAAATCATGGCCTAAGGTAATTATACACAACTGGGTCAATTCTTCCAATTCTCCTTCCAAAGGAGAATTAATATCAAATCTTCTCAAACTATTCCCAAATATCTAAGAGGAAACACTTCCAAACTTACTTATATGGGACCAGCATCATCCTAATACCAATACCAGACAAGAACACCACAAGAAAAAACTATAGACCAATATCCTTGATGAATGCAAATGTAAAAATCCTCAATAAAATTCGACAGCACTTTGAAAGTATCATACACCATGAGCAAGTAAGATTTATCCTTGGGATGCAAAAATGGTTAACATATGCAAATTAATTGATGTGATGCAATACATTAACAAAATAAAAGAAAAACCACATGATTATCTCAATAAATGCAGAAAAAGCAAAACTGACAAAGTTCAATATCCACTCATCATTGAAACTCTTAAGTCTACAAAGACTACAGACTCTCCTATATCCATAAGGAACTTGACCTCAACACAATAAAGGCCATATATAGCAAGGCAACAGCTAACATAATTGGGAAAAACTAAAAGCTCTCTAAGATCTGTTACAAGACAAGGATGCCCACTCTTGCATCACCTTTTCAATAGAGTACTGAAAAACATAGAACAATTAGACTGGGAAGAAAAAAAAAAAGCATACAAATCCAAAAAGGAGGAAGTAAAATTATCTCTATTAGCACATGAAATAGTCATATGTGTATAAAATCCTAGGGATTTCTTTAAAAAATGTTAAAATAAATAAATTTAATAAAGTTGCAGGACACAAAATCAACATCCAGAAATATGTTGTGTTTTTATGTACAGTTGATTATCCGAAAAGGAAATTTTAAAAAATTTTCATCCACAATGGCAACAAAAAGAATAAAATCCTTATGAGTAAAGTTAACCAAACAGGTGAAAGACTTGTACATTGAAAACTTAAGATTGCTTAAAAAAATTAAAGATACAAATAAATGAGAATATAGGCCATGTTCATGGGTTGTATTAGTATATTTAAGTGCCCATAATACCCAAAGTGACCTTTAGATGCAATGCAATCTCTTAAAATTTCAATTGCAATTTTTGCAAAAATATTTCTAAAAATCCTAAAATTCATATAGAGCCACAATAATCCCTAAATGTCAAAGAAATCTTGAGCAGAAACAAAACTAGAGGCACCACACTACCTGATTTCAAAATATATTACAAAGCTCTACTAATCAAAATGATATGGTGCTGCCATAAAAACACCTATATATAAATATATATAAATATATATATATAGTAACATAGTATACATAATATAAACATATACATAATATATATAATATATAATAATATATACATAATATAGAACATAATATACACCAATGAAACAAAATATAAAGCCTATAAATAAATCCGCATATCTATAGCCAGTTAATCTTCCACAACAATGACAAGAACAAACAATGGGGAATTGATAATTTCTTCAATGAAGAGTGTTGAAAAACTGGATATCCACATGTATAAAAAGGTGGATATCATTATCTTACACGGGACACAAAAATTAACTCAAAATGCATTAAAGACAAATGAAACCATGAGTCTAAAATCATATCTGAAACCATACAACTTTTAGAAGAAAACACAGTGAAAAATCTCCGTGACATTGATGTGGGCAATGATTTCTTTGAAATGACACCAGGAGTACAGGCTAAAGAAGCAGAAACGGTCAAGTAGGATTACATCAAACTAACATGCTTCTGTACACAAAGGAAACAATCAACAGACTAAAAGCAACATACAGAATGGGAGAAAATATTTGCACACCATTTATCCGTATGAAGTTAATATAAAAAATATAAGAAATTCACACAACACAATAGCAAATAAGCAATCTACATCAAAAATCTGAAGAGACAATTCTTCAAAGAAAATATACAGATGGCAACAGGTAAATGAAAAAGTATTCAACATCGCGAATCATCAGAAAGAAGCAAATCAAAACCACAATGACTATTAGTTCGCATCTCTTAGAATGACTGTTACCAGAAAGACCAAAGATAACAAGTGTGAAGATGTAGAGAAATTGGGATCCTTATATACCATCAGTGTCAATTTTAACTGGTACAACCTTATGGAAAATGGAGGTTTCCCCCCAAATTAAAAAGAGTACTACCATATTATCCATCAATCACAGTTGTAGGTATGCATCTGAAGGAAACAAAATTAACATCTCATATACCTTTACTCTCATGTTTATTTCAGGATTATACACAATAGCCAAATGTGGAAAAAAACTAAAATTCATCATTGAATGAATGAATAAAGAAAATGTGGTAAATATATCCACACACACATACCATGGGATATTATTCAACCTTAAAAAGAGGTAAATCCTGCTCTTTATGAAAATATACATGAACCTATACTAAGTGAAATAACTCAGATGCAGAAAAACACAAACTACATGGTTAAAAGATATGAGGAATCTAAAATAGTCAAACTCACAGAAGCAGAGAGTAGAATGGTAGTTTCTAGAGGTTGGGAGAGGTAGATATGAAGAGGTTGGGAGAGGTAGATATGAAGTTATGTCAAGGGGTATGAAGTTTCGGTAATGCAAAATGAAAAAGGTTTAGAAATCTAATGTAAAACAATGTGACAATAATTTAAAATATTATATTATTTTAGATTTGCTAAGAGGTTAAATCATAATTGTTCTCAAGCTTCGTCCTCCCAAAAAGAAGAAAAAATGATTACTGTAATTGATGGAGAGGTAATGGATTTGTTAACTACCTTCATTGTGGTATTTACTTCACGGTATATACATATTTCAAACCATCAATTGTATACCCTAAATATATAATTTTTAAATGTGAATTTAACTCAGTAAAGCTGGGGGCAGGGACTCTACTGATAAATCATGTTAATTTCATGTTAACACCATATACCTTCTGATAAGATATATAATTTACATAATAATCTAGTATTTTTCTAAAAAACACTTGACTCTAGGCTGTTTGTGACATTAACATCAGACAAACCCCAGTTGAAGGACATTCTTCAAAATACTATTTAAAATAGTCAATACTGTGACAAATAAGGAAAAACTAATAAACTATCACACACCAGAGGAGATTAAATACATATGCTGAAAACCTGTAATATGGCATCCTAGATTGGATCCTGGAACATATTTGTGAAATTCAAATTTTGTGCCATTGTTAATAGTATTTTACTAATGTCAATTTCTTAGTTTTGACAAATGTACCATCATTAAGGAATGGAACTCAGTCAAGGTACATGAAAACTCTTTGTACCATGTTTGTTACTATTGTGTAAAACTATATTGATTTCAATAAATTTGTTCAAAAAATGTAATTTAGGGGTTACCTGGGTGACTCAGTTAGTTGAACATCCAACTCGTGGTTTCAGCTCAGGTCACGATCTTGGGGTCATGGATGGAGACCAGCATAGAGCTCTGTGCTCAGCATTGGAAGTCTGCTTGAGATTCTCTCTCTCCCACTCTGCCCCTCTCCTCACTCACTCACACTCTCTCTCTCTCCCTCTCTAACAAATATTTTTTAAAATGTAATTTAGTTTTAGTTTCTTATAACAAAAGCTAATAAACACATACATGGCTGTAATAGGTTAAGTATGAAATCAAAGTATAATGAATTAAATATATAAGAGCAATGAAGGTATTCGCCATAGTTATTAGGAAAGTGGGGGAAAAAAACTGAGATGTTGAGATAGGATGTGGAGTAAAACAAAACAATATGATTTTTAAGTTTTAGTTTTTGCCATTGGAAGAGAATAGAGTCATTGTTAACAGAAATGTTTAAAATGTTTAAAAATGGAAGAAGAATAAATGTGAGAATAGATCTAATTACTACAATTTTATAACAATCAAGTTTGACCTATGTACCTCAACATCCAAGTATAAAGGTCAAGAACACAATTAGGACATAGCAGTCAGAACACAAGTTGTGATTAAAGACAAAAATCTTGGGGCACCTGGGTGGTTCAGTGGGTTAAAGCCTCTGCCTTCAGCTCAGGTCATGATCTCAGGGTCCTGGGATTGAGACTCGCATCGGGCTCTCTGCTCAGTGGGGAGCCTGCTTCCCCCTCTCTCTCTGCCTGCCTCTCTGCCTGCTTGTGAGCTCTCTCTCTCTCTGTCAAATAAATAAATAAATAAATAAATAAATATTTAAAAAAAAAGACAAAAATCTCGTGCAAATAGACAGTAGCTGAAATCCCAAGAGTAAATTGCCAAGGTTGGGGTTTTTTTGGTGGTGGTGGGGAGGAGGGGGCAAGGTTGGGGTGGGGGACAAAGAGCCCAGCTAATGAAAGAGAATGAGAAAGGATAAAAAGAAAATAAGAGTTCTAAAGACAGAAGTTTCTGAAAAATCTGTGCTAAAGAGTTCAGGAAGTGGAAAGAGCTTCTGTAAAGATGGTAGAGTTGGAGGGTCTTTGAATTACGTCATCCCAGGGACACATCATGATAACAGATACATCAATGCAATTAACTCAGCAAACAACCTGAAGACTAGAACAGACTTTCCTGTTAACCATAGATAGGAGGCCATATAAAAAAGGATAGGAAGGGTGGTTGGAAACCCCTGGTGAGGCTAATTATAAATGGGAGTGATGCCACAAGCATGAAGAAGTGAGAGGATCAGACCCCAAGCCAGGTAACCCAAGCAAAGGGGATGTGCCCTGGGAAGATGAGTCCCTATAACATCTGACTTTGAGAAACAGTGGGGGTTAACTTCATGAGTTTTTACATTTAACAGGGCTTAACACTAGGTAATTTAAAAATCAGCAGGCTTAGCTCAGGGAAATCCAGAGAGCAATAGGAAACTGAATCTCCAACCTTAAAGAGCCAGCCTAACAATTAAGCATAGAAGCAGGGTTTGAAAAGAGCCTGGAGTGTACTTTGAGATTTATTTACCAATCTCGGAATTTGCACTGGAAAAGCAGATATCTTTAGAAGACTTCAACAACAAAAGAGCTGGCAGTTGCCATTTCCCTCCCCAACAACCCCAACACCTAGAGAGCAAGACACTTGTGGGAACTGCTTATCTTGCTCTCCTCCTATCTTGCTTTCCTCCTATCTTGCTAGCACTGTGTGCAGCACCCTCGCATTCTAAGGATCTATTCCCTCAAACCCACCCCACTTGTCAGGCATCCCTCCAAAGTGACTCCTGTCCAAACATACCCTGCAAACAGTCCAGGCATGGACCTGTGCCACTCCAAAGTGACTCCTGCCCTTGGGAAGGGAAGACAACTACTAAAACCAATGTGCCTTTAGTCCCAGCAGCCCAACTTTATAACTAGCAGTGCAGAGAGAGTGCCCAACTGATCAGTGTCACTGAAACCCCAAATGACAGATGGAGGACAAGTATCTGGTCTGACTGCTGGCCTTGCCCACCAACGAAAGCCTCTCAAGAGATAAAGCAGGAAAAGCACCCTCCAAGTCAGTGTAGCTGCAGTGCTGGCAGATGAGCTGAGGGCAGACTTCTGGTCTGAGTGGGGACACTGCCCAACTATAAGGCTGCAGCAGCCCCAGACTGCCCCCTTATTGAGCACACAGACAAAACCCTGTCCAGTGTACCAACAACAGGCGAAGTGGGTTATTGCAGCCAACTAGCTTGAACTCAGATGGGTAAGCCACAAAAGTAGGGCGCAACAAACGATAGTAGATAGCCCTGAAACACTCAGTTCTGGTGAATGGGGACACTGCACTATAGGGCACCACCTTTACTTCTTGAGGCCACTGTTTCCAAGATCAAGGGATGTAGCGGACCTTCTTAATACACAGAAAGGGACAGAGTTAGAAATAATGAAGAGACAGAGGATTATGTCCCAAATGAAAGAACAGGACAAAACTATAGCAAACTAGAGCTAAATGAAATGGAGATAGGCAATATGACTGATAAATAATTCACTGTAATGGTCATAAAGATACTGAACTCAAGAGAAGAGTGGAGGATCTCAGTGAGACCTCCAACAAAGAGATAGAAAATATTAAAAGATATCAGTCAGAAAGGAAGAACTCAACTGAAATTTTAAAAAAATACACTAGAGGACATGTATAGCATATTAGAGGAGGCATAAAAACAGATTAATGAGCTGAAAGAATGATGGAAAGCAACTAAGCTGAACAACAAAATGAAAAAAATAATTTTGAAAAATGACAATAGGCTAAAGGAACACAGCAACATCAAGTATAACATTTGTATTATAGAGGTCCCAGAAGAAGAAAAGAGAAAGGTGCAGAAAATTTATTTGAAGAAATAATTATTGAAAACTTCCTTCATCTGGAGCACTTGGGTGGCTCAGTCAGTTAAATGTCTACCTTCAGCTCAGGTCATGATTCCAGGGTCCTGGGATCAAGCCCCACACCAGGTTCCCTGCTCATCAGGAGCTCAGGATACTACCTCTCCCTCTGCCTTCTCCTCACTCTCCTTGCTTGTGCTCTCTCTCCCTCTGTGTGTATGTGTGTCAAATAAATAAATAAAATCTTGTGGTGCCTGGGTGGCTCAGTGGGTTAAGGCCTCTGCCTTCGGCTTGGGTCATGATCCCAGGGTCCTGGGATCGAGCCCCGCATCTGGCTCTCTGCTGAGCAGGGAGCCTGCTTCCTCCTCTCTCTCTCTCTGCCTGCCTCTCTGCCTACTTGTGATCTGTCTTTCAAATAAATAAATAAAATCTTTAAATAAATAAATAAATAAATAAATAAATAAATAAAATCTTTAAAAAAGAAAAATTCCTTAATCTGGAGAAGGAAACAGATACCCAGATCCAAGAAGCACAGAACCCCCCCCCCTCCAAAATCAACCCAAGGAGTTTCACACCAAGACACATAATAATTAAAATGGAAAAAAAAAAAGTAGTGATAGAGAATTTTAAAGGCTGCAAGATAAAAGTAAACAGCTATATATAAGGGAAACCCCATAAGGTTGTCAGCTGATTTTTATCCGCAGAAACTAAGCAGGACAGAGAGAGTAACCTAATATATTCAAAGTACTGAAAGGAAGAAACTGGATACCAGGAACGCTTTACCCAGCAAAGTTATTGAGAATTTAAAAAGAGATAATGAGTTTTCCAACCAAAAGCTGAAGGAGTTCACCACCACTAAACAAAACTTGCAAGAAATGTTTAAATTAATTCTTTGAGTGGAAAGAAAAAGCTATAAACAGGAATAAAGAAAATTATTAAAGAAAAAATTTCACAGGTAAATATAAACATAACAAAAGTACATTAATTACTTATAAAACCATCATGGAGGTTAAAGCACAAAAGCAGTAAAATCAATTACATCTATAAAAATCAGCCAAGGGATACCCAAAATAAAAGTATATAAACTATGGGGGCGCCTGGGTGGCTCAGTAGGTTAAACCTCTGCCTTCAGCTCAGGTCATGATCTCAGGGTCCTGGGATCGAGCCCCGCGTCAGGCTCTCTGCTCAGCGGGGAGCCTGCTTCCCCCTCTCTCTGCCTGTCTCTCTGTCTGCTTGTGATCTCTCTCGCTTATCAAATAAACAGATGAATCTTAAAAAAATAATAATAATTTAAAAAATGTATGTAAACTATGATATCATATACATAAAACATGGCCAGGGGTAGGGAGTAAAAATTTAGTGCTTTTAGAATGTTTTCAAACTTAAGTGACCATCAACTTAGTATAGACTGCTATACACATGTTATATATGAACCTCATGGTAACCACATATCAAAGATTATAGTAGATACAGGAAAAATGAAGATAAAGGAATCTTAGAACTAGAGAAAGCCATTAAAACCCAAGGGAAATGAACGAGAAAAAAAAAAAAAGGAACAGAGAAGAACTACAAAAAATGACCTTAAAAGAAGTCACAAAATGGCAATAAGTACATACCTAAATAATCGTTCTGAATGTAAATGAACTATTCCAATTAAAAGACACAGGGCAAGTGAATGAATAAAAAGGAAAGACCTATCTATATGCTGCCTACCTGACTCACTTCACAACTAAAGACACAAACAGATTGAAAGTGAAGGGATGGAAAAACATAAACCAGGCAAATGGAAGCAAAAAAAAAGCCACAGTAGCCATACTTATATCAAGCAAAATCAACTTTAAAACAAAGGCTATTAACAAGAGACAAAGGAAGATACTACATAATGATAAAGGGAACAATCCAACAAGAAGATATAACATATCTAGAGACCCAGCTCAGGAGCACCTACATATATAAAGCAACAGTTAACAGACATAAGGGGAAAAATTGACAATAATACAATAATAGTAGGAAACTTTAACAACCTACTTATATCAATGAAAAGTTCATCCAGACAGAAAACCAGCAAAAACAAAAACCAACAAAACAAAAAAAAACTCCAGTGGGTCTGAATGACATATTAGACCAAATGAACCTAATATATATATATACTCAGAACATCCCACCCAAAACCAGCCAAACACACATTCTTTTCAAATGCACCAGGAACATTCTCCAGAATAGAGCACATGTTGGGTAACAAAATAAGTCTCAATACATTTAAAAAGATTGAAATCATATCATGCACTTTTCCAACCAATTGGTATGAAATTCGAAATCAATCACACACAAAAAAAATCAGGAATAACACAAACACATGGAGGCTATATAACATACTACTAAACTACAAATGAGTCAAACAATAAACAATAAATCAAAGAGTAAATCAAAAAATACATGGAGACAAATGAAAATGAAAACACAATAGTCAAAAATATCTGCAATGTAGCAAAGCTGTTCTAAGAAAACATTTTATCCACAATATAGACCTAACTCAAGAAACAAGAAAAATCTCAGATAAACAAACATTATACCTAAAAGAGCTAAAAAAAAAAAAAAGAAAAAGAAAAAGCACAAAGCCAATAAAAGAAAGGAAATAATAAAGATTAGAGCAGAAATAAATGAAATAGAGACCAAAAAAAGAACTGAACAATAAAATCAGGAGCTGGTTCTTTGAAAAGATAAATAAAATTGATCAACCTTTGGCAAAACTCATAAAGAGATAGAGAGGATACAAATAAATTTGACATGGAGGAGAAAAGACCAAAAAACACCACAGAATTCCAATGGATTATAAGACAATACTATGAAAAACTATGTGTCAACATATTAGACAACCTAGAAAAAATAGATAAATTCATAGAAAAATATCTCTCAAAACTGAATTAGTAAGAAATATAAATTTGAACAGACCAATTACCAGCAATGAAATTAAGTCAGTAATCCAAAAATTCCCAACAAACAAAATCCAGGACCAGATGGCCTCACAATTAAAGTTAATACCTATGATTCTCAAACTATTCCCAAATACAGGAGAAACAAAAGCTTCTGAATTCATTCTACAAGGCCAGCAAGGAGTTTGGTACCCTAATACCAAAACCAGACAAAGACATTACAGTAAAAGAAAATTATAGGCCAATATCTCTGATGAACATAGATGTAAATATCCTCAACAAAAAACTAACAAATTGAATCCAAAAGTACATTTTAAAAAAAGCATTCCCCACAATCAAGTGAGATTTATTCCAATATTGCAAGGATGTTTCAATATTTGCAAATCAATCAACATGGCACATCACCTTAAAAACAGAAAGGATATA
The DNA here is from genome assembly GCF_002288905.1 of Enhydra lutris kenyoni. NCBI lineage: Eukaryota > Metazoa > Chordata > Mammalia > Carnivora > Mustelidae > Enhydra > Enhydra lutris. The sequence continues at coordinate 47,613,772 of NW_019154098.1, forward strand.
AACTATATAATCATCTCAATAGATACAAACTGAAATACAGGGAACAGCTTGGTGGTTTCCAGAAGGGAGGTGAGTGGTGGGGGAGAGTGAAGTAGAGAAAAGAGATTAAGAGTACATATCTCTTGATGAACAATGAGTAATTAAAAAAAAAAAGTTCAGGAAATAGATAATAAAAATAAACAGTAAAGGAGTAAAGAGGTAAGAGGAAAGAAAAGAGAGGATGTATAATTAAAGAAAGAGGAGAGAGGATAGAATCAGACAGGTCCAGTACAGTCAAGTACTAAAGAAATAAGCATTTATGCTGAGTGAAAACATAAGGCTTGGACATTGAATGGTCATTGATTATTTAGAGACCAGTCTCAATAAATTAACAAGGAAAAAAAGTGGAGGTTGTAGAAAGTAAGACATTCGATTAAGTTTCATGTCATTAATAGGGTAAAAAAAAAAATCACAAAATGAAAGCTAGAGTGGAGTATTGGGATTTTGAGTTTGAAAAACTAGATAAATTTCTAGTTCCACCAATTATGACCTCCTTGAATTAGGTTTAGTCACAACCTATTTTCTAATGCAAATATCACAAATTAAATGCATACATGACGTTTGTAATGCCTCATAGAGATACTATTTTTTGGGGCGCCCGGGTGGCTCAGTGGTTAAAGCCTCTGCCTTCAGCTCGGGTCATGATCTCAGGGTCCTGGGATCAAGTCCCACATCAGGCTCTCTGCTCAGCAGGAAGCCTGCCTCCTCCTCTCTCTCTGCCTGCCTCTCTGCCTACTCATGATCTGTCTGTCAAATAAATTTTGGAAAAAAAAAAAAAAAAAAAAGAGATACTATTTTTTTTTGTCTTTTTGTGTTACATGGAATTAGGTTCATCTATAAATAAAGATGATAGCTCAGAGAATTGATGTGAAAAATGATGTACAGGGAAGCTTCGTAACTGAGGAATGTTATGTTAACAAGTTTTATAAAAGAAAAGAAAAAGATGCAACATAGCTTTAGTGGTGAAAAGACTTTTTTCTTCTTGAATGCAAAAAAGTATATATGTTTCTTAATAGCAAAGAAAAAGCCAATAGAGTTAATAATGTGATTTGTTCTTATTTGTTAGTACCACAGTCATTTGTTTACTGACTTTTTCAAATTATGTATTCCTTCTTTCATGTTATTTATTATTGACATTTCTGTTCCATTATCTAAATGGTCAACCAGTGACTTAGAGATTTCTTTTAATGCTACAATTTAGCATACTTTTCCTTCTCTAAACACCCTTGGTTATTAGTTTTTGATATGATTCTGGAGGTCTGAAATGTTGATTTGAATAGTTTCTTACCAGATTAACAGCTGATTCAGTAGAGGATGGATCTTTGTAATTCCCTACTCTACCACTGTCAAGGGCATCATCTTATTTTCTAAGAGATAGTCAAGTCTCCCCTCGGTATTATTCCAACAGAGTACCCCACTCTTGAAAAGTTCAGAGGACAATATATCAGATCAGTGTATTTTGTTTTTATGTTGTGGAAAATATATTTTAATGCAACAAGATGGGATATAATTCATTAAGCCCCCAAACTGAAGATCTAAAAATGAACCATGGAGCTAGAATTACATTTAATAATTGTATTCGTGGAATGGTCAATTAATGAGCAAATACTGTGCTACTACTCACTAAGCAGTTAGGGAAATACAATAGTAAATGAATTGCACTAGACTACTTCAAAGATATAAAAATCTAATTAGTGTGATATTTACAATACAGTTAAACATTATTTCTAAGGCAACATTTAGCAATCGAAACCAATGGTCTCAATCTGTCTGCTAACAGGCAGAAGGCATTCCAAACCATTTTATTGTGTTGGCCATTATGTTGTTTGGTAGTTGTTTTGCTTTTTGTTTCTTATTTGAGCGTTTTTACTTGAGATATGTACTCCCCATGCCAGCATTTTTACCAACATTCTTGATTATCTTATATCCAACTCACATGTTTATTTTCTTTTCTGGCCCTTGAAGGTGGCTCACCTTATGACCTTTCTTTCTACATTATATGCTATTTTGCACAACCAAGCAATATAGTAACTTTCTCTTATTTTTAGGATATCGAACATTATAAGCATTTTTAGGTAGAAATGTTTGACATTGATTTACTTCATATTCTTCCATTTTTCTTTTGGTATATTAGTGTACCAAATTTCACTTTAGAAATTCCAGTCAGGCTTTTAGCTTTCTCTGAATTTGGAAAGAAACAGAAATGCAATAGAAATTTATTATGCTGGAATCTACGTGCATGGTCAATTGTTCTAAAGGCCTGAATAAAAATGCTACGGTATTTATATCTGGATTTATAAATAAGGAGATTCTGAAGCAAGTCCATGGATACAGAATTATCAAAATAGCTCTAGGTTAATTATCTACCTGCATTTATGTATCTCACAAATGAAAGTAAACCATGAAGTTTAGAAATCAATCAATCACTATTTATTAAGTTTTTCCTCTGTGCTTTGTTCTAAGCATGTAGCTTGGGCTGTAATTTTATTGAGTAATGTGGGTCACTGCACAATCAGTATGGTGGGGACAGTATTTATCAGTCAAAAAATCTGACTGAGACAAATAAATAAATAGTTGTGTTATTTTGCAGTCCACATTGAGTTACATGGATACATGGATTCAATCTGAATTGTTTCAATGATAAGGAAGAGATGGCTATTTTCTTAATAACCAAGATTGTTTAAAGTCCCCCCAAAGCTATCACTTCTGTGGTACACATTATATGTAAATATACTTCATATAAATATATACACATTATATTTATACCAATATATACACATTATATGTAAATATAACTTTATAAGAATATTCCTAAATATTTCTACTTAAATCAATTTTATTTTAAAAAGCTCTTTTCTCTTATTTTAATTTTGGTTTTGTTTTCATATCTTACAATATAAACTAGGTAGAATATCATTAAGTTACTGAAAATAAATGTCATAAGTATAGAGGGTAACAGAAGACCTAAGAAATATTTTGGAAGGACAAAATACAATGGTTCTTCCATTTAATCTTTGATTAATGGCACAAAAAAGAAGCCTGACAACTGGCTTTCCAAAGTGTCTAACAGAACTCTGAACTTCCACCAACCACAGCTTGACCTTAACCTCTTATCCTTTACTTCATTAGATGGAATAGAGGAGAGATAATGAGAGACCAGAGAGTTCACAGAAGTCACTGCTTCTTTAACAGCATAAAACCGGTGTTCACAAAATCCTCTCCAGGAAGCTTTCACCAGAGATCACACTTCAAATGTTTGATCATTTCTTTCTTCTTTTGTATAGAGTAAGCAAGGAAGAGAAAAAAATCTTTACAAAAGCATAACTGGATATTCATACTGGTCTCTCAATCATTTCTACTTTTTGAGATAGCTGGAGATGTGAAAAGTTGATAGATTAAGGAGAAGCCCTCTTTTTCAAATTAAGATTATAGAATACATATGTCTTCTTGGCACAAATTTAGTATAAGATTCATAATATCTATTTGTTTTCAGCCTAAATGTTTTAAATATGAAAATAAAAGAGGATAAAGGAATATTTTAGTATTTCAAATATATGTTTTACTTTATTTTTCTTTTTGGAATATTTATTTGCAAATAGACTTTGTTCCATTTCTAGAGTTTCACCATACAGAATGCTTGGAATATTTTAACAAAGATTTAGATCAATACTTGACACCTATGGTAATCTATTGATAGGTATTATAGGTAATATTCTACATCAGTGATATAATTTTATTTCAGCAATTCCTCTTTCAGGTCCAGAATATTGCTTTTTTTTTTTTTTTTAAAGATTTTATTTTTTTTGACAGAGAGAGAGGGATCACAAGTAGGCAGAGAGGCAGGCAGAGCGGGGAGGGGGAAGCAGGCTCCCTGTTGAGCAGAGAGCCCAACGCGGGGCTTGATCCCCAGGACCCTGGGATCATGACCTGAGCCAAAGGCAGAGGCTTAACCCACAAGCCACCCAGGTGCCCCAAGGTCCAGAATACTTCTTTAACAGGGGTCCCAATTGAAAATAAACTGACATTTGGGGTCTGATTATATCCAAAAGGCTGTGTGTAGACAGCCAAAGGGGTTCAGTAATGAAGGTACAGATATGGGAATTTTCAGAGGCTTGAGAACACCTGTTAAATGAACACTGTGAAATTCCAGAATAGAAAAGAGATAAGGGAAAAAAAATAACAGGGAACAATGATGGTAGCATGATGTTTTGTCCTCAATCTGACATCATGAAGAGAAAGTACAACTTCTAATATTCCCCAAATTTTATAATACTTCCTACCAGAAAGTCTTTCACAGATATAAATATTCTGTTAGTTGACTTTCTGCACCCACAGGAACAGTGATGAATTATCAACTGGGTTCATGTATCTCACTCAGTAGAAACAGCTGTGTAGGATCTGGCAAGAAATCAGTATTGAGTAGTACAATAGAATTATATAGGATCTTAGCTTTGGAGACTCAGAAATACTTTTAGGAACTCTGCAGGAGGCTGAAGTCCCACAAAAGGAAGGAGTTCTAGGTCAGTGGAATTTGAGAATTAAAGTTAAATGACCTCTTTCCTATTCACACTGAAAGAAGTGCTGAGAAAATGGGTTTCCTCCAATAGGGTGGCCTTCTATGTACCATGAACAAGCTCTATCTGTGATGAACAAATCTACCTGAATCAGGCACTGAGTGGAAACTATCTGAAAGGATCCTCAGTCAGAGCCATGTCATTCTTCATGCAACATTCAAGGAAGAGTCTCCATACCATCTCATTATTTATTTCTTCCTCATTATGCAATGCCTAACATATTAATTGCTCCAGTTCACCTAGGAAAATTTTTCCTATATTTTGAAGAATTTACAGTGACATTATCAGAAAAGTATCTCACCTATTGAATCTTATCTGTGCAAGAAAGCCCAAATTAAAGAAAGCCAACAATTAAAGCCAAGAAAGCCCACAATTAAAGTTTCTTTTCATTGTGATAAATCATATGTAACATAAAATTATTTTAAAAATGTTCAGTTGTTCAATTTAACAATTTATACAGTTCAGTGGCAGTAAGCACATTCACATTATTGTGAAACTATTACCATCATTAGTCTCCAGAACTTTTTTACCTTCCCAAACTGAAACACATCTCATTAAACAGTAACTCCCCATCTACCCACCTCTAGCTCTTGGAAACCACCATTCTACTCTACATTTCTATAAATCTGACTACTTTATGTACTTGATGTAAGTGAAATCATAATAATAATCATCCTTTTGTAGCTGGCTTATTTCACTTTGCATATTGTCTTCACAGTTCATACATGTTGCAGCATGTATCAGACTTTTTCATTTTTTAAGGCTGAATAATATTCCATTGTATATTATATACCACAATTTGTTTTTCCATTCATCTGCCTATAAACATCTGGGTTGTTTCTACTATATGACTATCATGAATAATGTTGCTGTTAACATTGATTTACAAATACCTGTTGAAGTCTCTGCTCTAAATTCTTTTGTACATATACACAGAAGTACAATTGCAGAATTAAATGGTAATTCTAGATTTACCCATTTGAGTAATCTCCAGCCATTTTTTTCAGTGACTATACCGTTTTACATTCTTTTTTTTTTTTTTTAAAGATTTTATTTATTTATTTGACACACAGAGAGAGATCACAAGTAGGCAGAGAGGCAGGCAGAGAGAGAGAGTGAAGCAGGCTCCCCACTGAGCAGAGAGCCTGATGTGGGACTCGATCCCAGGACCCTGAGATCATGACCTGAGCCGAAGGCAGAGGTTTAACCCACTGAGCCACCCAGGCGCCCCTGTTTTACATTATCAGCAGTGCAAGGGGTCCCAAGTTCTCCACAATTATTTTTTCTTTTTATAACAGCCAATCTAATGAGTGTGAAACGGTATCTCATCATAGATTTTATTTGCATTTCCCTAATGATTAGAGATGCTGAGTGTATACCTCTTGGCCAGTGTATTACAGGTACTCTTTTGATTCAACTTTAACTTCTTTTACCAGTGGTTTGTAGTTTGCAGTGTACTAGTCTTTTATGTCCTTGGTTAAGTTTATTTGTAAGTATTTTATTCTTTTTGTACTATTAAAAATGAGATTTAAAAAAAATTTTCCTTCAGATAGTTTATTATCAGTGTACTGAAGTGAAACTGTGTTAATTTTGTATCCTGAAACTTTACTGAATTTACTTATTAGTTTAACAGTTTTACTCCTAAGAGAAAACATGGGGGAAATATTTATTGATATTTGTGTGGGCAATGTTTTCTTGAACATGACACCAAAAACATAGGCAACAAAGTAAATAAACCCAAGTGAGAATACATCGGACTACACACTCTCACACAGAAAAAAAATCAACACAATAAAATGTCAACCTATAGCATGAGACAAAGTATTTGCAAATCATGATAAAGAGTTATCTCAGGAGTGCCTGAGTGGCTCTGTTGGTTAAGCATCTGTCTTCAGCTTGGATCATGATCCCAGGGTCCTGGGATCGAGCCCCCATCCTTCTCTCTCTGCCTTCCCCCTGCTTGTGCTCTCTCTGTCAAATAAATAAGTAAAATCTTAAAAAAAAAAAAAAAAGTTATCCCAAAATAAATAAGGAATACCTACAACCCAATGGCAATAAGACAAATAATTCAATTTAAAAAATAAGTGAAGGAATGGAATGGGAGAAACTATTTACAAATGACTTATCAGATAAAGGGCTAGTATCCAATATCTATAAAGAACTTATCAAACTCAACTCCCAAAAAAACAAACAACCTAGTCAAGAAATGGGCAGAAGACATAAACTTACATTTCTCCAAAGCATATGTACAAATCACACAAATAGCCAACAGACACATTAAAAATCCTCCATATCACTTGGCATAAGGGAAATACAAATCAAAACCACCTCACACTGGTCAGAATGGCTAAAATTAACAAGACAGGAAAAAACAAATGTTGGCAAGGATGCAGAGAAAGGAGAGCTGTCTTACAGTGTTGGTGGGAATGCAAAGTGGTACAGCCAATCTGGAGAACAGTATGGAGGTTTCTCACGAAAGTAAAAATAGAGCTACTCTACAACCCAGAAATTGCACTACTAGTTATTTACCCCAAAGATACAAGTATAGTGATCCAAAAGGGTACTTGCACCCCAGTGTTCATATCAGCAATGTCCACAATAGCCAATCTGTGCAAAGAGCTGAGATGTCCACTGACAGATGAATGGATAAAGAAGATGTGGTGTATGTCACACACACACACACACACACACTCATACATACACACAATGGAATATTACTCAGCCATCAGAAAAGATAAATACTTACCATTTACACTGACATGGATGGAACTGGATGGAATTATGCTGAATGAAATAAGTCAATCAGAGAAAGACAATTATCATATGGCTTCACTCATATGTTGAATATAAGAAACACTGTAGAGGATCATACAGAAAGGGTGGGAAACTGAATAGGAAGTCATTAGAGAGGGAGAAAAACCATGAGAGACTCTTAATCATAGGACAAACTGAGGATTGCTGGAGGGGAGATGGGTGGAGGAATGGAGTAATTGGGTGATGGGCATTAAGGAAGGAGCATGATGTGATAAGCACTGGGTGTTATATGCAACTGATAAATTATTGAAACTACATCTGAAACGAATGATGTAGTATGTGTTGGCTAATTGAATTTAAATTTAAAAAAATGTGAAGGAAATGAATAGGCATTTCTCCTGGAAAAATAAGCAAATGGCTAGAAGCTGCTCAATATTACTAATCACTTGGGAAATGCAAATTGAAACCATAATAAGATATCAACTCTCACTTAATAGAATGGTTGTTATCAATAAATAAATATATAAAAAGTGTTGTCAAGGATTTGGAGAAAAGGGGACTCTTGTAACACTGTTGGTGGTAATGTAAATTGGTATAACCACTATGGAACACAGTATGGAGTTTCCTCAAAAACTTAAAATAGACCTGCTAATGATTATGCAATCCCATTTGTGGGGCTCTATCCAAAATAACTGAAATAAGAATCTGGAAAAAAACTATTTCCATGTTCACTGTAGCATTATTCATAATAGCCAAGAATATTGAAAAACCTAAATCTTCACTGATAGACACAGATAAAGAAAATGTAGTATATATTCACATCAACAGATTTAAAATTTAAATTGGCACAGCACAATACATAATATTTTACTATACTAGGAAATAGTCATGGTGGAATATTGATGCACATTAGCTAGATTCACCCTGAGACAGATCACATGCAATGCTTGATTATTTCTGGACATGTATCTTTTGCTAATCAAATTTCATTGTTTGGGGGGAAATAGATAGATAGATAGATATCGCCATATTTCAAGGAGCGTTATTTGCTCTTTGAAAATTTATAACTTAAACTACTGTCACCAATTCTATTCCAAAGATATAATATTTTATCATGGTAGTATTCCCTGCCCCCAATAAATCCTTTTTAAAAAGATTTTGTTTTTATAGTGCCCTTTCCCCAAAATAATATTATGCAAATAAAATTTAAAAATTTAAAAATCTTAGTCAAAATTGTTAATAAACCATCTTGCTCTAATCAGCACAGGTGTTCACTAGTCATGGTTTACTCTGAAGAGCTATTTATTTTGCCCTCCTGAATAAAAAGTCTACATTTTGAAAATTCAATTTTATAAAATTTTACAAAATAGGCCATAGTTTTCTCTTGACTGTATAACAAATCAACACATGGAAGCCCATGTTTATAATGGTACAGTTGTTTGGTAAGCAAAATCATAGACATTTAAATCAATCATGTACAAAGGAAGGATGGAATAGTGGCTAGTGCTAAAGAAATTACTTCCTTCTCTTCAGAGAGAAATGCCATATGAAAAGGCCAGCAAAATTGTGATAGTTTTACTCTATAACTTGGAAATGCTCTTTAACAAACTTCTTGCTTCTTTTTAAAAATAGCCTAAGAAATTTTTTTTATCAGGAATCAGTGAAGTGCTCTTCTCACTTGATGTTGAGAGTAGCTACTTGACACTCTGATGCTGCACACTCATCTCAGCTATAGTAACAGTAAAACTTACTGAGCTAAGGAAAGAAGAAAAATAAGTGGTGACAAATAACCACCTCAGAATGTCTGATTGTTCTCAGAGAAGCTGACTGGTCTTCTCACTGAAATCACATTTAAAAGGAGCATACAAACTTTAAGAAAATATTTGCTATGGAAAAATTAGCATGATTCATACACTAATAGTAATCCTTTGTAAAACATATTAGATATTCAGTAATTAGTGAAGGTGAATGAGAGTTAATCTTTTTTGGCACAAAGGTATTTCCTTCAACCTTGGACTTCCACGTCCAATCCAATTGAAGAAAATTGCCCAGTCAGTCTCCTGAAATATTAAGTGTAAGGGATAATTCCTTTAAAAGTTTATAAATTATACTATTATTTGCTATTAATATTTATTTGTAAATAAAATGTTAAATAAGATGCATTTATTTATATTTATTTATTTATATACATTTATTAAGCACATCCTTTGGGAATTTGCTAGGAAAAGTAGTGGAAGTGATTTCAGAATTAGGAAACATATTCTCTGCCTTCACAGATTTAAATGACACATTAATGGAAGAAACAAAGAAACATTTCAGGTCATGGAATTTACCTATTGCCAAAAAAGAAAATTTTCAACTTTCTTGAATATTCTGTTTTAAGACCAAATTTATCTGGAGGTAGACATTTAATCTTGGGATAAACATGTGAAATTGGGGTTTTCTCTGTCAATTATAGGGTTACACTCCCTATTTTCCTCAGTTACTCAGAAAGCTTATATAATGCCAATCAGTAATCTTAGAGAAAGAAAAGTTGTCTAGTACTTTGAAGTCATCTGACATCATGCATGTATTACACTTCATCTGTTCTTTTAGTTGTCTTCAATGCTTCATGTTGTCAACTTCTGAGGGATCTTGTTAAAATATACATTCAGGTTCGATAGACCTGGCCTGAGGCCTAAAATTCTACATTTTTAACAAGCTCCCAGAAGAAGCTGCTGCTCCTGTTTTTACTGGTCAGGGTGTAGATCATGCTGTAAGTAGTTAGACTTTGAGGAGTAATCTTTATACTGTAATAGTCCCCTGTCACAGGTGGGTGATATCCTGTACTCCTCACTCTTGACTACAGAACTGATTCAGATTTGGTTCCATATCCCAGAATGAAAGAAAAATAAAACTTGTCTCATGTTCTGAAAAAATTATTTTCATATGCTCACACATGCTGAATAGCCATTTGTAATCCATTTTCTCACATCATCCTCAGTTTGTCTGATAGTTCAGTTTCTGCCTAAAGGATTCTAGAAAATATCCACTCTAAGGAAGTTTCATCTCCCTTCTAATAAATCATTAAGCAAGGTATATGGGCAAGATTACTTAGAAAAAGGCCTTTTCTCAGTAACTAGCTCCTAGTAGTTACTACTCTCAGAATTATTCCTAACTAGGACATTGAATTTCTCCTTGGGTGAGTAGGTGAATTGGGTAGAAGAAACTGGATCTAATATATTGTTCGTTTTAGGACTTAGTTTTGGAGGTTCAAAAACAAATAATCATCTTTTGTTCTTTATCATCTCTTGTTTCTTCCATTCTCCCAGTCATAAATGGCACTTTTAGTTTAAAAAGAGAAGGGGGAAAAGTAAATAAAACTATTAAAAAAATTTGTTAACTCATTACCCAGACTATAGCAGAGTCAATAACCCTCTCAATACTGGGTAGTTTTTCAAATATATTTTAGTTCATCTGTGGATTTATAGGAATGAAATTCTCCAGAAGCCATAAAGTACCAAGAAACAAACCAACAAAAATTTTGACCTGATGTTATAGCTGGGAGCCTAAAACCTGAGATTTGTGGGGCCACAGAAGTCTAAATATGTATACATAAAGGTCCTACCAAGTATATCCCTATACAAATTTCTTAACTCCAGTTCACATTTGTTTGGGATGGGAAATAGAATGTACATAAATAATCTCTGGCAAAACATACTCTTGGACTTTGAAGAATTTCCACAAAGTTCACAAAGATTAACATAACCAAAAACAAGTAAACTACAAAAAATTTAAAAAAAAATAAAGAATCAAGCTGCTAGGTTAAAGCATGAGCAGAAACCAAAAAGTATAGAAACAGACATAAAGAAACAGTGGTAAAAGAATAAATATCTTAAAAAAAAATTTTTTTAAACCTAAATTGGAAAGCTCAATTGCTCTATCACACACACAAAAATTAAATTAGATTAAAATATCCCTTTATACACTTTTGCCCATATTCAAACAAAACAGCAGAACTAAACAACTTTTCAATTCATATCCTGGAAGATATTAAGTAAGCAGATAATATCAAACTTTCCCGACTCCCTTCACAGAACAGAAAAAGAAGGCATGCTCTAATCTTATTTTATGATGCTGTTATTATCTCTAAACCACCTACAGAAGGCCAACAATTGAAAATAAAATTAAAATCCAAATTAAAAATTAAATCCCAAATTTATTACATTTAGACATAATAAGCAATTTATTAAAAATAAAATAATTAGATCAGTATATACAATAAACTAAAGGAGCATAATGATCCATATGACTATCTCAATTAACAAATAAAAAAACCTTTAAAAAGCAAACCAGCATTTATGATAAAATTCTTAGCAAATTAGAAATAGATAGGAACTTATATGACCTGAAGAGCAACATGACTCCAATAAGGGACATAAAAATGTATATATAATAAGTAGAAAAAAGGAATAGCTTAAAAGTATCTGGAGACAAATTCTTTGAATGAATAAAAGAATTTAGAAAGATTACAAAATAATAAGATGAATATTCAAAGTAAAAAAATGTACTCCTTTTATTCAAGTATCATTTTCTTGATTTTGTTGCTATCTGTGTTCTCTTATAATTCATCAAGATTCTTTAAGTTGATTATTTTGGAGAGAAACAAACCAAGAAACAGACATTGCACAGTAGAGAACAAACTGATGGTTACCAGAGGGTAGGTGTCTGGTGGGATGGGTCAAATAGGTGTTGGGGTTTAAGTTTATCATGGTGAGCACTGAGTAATGTAGAGAATTATTGAATCACTATATCGTATACCTGAAACTAATATAACACAGTATATTAATTATACTGGAATTAAAATGAAAAACTAAATTAAAAATAAAACAAAATACAGGCTCTAGGAACAAAAAAACATTAAGATTATTTTGAATATTTTTTCAGGCAATTTATAGATCTCTATTTCTTTAGGTCAGTTACTAGGGATTTATTTTGTTCTTTGAATTGTGTTATATTTTCTTAATTCTTCATGTCCTTGCAGCTTTGCATTAGTGTCTGCACATTTGAAGAAAGATCCATGATACCCATGGATTTTATGTTTTTATGTTTTTATGTCCTGGCTTTGTCTGGGAAAATCTTCAGTGACTACAGTGGTTGAGGTTCTGTATCTAGATTCCTTGCTGCCCAGTCTTTTTCTTAAAAAAAAAAAAAAAAAAAAAAAAAACCTGTAATCTTTGCCCTCTCTGTTGTCTAACCATATCACTTCCTTTGGAATTCTTTGTGAGATGAGTCAGAAACCCAAAAGCCCTTAGGGAGTCCACTAAAAGATCAGGGGTTTTTGGTTTCAAGTTCAATTTCCCCTTCTCTCTTGGAGGAGAGTGCCTTGTCCAAGCTACACAACACAGTTGAAGGAAGGTGCCCTTCCCCTAATTACCTCAGTAGAAATAAAAATAATCCAGAATAACCAAAAAGATTTGAAGAAAAAAAAAAAAAAGAATAACTAAGAGAAATTCCGGAACTGATCAAGTGGAAGAAAAAAAATCAATTTGAAGACAGGTCATTCAAAATTATACAGTCAGAGAGAAAAAGAAAACTGAATGAAAAGCCATGAGAAAAGCCTAAAGGGAATTATGGGACACCATCAAGAGAACCAGTATACGGAAGTCTTAGAGGATAAGACATTATGAATTATAGCCCACTAGTAAAGGTGAACATATAGACAAATACAGAATATGTAATAATTTAATGAATTTGTAAATCACTTTTTACTCTAACATAAAGGTTAAAAGAAAAAAAGTGTTGTTTATGTATACACAACATAAAAGATATACAATGTTAAAGGTATAACAAAATGTATGGGTTTGGTAAAATGCAAAGTTTTTTTTACATTTTACATAATTGAAGTTATATTGCTTAAAATAGTTACAACTTTAAGATGTTTTATGTAAGCACCACGGTAACCATAAAGCAAATGCATACAGTAAATACACATGAAGGGAAAAGAGAAATGAATCAAAGCATACCACTATAAACTAATTTTAAAATCACAAGGAAAATGTTGAGAGGAAAAGATAAACAAAAGAAACACAAATCAGACAGAAAGCAAAATTTTAATAATAAGTATTAATAATTATTTCCTGAATAAATGGGTTAGTCCAGCAGTCAACAAATAGAGAGTGGCTGAATGGATTTTTAAAATATCCAGCTATATACCAACTACAAAAGACTCACTTTAAATCAAAGAAAAAATAGGTTAAAACTGAAGGGGTGGAAAAAGATGTTCCATGCACATGGTAAACTAAAGAGAAGATGGTTAGCTCTACTTCTGTCAGACAAAATAGACTAAGTCAAAAACTGTTACAAAAGACAAAGAAAGTAATTTTATAATAGAAGGGTCATTCATCATGAAGATAGAATAATTATAAATAAATATGCACTCAATATCCAACCTATGAATATATAAAACATATAAATATATAAACATAAATATATAAATCCAATATAAACATATAATTATGCACTCAACATCCAGCATATAAATATATAAACATATAAATTATATATAAACATATAAATATATAAATTATAAATATATAAATATGTAAATATTCGCAGGTCTAATGGCAATACAATACAATAATAGCAACAGAATATAATAGCAATACAATGATAGAAGATTTCAATTCTTCATTTTCATCAATGGTTGTTAGATGATTCAGACAGAAATTAATAAGGAAATAGCAGACTTGGAAAAAATGGACCTATCAGACATATAGAGGACATTCCATCTAACATCAGTAAAAGGCATATGCATCTCAAGCATACACGGAGAATTCTCCAGGATAAACCATATGTTGAGCCACAAAACAATTCAAAAAAAATTAAGAAGATTAAAATAATATAAAATGGGTCTTTTTAATACAATGGTATGAAACAAGAAATCTGTAACAGAATAAAAATTGGAAAATTCTAAAATATGGAAAATAAACACACTCATGAAACACTATGAGTAAAAAAAGAAATCAAATAGAAAAGTGGAAAATACCTTGAGACAAACATAAATGAAAAAACATCTATTGAAACCTATGTGATGCTGTAAAAGTGCTACTAATGGGAAAATTTATACTGATAAACATACACATTAAAATAAGAGATCTCAAACAAACAAACTTTCTACCTCAAAAGGTAAAAAAGAACAGACTAAACCCAAAGTTAGAAAAGGGAAAGAAAGAAAGAAAGAAAGAAAGAAAGAAAGAAAGAAAGAAAAAGAAAAGAAAAGAAACAAATGAAATAGAGAATGGAAAATAATGGGAAAAATCAAAACTAACAGTTGGCTTTCTGAAAAGAAATAAAATGGGCAAATCCTTAGACTTACAAAAAGGAGGAAGGACTGAAATAAGAAGTGAAAGTGGTGACATTAGAACTGATGCCACAAAAATATAAAGAACCAGAAAAGGTTATTATGAACATTTAACACATCAACACCTTGAATGACCTAGAAGAAATGGACAAATTCCTAGAAATATACAACCTACCAATAATGAATTATGAAGATAAGAAAAACTGGAATAGACTAATAACAACTAAGAAGATTAAATCAGTATCAAAAATCTCCCAAGACAAATTCAAAACCAGTTGGCTTCACTGGTGAGTTCTAACAAGCATTCAAGGAAGAGTAAATACCAATCCTTCTTAAACTTAAAAAATTGAAAATGAGGAAGCATTTCCAAGTGACAGCATTTTGCTTATACTAAAGCCAGACAAAGACACTAAAAGAAAATTATAGATAATATCCCTGGGATACAAGTACAGCTCTACATACTCAAATCAGTTAGTATAATACAACACATTAATAGAAGAAAAGATAAAAAACACATGATTATCTAAATAGATGTAGAAAAAGCAACAGCAAAATTCCATACACTTTTATGATAAAGACTATGAGTAAATTAGGTATAGAAGGACTGTACTTCAACATAATAAAGGCCATATATGACAAGCCCAAAGCTAACATCATTCTCAATGGTGAAAAACGGAAAACTTTTCCTCTATAACCAGGAACAAAAACAACCTCACTTATCACTTCTATTTAACATAGTACTGGAAGCCCTATCCAGAGCACTTAGGCAAGGAAAAGATATAAAAGGCATCCAATTCGGAAAAAAATAAAAAGTAAAATTACTTGTTTGCAAGTAACATAATCTTTATGTAGAATATCCTAAAGACTACAAACAAAACAAAACCTGTTAGAACCAATAATCAAATTTAGTAAAGTTGCAGGATACAAAATCCAGCATTTAAAAACCAGTGTTTGTATACCCTATCAATGAATTATCAGAAATGTAAATTAGAAAATCTCTAACAGCATAAAAAGTACTCAGGAATAAACTTAACCAATGAGGTAGAACTCTCATACAATGAAAACGATGAAATGTTGTTGAAAGGAAAGAAAACAAAATTAATGGAAAAACATCCCATGTTTATAGATTGGAAGACAACATTGTTGAAATGTCCATAACACTCAAAGTGATCCAGATTCAGTGTAATCTCTATCAAAATCCCAATGACATTTTTAAAAGAAATAGAGAAAAATTCTAAAATCCATTTAGAATAGTCAAAGTGACCTTGAGAAAAAGGAAAAAGGTGGAGGGATCATATTTTCTGATTTCAAGCTCTATTATAAAACTATGGTAATCAAAATAGTATGGTACTGGCATTAAAACAGACATAGATGAACAGAACAGGAAATCCCAAAATAAAACATACATGTACAGTAATTCATTTCTGATAAAAGCGTCAAAATACTTCCATAGAAGGAAGCCTCTTTAACAAATAGTATTAATGGAAAATGGATATCCACATGCAAAAGAATGCAATTAGACCTTATACACCATACACAAAATAAACTCAAAATGGATTAAAGATAATCATAACTGAATGAGATTTTTCTTGAAAAATCATTTTATTTTAAAAATATTTTTATACCACTGTTACAGACATTATAGAAGGGTTGCTTTGTTTTCCACGCATTTTAAACAAGAGGTATTTTGAAAGCGGAGTGAAAGGTTGATGAACCTACAGCAATTTTTTTCTGACGCTGAAAAAAGAAAACGCAATGACTAACTATGATTAAGTTGTATTCTAAATGTAAAGAAAATACCAATTTCATACTCCCACATTAAACATGTGTCCACTTGTAATTTATATCAACTTTTACAGTTTATGCCTGTTATTAAAATTAATGCAGGAGTGATGCCACAAAGATGACAACATAGGCCATTTCTGACTTCACTCCCCCTTTCAAGTACTACTAACAACTGTTTATGGACAAGGTAACACTGAAAGAATCCTTTAACATGGGAGTAAGGCCAAAGCATTTTGCTGTGTTACATAGATCAAGACAAATTTAATTAGAAGGGTATAAGGAGCAGTTACATGCTGACCACAATATCCTTCCCCCAGGCTAGAGCAGCACGATACACAGGGGCACAGAGGTCTCTCTTCTGACCCTATAGTTTCAATGACAGGAAATGAGCGCCCATGGGGGACATCCAGCTTCCCCAGCAACACGGGTTGCATCTTAGGAGCCTCTGCTTTTTTACTCCATGGGGATTTCAGGGGAGTTTGTGGGGCTTGACCATTGGGAATCTGATTGTGACAGAGAAGTAGAGAGAGGGACTTGCAACAACTAGCATTTAGTTTCTACCTACAAAGGCCAAGTAGTAGACCCAACTAGCACCTTTGCATATTTGCAAAATGAAGTCAGTGGCACAAACTAACCAGGGAACTACAGACTGGCCCACTGCTGAGTTTGGCCCCCTGACCATGTCTGACCAGAAGTCTTGCAAGAATTGAAGAAGTTGCATGTTTGAACAGAGAGGCCAGCAGGCAGAGGGATCAACTTTAGGGAAAAGGCAGTGCCAGGTTTGGAGGCTGCCCTTCTACACCCAGTCAAGGGAGTTAATTCACAGCCCAACACACTATGGAGGATAATTCCTGACCCTCCCAACCAAAGCTTGGCTGGAAAATTAGGAAGATAGCTGAGTCGTAGCCCAGTCTAATAATGAGTGAAGGCCCCAGACCTGCCCAACAGAAAGTATGACCAGAACTGTAAGCTATAGAACTCAGAAACATTTGAGGTCAGGACAACAGGCAGAACTAATAATATAGAGCAATGACTGGTTCCAATTGGCCAAGAAATTTGGGGGGCAGCTTAGCTTGAGTCAAGAACACAGACTAAGAGCCATATTAGCCTCGGAACTGGTTCTCTCACTATACTCATTCAGGGAAGCTAATTCATAAAACACTTCTCATTGCTGAAAACATTTGTCAACCCATCCAAACAAAGAACCTGACCAGAACACACAGGAAGTTAAGTAGCTCATCCAATAGCCCTTACGCTGGCACTTATACAGAAAGCATTGCTCACAGCCTTCCCTACCTATAGAACAAAACTGGTGGCCTCAGCTATCCAAGGAATTTAGTGCATACTCTTGCCTGATTTGGGTTCCCAAACAATGAGCCTAGAGGGCCTTGGGACCCTTCTGCTGCCCTGACAGAGGAAAAAGCCTAATTCATAACCCCATTTACTGCTGAGTATGGTATCCAAGCTCAACCATGTAGGAAACCTGACCAGAGAACCCAGGTAAGCATGGAACCTACTGCTGAGCTTGGTCAGGGAACTAAGCCAGCAGTCCTAACCTACTGTTCTCAGCCATCAACACCTACTTAACCCAGCCTCAGAGTCTGGGCAGCAGCCTTGCCCAAAAATAAACCAGATAGCAAGTCCCAGCTGTCTAAAGGTGTTCCAGCAAACACATCCAGAAATCCAAACTGAGCTGACTTGTTAAGAACTATCTGCAAAAGTGAACCTGTAAAGTCTGTATAAGGAGACTGCCTATTCAGATGTCAACATAAAAAATCAGCATCATGAAAAATCAAGTAAATATTGTACCACCAGAAGAGATGAATAAAGCTCTAATAATTGACCCTAGAGAAAATAAGCTATGCACTATCAAAGAACTCAGAATAGTCCTCTTAAAGAAGTTTAGTAAACTTAAAGAACACAGAAAACTAAAGAAAATTAGAAAAATTGTGTATGAAAAAATGGAAATTACAACAAAGAAATAAATAGAAACTATTAAAACCCCACAAAAAATGGAAATTTTAGAACTGAGAAGTACAATGGCAGAACTGAATAATTCAATAGAGAGTTTCAAAAGCACACTCAACCATACAGAGGAAAGAATTAGTGACCTAGAAGATAGGACATTTGAAAATATGCAGTCAGAAGACAAGGAGAAAAAAACTGAAAAGGAGTGAAGAAAGCCTGTAGGACTTACGTGAAACAATCATAAGACATAATATCTGCATTACAAAAATTCTAGAAGGGAGAGACATAGAGAAAGGAAGAGAAAGTATACTTAAAGCAATGTTGGCTGAAAACCTCCCAAATCTGGGGAAAGAAACTGACATTAGATCCATGAGGCCCAAAGGATCCCAGATAGATTGATTTCGATTCTTCCTAATTCTTTCGGTTTTTCCTAATATCTAATTAAAAACTCAATCTATTCAGATAAATTTAACCTTTACATTATTTTTCTACAAAAGCTATAAAAATGTGGTTGTTTTTGTTGTTCCTTTTGGACCTAAATAGGTACTGTTCTAATAATAAAGGATACTATTTTCCCGCAAACTGGACAACTAGAAGAAATGGGAAAATTCTTAGGAGCATAACTGAACAGACTAGTTACTATTAAGGAGACTAAATCAATCATCAGGTATCTCCAAACAAAGAAAAGTCCAAAACCAGAGAGCCTCACTGGTGAATTTTACCAAACATTAAAGAAAAATTAAAGCCAATTATTCTAAAACTTTTTCAAAAAATTGAAGAGGGAAGCTTCCAATTTTCTCATTTTATGAGCCCAGCATTATTTTGATACCAAAGCTGGAAGAGGACACTACCAAAAAAGAAAATTACCAGCCATTACTCCTGGTAAATATAAATAAAAGTTCTCAATAAAATACTAGCAAACTGAATGCCGCAGCACATTAAAAGAATCATTCACTATGACCTAGTGGGATTTATACCTGGGATGCAAAAATGGTTTAATATACACAAATCAATCAACATGATATATCACATAAATAAAATGAAAGCAAAAATATCAGTGATCCTCTCAATAGATGGAGAAAAAAACCACCTGATAAAACTGAAATCCATTTATGATGGAAACTCTTAACATTTAAGTATAGAAGAAATGTACCTCAACATAATACAGACCATGTATGACAAGCCCATAGTTAACATCAGACTAAGCAGTAAAAATTTAATAGCTATCTTCAAAGATCTAAAACAAAAAAGGTGTCCACTCTCACCACTCCTACTCCACATGGTACTGAAAGTTCTAACTAGAGCAATCAGGCAAGAAAAAGAGTTGAAAAGAATCAGAAAGAAGTAAAACTGTCTCAATTTAAAGATGGCATGCTTTTATATATAGAAAACCCTAATGACACCTCCAAAAAAAAAAAAAAAAAAACCTGTTAGGTATAATCAACAAATTCAGTAAAGCTGCAAGATGCAAAAGTAATATAAAAATCAATAATGTTTCTATATATTAACAACAAATCTGAAAAAGAAATAAAGAAAATGATCTCATTTACAATAGCATCAAAAACAATAAAATACTTAAGAATAAACTTAACCAAAGGGTCAAAACATCTCTAGTTTAAAAACTATAAGATGGGGGGCACCTGGGTGGCTCATTGGTTAAGTGTCTGCCTTCAGCTCAGGTCCTAGGATCAGGCCCCACACTGGGCTCTCTGCTCAGTGGGAAGCCTGCTTCTCCCCCTCCCACTCCCCCTGCTTGTGTTTCCTCTCTCACTATCTGTGTCAAATAAAGTCTTTTTTAAAAATTAAAAAAAATAAAAACTATAAGACAGGGATGAAAGGAATTTAAGAGGACACAAATAAATGGAAAGTCACCCCACATTCATTATTAATGTCAATACTACCAAAAGTCATCTATAGATTCAAATACAACCCCTATTGAAAATCCAATGGCATTTTTTTTCCAATAGCATTTTAAAAATGTAGAAAAGTAGAAAAAAATTTCTATGATTTATATGAAACCGTGAAAGAGCCCATATAGCCAAAGCAATCCTGAGAAAGAACAAATCAGGAGGCATTATACTTCCTGATTTCTAGCTATATTATAAAGCCATAGTAATTAAAACAGTATGGTACTGCCATAAAAATAGATACACAGACCAATGAAACAAAAATGATAGTCCAGAAATAAACCCAAGAATATATCATCAAGTTGTACTTGATAAGGAAGCCAAGAATATTTAATGAATAGAGTCTCTTCAATAAATAGTTCTAAGAAAATTGGATATTCACATGTAACAGAATGAAACTGGACCTCTATCTTACACCACTCACAAAAATTAACTAGAAATGTATCAAAGCCTTAAATAAAGACCTAAGGCCAGAAAACTCTTAGAAGAAAATATAGGGAAAAAATCTCATTTTCGTGGATCTTGGCAATGATTTTTTTGGATATGCCATCTAAAGCACAAGCAACAAAATGAAAAATAAACAAGTGGTACTACATCAAACTAAAAAGCTCCTGTACAGCAAAAGAAACAATCAACAATATGAAAAGACAATCTATAGAATGAGAAAAAATATTTGCAAATCAGATTTGATAAGGAATTAATATCAAAATACATAGGGAATTCACACAATTCAATAGTAAAACAACCACAACAAATAACCCAATTAAAAAATAGGAATTTTCCCAAAGAAGATATACAAATGGCCAACAGGTACATGAGAAGATGCTCATCACTTATCATTAGGAAAATGCAAATCAAAACCACAATAAAATATTACCTCATGTCAGTTAGAATGGCTAGCATCAAAAGACAAAAATAGTCAAGTGCCTGTGAGGATGTGGAGTAAGGGGAACCTTTGTGCACCACTGGTAGGATTATAAATTGGTGTGTCTGATATGGAAAACATTTAATTAAAAAATTAAAAATAGGGGCACCTGGGTGGCTCAGTGGTTAAGCCTCTGCCTTCAGCTCAGGTCATGATCTCAGGGTCCTGGGATCGAGTCCCGCATCGGGCTCTCTGCTCTGCAGGGAGCCTGCTTCCTCCTCTCTCTCTCTGCTTGCCTCTCTGCCCACTTGTGATCTCTCTCTGTCAAATAAATAAAATCTTTAAAAAAAAATTAAAAATCGAATTACCATATGATCCAGCAATCCCACTTCTGGGGATATATCTGAAGGAAATAAAAACACTATGTTGAAAAGATATCTGCACCCCATATTCATAGCACCATTATTTACAATAGGAAAGACATGGAAACAACGTAAGTGTCCACTGATGAACAAATGGATAAAGAAGTTGTGTATATATATACATATATGTATATATATACACAATAGAATATTATTCAGCCATAAAAAAAAATAGGGAATGGATGGACAACATGGATGGAAGTTGAGGGCATTATGTTAAGTGAAATGTCATCAGAAAGATAAATACTGTATGATCTCACTTGTGTGTGGAACAACAACAAAACCAGAAGAGATGAGATTTGTGGTTACCAGAGACAGGAGATGGAGGAATCCAGAATTAAATGAAAGTAGCCTGAAGTCATAAACTTTCAGTTTTAAGATAAGTTGAGTACTAGTGATGGAATATATAGCTTGATAACTCTAGTTAACACTGTTTTATGATATATGTGTAAGTTGTTAAGGTAAATCCTAAAAAAATGTGTATTTTATCTATTTTTAAATCTATATGAGATGATAGATATTGACTAAACTTATTGTGGTAAAAATTTCATGATATATGTAAGTCAAGTCATTGTACTATACACTCTAAACAAATACAATGCTGTATGTCAATTATATTTCAATAAATCTGGAGAAAAAATGCAAAAATGTGAGATTGTCCATTACTCATGTGATTTTTATTAATCCTTAAATTAGCTATTTCTTAACATTTCTAACAAAATGGTAACAATGATATACATTTTAAATTAGTGTATATCAAATTTAATTAAGAATCTAAGAACATGACACCGGATATAAAAATCTTTCCTGGGGCTCCTGGGTCTCAGTCATTAAGCATCTGCCTTCGCTCAGGTCATGATCCCAGTATCCTGGCATCAGGCTCTCTTCTCCGCAGGGAGCCTGCTTCCTCCTCTCTCTGCCTGCCTCTCTGCCTATTTGCGATCTCTGCCTGTCAAATAAATAAATAAAATCTTAAAAAAAAAAAGTTTGTAATAACCAAAATTCTCAAAAGAATAGAATGAAAAATGGTTTAGAGAATAATCAAGTAATCTTCCACAATCTCCATAGATTATATGTAAATTTAATTAATTTAATGAGCATTTCATTCCAAGAAATCCTAATTAGTTCTCTTACTTTTTTCTTTTAAAGAATTTATTTATTTGACAGAGAGAGATCACAAGTAGAGAGAGAGAGAGAGAGGAGGAAGCAGGCTCCCTGCCTAACAGAGAGCCCGATGTGGGACTTGATCCCAGGACCCCGAGATCATGACCTGAGCCGGAGGCAGAGGCTTAACCCACTGAGCCACCCAGGCAGCCGCATTAGTGCTCTTATAAATATCTTTGGTAATTTTGTTTAGCATTTGCTTAGCTTTTGGGTCTGAATTTCCTTGCAATTCTTAACTCTAACCTATAGGTATTCTTCTATAGCTTTTGCTCTGTGAATACACATAAACAAATGAAATTTTTTACCTGTGAAGTAAACGAATGATTGACGAGATAAGATCCCCAAAAGAAGGTTTCTTGGCCTATAATAATTGTAACTCTTGGACATTTTTTAAAGAATAAAACCTGTTTGTAGAAATAAACCTTTTTTTTTAACATACTGAGTTAACTAATGATTACTTTCTATTCGTTATTTCTCTTCACAGTTGAAACGTTGACTATATTAGGAATTAATGTGAAGACTGCGTTGCCAAATACCTGCGTTTGAGCCTAAGTTCTACTTACCAACGTAATTGAGCTTGAAATCAATAGATATAAAACAGAGATAATTATACCTATCTCCCAAAAGTTATATACATATTAAATCATGTAAAAGTGCCCAGGGTTTTACCTGATATATAATACATTTAATATTTTTTTTAATTTAATCTTCTTCTCTCTTGAACTTTTAGGAGTAGAGCAGAGGCAGTCATATCAAAATCAATTTCCCTTCTCAGCTAGATTTATTCCTATTCTGATGAAAAAAAAAAAATGATACCAGTTCAGTTGCCTACCTCTTCCTTGCAGGCACCTCAGAGTTTGATTGTTAGTCTGCATGCTATCTGACTTGGGCATGCATACACATACTCCAAGTAGTCCCAATACTTTGTAGAATACACCACAGGAATCACATCCTGCTGTCCTGTCAATGTGAGGTGTCTCTGTGAGTTCCCTGATAGGACTGAGAAAGTATATCCACACTTGCACTTTCTTCAGGGAAATTCTCAGTTGGAGGCTCCCCAAGTGCTCAAATTTGTTTCATAATACAGAGGTCGATTACCCTCAGACATTTGGGCACTGCGGGATGGCTATGAACAACAGTTTAATGTGCAATGCAACAAAAGTATTTTGACAGAGCTCTTTTCTTTTCAAGTGAACCTCCTCATGGAGAAGAAAAGAGAAACTTAGAGCAAATAATTCTACTAGTAACTGTTTCTATTAGTTCAACCAGCCTAGAATACATATGGAAATAAACATGTCATTTTAAAGGTGCATTTAATATTTTATTGCTCCTTATTTGGATGTTTTAAAATAAAGTTATCTTCAAATGTGTTTCTTTCACTTTACTACATTGTGATGTGCTTTTTGAGGGCAGCTTTGAATCTTACTCAGCATTGTGTCTTTGGAGTCTATGGAGTCCTGGGGTGAGTAAAAAAATCACTAAAAAATTAGTGATTCTATGCACTGAAGCATAGAATCCACAAGAATTAATATCAAATAATTTCCGATATCAATGTCCTTTTTTCTTGCCCAATTTTATTTTTAATAATCTATAATCTTGAGCCACCTTTACTTTTCTTTCAGTTCATACAAGCTGAAGTTTGTAAAAGCTCATCATTTCCATAGCTTATCTTTTCCTACTAATTGAAATCATAAAATGATAGTACTTTGTTATTGATTTCATATCATCTTTCTAGAGATAACTTCCATTCAACTCCACATTTATTTTTTAATATTACAATAGTGATATTTTTCTGAGGTTGACAAAGACAAATTAGTTCTACTCATGCTAAGAGTAGATACCAGCTGATAAATGCTATAGTAGGTAAAAATGTAAAGAAAGCAAAAAAATTGCTTTCAAGTAGCATACAATCTTGTAGAATTTGTGAGAAATATATATGAACACACAAATATTTGGGGCATTGGGATTTGGACTGGTAAAAATTTATAAAAGTCACAGGCTATAGTCTAAGGAGAGGAAAGGGGCATTTACAGAGGTTTATACTTGAGATACAATAGAAAAGTTCTATAAACTGTGATGAGCATAGTCTGCTTAGAAAATAAAATTTACATGTTTTAGTAGCTTGAGAATTTGGCATGCCAAGGGATTCTGAAATATCAAAATCTGTTAAGTTATACTTAACTTTCACTTCGATATCCCAACCAACAGGTAAAAATCAAACTTCCTTAAAGCTAAGATCAAGATTCTTAAGAAGAAATCCTGCTGAATTCATTTCATGCCTCCTCCTCCTCTTCCCCATTTGTAGATATGATTTATCAGCTTAATGTTCTGTTAGTAAATGAATAAACTTATCAAAGGGGGTTATGTCATGAATGGGACTTCAAAAATAAAACCATATGCTTGCATTTTTCAAAAAGCATCATTTCAAACTTTGGCTGTGGCTGCTGAAAACATCATTTTTAAAAAATTTTTTACCTATGGAATGGTATTACCAACTAAATATAAGTGATGCTCAGGAACCTGGCATGATTAGTTCCAATTATAGAGAGAGGTAAACCACAGGGAAATATTAACATCAGATTATATTTGAGGAAAGAGTCAATTTTTGAATAGTGAGTATATGTTACTCCATTTTACCTTGCAGAAAATTGGTCTAGGCTTACAATATTTGCAAGAGGATATAGTACTTTAGAACAGGAAGCATGTTGGGAGAGGTGAGCAAATTAGAGAGGACCAATGAGGTCACTGTAGTGTGACTGGGACAATAAAAGTGAATTGTGGCAAGTGCACCATTTTACATTTTCTCTCACACAGACTGAGTTCTCTCAAGACCTCACTGATTTTAAAAAAAGGCAAGACTATGTAAAAATCTAGAGCTACAATGGCAATCACAGCTGTGGCAGAACACTCTTCTATTATGGTGATTCTTGTCATTAATCCTTCATAGCATGAGCTATGTTGCTTTGTTAGCCTACTAATTTGTAGTTACTCTATGCAGCTGTATTACAGAAAGCACGCAAATTAAGCAGTAAGGTCACTTGCCAGCTTCAGCTTAGTGAAAGTGCACATGATCAATTACCTTCTGTAATTTGGAGCAGCCAAAACTCTGGTTGCATATCATTTTATTCTAGACAGAAATAAATATTTTGTGCCTCTGGAATAGGCTGGACAAAACAGGTGGGACAGAACAATGTTAGCAATGAGTGGGAAATAAAAGGAGTAAATTGGTCTTTTACATTTTACAATCATACTATTTCATTACAGACATAAAATATAGGCCCTGAAATTATTATGCTCATTCATTGTTCAGACTTTTAAAGGACATCTTCTATGAGCCAGACTTTACATGTTAGGATGCAAAAAGAATTAAGACATGATTTCTGACAGAGAAAAGTCCGCAACATAATGAGAGAGAGAGAGAGAGAAGAAAAGAAGGTTACATGTACTCTAAAATATTATAGTGTAAATACAATGTACTGTAAAGACAAGTCGAGGGCGCCTGGGTGGCTCAGTTGGTTAAGTGACTATCCCAGGGTCCTGGGATCAAGTGCCGCATCAGGCTCCCTGCCCAGTGGGGAGTCTGAGTCTTCCTCTGACCCTCTCCCCTCTCGCGCTCTGTCTCTCTCTCTCTTTCTCTCATTCTCAAATAAATAAAATCTTAAGAAAAATTTTAAAAAAAATAAAGACAAGTCTGGATCTAAAAGTTGATTCAGCCACATTCTATCTCCAGGATCTTGAGCAAGTCTCTTAGGCTTTCTGAGACTCAAGTTTTTCATATATAAAATAGGGATAACTTTCACATAGGGCTAATGAGGAGGCTTGTATTTTGAGAAGACAATGAGATTAAAGATCTGGATGGATTTCAAAGGAGGACCTGGAAGTAAATACTTTGAGTTGAAAGACACAGGTATATTAACAGTTAAAAGGCTCTAGGAATAAAAAGAGAAGACCATAACTCAATTCCCAATAACACCAACATCTGTAGGGTTCAAAAAAGAAAAGCAGCTGGCATAGAATAACAAGGCAAGACAAGAGAAATCAATGGAGAATCACTATAGATTGGAGGAATAGAAGATACGGAAGAATCAATAGCTCTGACATACACATCATATTCAAAACCAAGGTAAGGAAGAGATGCTTGATGCCCAATTTTACAGATGTTCTTTAGTATTTCCCTGACCATCTCATTGCTCAGAGATGAACAAAGAGATATAAAATATGGGATAACAGAATGAGCACTTGACTAGGAATCAAAAGAATTACTACTAACTATTTCATCTGAAACAATTATTTGAACTTCTCTCATCTGTAATTTCCTTACTTTTAACAGTAGGATGACAACCATTCCTTTTAACCAGGCTAATCAAGATAAAGGCAGATAAAATGTTAATATACTCCATAAGTAAGAAAGCACTGTATATTTCAATATTGATAATGTAATCATTATTAAAATAAAATGTTACACATTCCAAGATATTTTGAAGTATACCTTTAATTCTTAACAGAAAACAAATACCATCAGTTGTTTTGACGAGGATATTTTGTTAACTCTTCTCCACCTGGCCCTGGGATAGGCTCTCTACTTATGCATGATCTTTGTACCTTGCCAATACAACCTATTACGAGCAATTAATAAGCCAATTGCTTTGAATAGATGATTCACTAATTATCTCAAAATTTCTAGAAGACAGTTCAATAAATTAGAGTACAAAACACAAATATTTGGACCAAATTAACAAAAAAACTTATTTATTCTCAGAGAAAATTTAGAATCACTTTTCAAGTTCCAGAACATATCATTAGGAATTTTAGAGGAATTAAATCAAAGCATAGATTAGAACTAGGGAAGAACTCACATATAAACAATGCCTAGCATTCTCATTCAGCAATATCCCCTATCCCATGTTATTTTCATCTTCTATTTCTTAATATAGTTTAAAAGTTTCTTCTCAAAAGTTTCATTACTCTCATGAAAGAAGTCTTGTTTCCAGTAGATTTCCAAATGGATTACTGCTGGTATATAGAAAGCTATTGATTTTTTTTTTTTTTTTTTTTTTTAAAAGTAAATGTTTTTTTGAACTTTTTTTTTTTTTTTTTTACTTCAAATGGATTTTCACTTTATTCCCTTGAGTTTTCTATTTAGGTCATCAAAACATCCTTAAAGATGACTATTTTCTTGTTACCAAACACTTTAATTCTCATAAATATTACTTGTCTTACTGCATTAACTAATACTTCTTGAATAATAGGAAATAATTATGATGATAATAGTCACTTTGTCAATTTTTACCTTCAAGTAATAACAGAATCAAGATGGGTTTTTTTTTTTTAAATTGAAACTATTATTTATATCAAATTAATAACACCATGTGTAAGATTAATACAATATTAATATTCTGAAAGTTGAATTAAGTGTGCAAGTATCGATCCAAGTCTTCCAACTTGCAAGATTAATAGAAAAATCAGCATATTTTTGGTGGCTATTTTAGCTAGGATGACTAAAATAACTAACTTAAATATATAAATTTATAGCTCTCTGATGTGACAGTCTGAGTATAAGCACTACAGGGCTAATCCTGCAGCTCCTTCTGCAGGCAAAACACACTAACCTCAACCACAAGGCACAAGATGGCCTGCTACTGTGTCCATTTTCCAAACTACAAAATGCAAGAAGAGACAGGAAGAACACACCCCTTCCCTTTAAGTACTTGACCTGACAGAAAAATTCATCATTTTATATAACTCCAAATGACAGAACTTAATTCTACGGTCAGCTTGGCTGAAAAATGCCTAGAAAATCTATTATTTAGCTAAGCAGCTATTTTTCCCAGGTTAAATTCTATTACAATATGTAAGTAGGGGAGAACATATTCAAGGAAGAAAGCTAACAGTCTCTGCCGCAATCTGACAGAATTTTAAGATATTAGCCAATGCTGATTTTCTCTCACATTTTTTAAAATATTTTATTTAAATTCAATTAATAAACATAGTGATTATTAGTTTCAGAGGTAGAGTTCAGTGCTTCATCAGTCTTATATAATACCAGTGCTTGTTACATCACATGCCATCCTTAATAGCTACCACCCAGTTATCCCATCCTCCACCTCTTCCCCTCCAGCAACCTTCTGTTTGTTTCCTATGATTAAGAGTCTCTTATGGTTTGTCTCCCTCTCTGATTTCATCTTTATTTTTCCTTCACCCTTCCCCTTGATCCTGTTTTGTTTCTTAAATTCCACATGTAAATGAGATATGATAATTGTCTCTCACACTTTCTTGTACCATTTGTTCTCCATGAACTTCACCCCCAGTTTAGTCTGTGGTAATCATTGTCTCAGAGAAAAGATGATACTGTCCAAAGTAGGAGAAAATAGATGAGCATAATTTTTAAATTTTAAAACTTCAATTTTGACTCAGTGAACACTCTTTTCCATAAATATGTGTAGTGCACAGAAATATTAATGAAACCAAGTAAGGGGTAGAGGACAAAGGGTGGGTGAAAAAAAAAAACATTGTACCCTAACAGATAACTCATACAGGGGCGGTATAGGAGGGGGCATGAGTTTACAGAACTTTATGTCACCTGGTTCCTCCTTCACTCTTGAGGAGATAGCTGTCTCCATAGCTGTTCCAATCAATCTCTGTCCTAACACAGATATGTTTACAAGTTACAGAAAAATCTAATCATGTGTGATATCAAATGTTCAATTTCACACTGTGAACAAAAGCCTACCTGCTTTATTCCAGTTTCCATCTAATTTTGTTTTGGCATCTACAGTTGGGGAATCCAAGTGTGTTTGGTTTCTTTCCTTTCCCCTTTGTCTTTGACTCCCCCTGCATTAACTCTACTGTTGCTGGTTTCTGCAAGGCTAGAAGCCAAGGAAAAAGGAACAAGTAGAAAAGATCATACTATATTGGTACCATTATACCGGGCCACACTGTAACATGTGCCCAAATGCTGATTTTTACCTCTTAGGATCTTATTTTGTGTTAACACACAAGCACCCTCTTCGTCCCTGGATTTCAATGGGATCTTCTCCACAAAGGCTCTTTTCATTGGTGATTTTCTTTCAACATCATCTAAATCCAGGTTTCTTCTTAGGGGTCTAGCTCTGGAGCATGAGAAACACACTCTGCCTCCAATGGGTGGAAGGGAATCCTACACACCAGTGCCTCTCTCTTCTCTCTGAGCAGTCTCTGATCTTTAGGTGTATGGGGTACTTTCTTGGTATCACTACTCTTCAAATCCAGTGGACACATAATCAGCTCTCCATTTGTGTTCTCTTAAGCAATTCTCAGATTGCTTAGGTTAGAAGGAGCACTCAGAGGGAGGAGAGAGGAAATGCACCTAGCATTAAGCTTGGTTTTTTCCATTGGAACCAGTCTCCCTTCATATAGCTTTGGCATGAACTGTGAGAGGATTGCAAAATCAGTGCAATTTGTTTACCTGTCCTGCTTAGCTGATATGCATTTATACTCCTCCTTGGCTTTTGGGATCACTACAGTATCTCTGAAGCCACAGAGAACATTCCATTTAACATTCTGTCACAGCAATAGGAATTTGATTAAATTAAGGCCTTGAGTACCAGACGAGGACTATGTGCCTTGAACAATAATAAAGTTTGAGAATTTAAAATATGGCAGAGTCATGAGAAATCTTGAGAAGATATTTCTATTAGCAGAAAATAGGAAAAACTAGCAAATGGGAGTTCAATGAGATGAAAAACTATGGATTTAGAGGCTATATCTATAAATTACCCTCTTACATCTTTCACTTTATACTTTACTTGAGTGAAGAAGAAAAATGAAATAAGGAACCAGCCAATAAGATTACAGGTTTATCTTTACTGTCTTGAAATCATGCTTAGCAAAAATTGTGAAAAGCTAGCACTGGTACTTATACTGGAAAATAGTTATTAAGGGCTTTAGTAAAGTGTATTCTACTCCAGAGACTCCATTAGGATGGAGAGGAAAAGTAAAAATAACTACTTGAAAGGGAAAAAAAGTAAAAATAACTACTTTAAAATATGAAGACTCATTTACTGGAGAGAGAAAACACAACCATAACAAAACTTCACAAGTTGCCTGCAAAATGCGTGATAATGGCAGAGACTAACACTCTGTTCAGCTAAGAAAAACTGGAACAGTTGCCCAACGCATGTTAATATGCTGCTCTTTTTGCCGTAGCTAATTTCTTATTTATGACAAAATCTGTATTGCCTTAGGCAGTTACTTAAAATCTCATTATGCTGAATACTTGCAAGTTTTAGAAACAAAATAGAAGCATTAACAATAAATATTGATTGCAGCCCTAAGTGAATGTGTATGAACTTCATTGCTTTATAAAAAAAGGAAACGAGAGAGAGATCATATACTCTAATAGGTCCAATAGAAATTACATAGGAAAAAAAAAAAAAGGAAATTACGTAGGTGTTAAAGTTTTCTTTTGCCTTTTGATTGGAGTGTTACTACATTTTTGTTTATATTGTTCATTTAGTTCTAACTCGAATATGTATCTAAGGGTCAGTTATTTTTTATTCATTCTTTTTTGGGAATTATATTCGCTAATATTGAATATCCATTCCTTTAAATGGACTATTTTTTAAAACATTAAAAACTTTTTTTCCTGCATAAGTTGTATCTTGAGAAAGATTAGTCACACATTCAAAACAAAACATGTCCAAATGATAGCATTAGAAAATATAATATTATGCCTTTTCATTAAATCCCTTAGAAACTATGATACACATCTAAAAATAAATTTTGTAATTTACTTTTTCATAATTTATTATCATTCAGTACTATTAAGAAAAATGCTTTTTTAAAATTAATCACTTGATCTTAAAGAGCATGCTGAGTTCATCATATCCATTTTCAGTATATTACATATTATAGACACATTAAAGATACCTCTCTTGTGTTGTCTTATTTTATTCCTTGTCTCCTTGTATTTCTTGTCTCTCTTCCCTGAACCTCACAACCATGCTAATTCTCCATAGGTATTTACACTAACATATTTAATATACATCCTTATACCAGCATTATCCTGAAACCAAAACTAGACAAAGGCATTACAAAAAGAGAAAACTACAGGCCAATATTCTTCATATACATGGATGCAAAAATCCTCAACAAA
Organism: Enhydra lutris kenyoni; assembly: GCF_002288905.1. Lineage (NCBI taxonomy): Eukaryota > Metazoa > Chordata > Mammalia > Carnivora > Mustelidae > Enhydra > Enhydra lutris. The sequence goes on from NW_019154098.1 coordinate 47,645,725, forward strand.
ATATTAGCAAACCACATTTAACAATTTTTTAAAAGAATCATTTAACGTGATCAAGTAGGATTTATTCCAGGGATGCAAGGATATATCAATATTTGTAAATCAATTGACATGATATACCATATCAACAAAATAAAGGGTAAAAACCCTATGACTGGGGACATCCAGGGAAGATGGCAGAGTAGCAGCACCCTAAGCTCATCTCCACCTATAGCTACAACAAGATAACACCTCTATCAGTGTAAATAACCAAGAAAATTACCCAAAAACTGGCAGAATAAACTCCACAACTAAATGTAGAGAAGAGGCCACACAGAAGAGGATAGAAACAGGGTCAGGGACCAGAATTGTGGAACTGTGCACAGAAGGGAATAACATCACTGACAGTGCAAGGGGGGGGAGAAACAGACACCCACACCAGGAAGGCCACGTCAGGAAGACAGTTCCCCATAACATTTGGCTTTTTACAAAAGCTGGGCTGAATTTCAGGAGTTCTTAAAACAGGCAGAGTGTAAAACATGGAATTTTTACAAATCAGCAGACTCAGCTCTGGGAGACCTAGGAGGCTGAGAGGCAACTGAGTCCCTGCCTTAAAGAGACAACACAACAAACAGCCAGCAGAGACACAACATAGAAGCAGCAGTTTCAAAAGTACCTACCTAACTTACTAACACACTGCACCACCTCTGTGCACTACACTTCTTCCAATCCACCCCCCAGCTCACCTCAGTCCAGGCACAGAAGGGCTACTCCCACAGAGGATCAGACTGCACAAAGCTTGCTAGCACCAGCATTGTGACCCACCTCTCCCTGCAATGCACTTCTAGGGATCCACCCCTCCAGATAGACCACCTCAGTCCCAGTGCTACAGGGCCCCTCCTGCACAGGACCAGGCATGGAAAGCTTGGTAATGCTGCTTCCCAGACTCCCACACTGTGCTTCAGTAGATGCACCCTCTCCAATACTTTCTTGGCCAGAGCTCATCCAGGGCAGTGCTGCAAGCCTGGCAGTGGGCAAACAGTCCCTACAGTGGCCAGCACTACTCCAAAGTGACCACTGCCCCAGAGAGAGGAAAAGGTAATCACACATACCAGTCCGACTATGGCCCCAGCAAAGAGCTGGAGGAATACAAGCAGTCAGACTACAGGCCTTGCTCACTAATGAAAGCTTTACATAGAACACCACAGGGAAATTGCCTGGTAGTTTACTGCTCCTGCATCTCTGGCAAACACCTGTCTGACTCAACTCCAGCCTAAAGTGGCCTCAGACTGGTCCAGTAACACCACAGGAACCAAACACTGCCCACAATAAGAAGAGAGAGTCATTGCAGGTGACTGAACTGAAGGAAAAATTGGCTCAGCCACAACAGCAGGGCACACACATGACACATAAGAGATATCCCTGAAGCACTAGGTTCTAGTGAAGAAGGAAAGATACACAGCAGAGAACTGCAGGACCTCTTCTTTATAAGGCCATTACTTTCAAGTACAGGAGACAGAGTTGTCTTTCCCAACACACAGAAATAGACAAAGAGAGTCAGACAAAATGAGGAGTTAGACAAAATTCCTCTGAGGACAGAGGAATATGTCCCATATGAAATAACAGGATAAAATCACATCAAGAGACCTAGACAAAATGAAGGTAAGTAATATGCTTGATTGAAAATTCAAAGTAATGATTAAGATACCCACCAGATTTGAGAAAGAATGGAGGAGATCAGTGAGACTCATAACAGTGAGATTAAAAAGAACCAATCAGAGATGAAGAACACAGTAAGTGAAATTAAAAACACACTAGATGGAATAAATAGTAGACAAAGTAGAAGAACAAATCAGCAACCTGGAGGACAGAGTAATGAAAAGTAATCAATCTGATCAGGTGGGAGAAAAAAATTATGCAAAAAGAAAATATAACTAGAGAACTCAGTGATAACATCAAACATAATAACATTAGCATCATAGAGATCCCAGAAAAGGAAAAGGGGCAGAAATTTATTTGAAAAAATAATAGCTGAAGTCTTCCCTAGTCTGAATAGGAAAAAAAAAATCAGATCCAGGAGGCACAGAGATAACAAACAAAATCAACACAAGGAGGTCCACACCAAGACACATAGTAATTAAGATGACAAAAAGTAGTGATAAAGAGAGAATTTTAAAAGCAGCAAGAGAAAAGAAAACAATTACATACAAAGGAAACTCCATAAGGCTATCAGCTGATTTTTTAAGCAGAAACTGCCAGCCAGAAAAGAAAATGGCATTGTCTTTTCAAAGTGCTGAAGGCAAAAAAGCTGCAGCCAAAAATATCCTTTTCAACAAGGATATCATTCAGAATAGAAGGAGAGATGAAGAGTTTCCCAAACAAATAAAAGTTAAAGGAATTCATGACCACTAAACCAGTTATACAAGAAAGGTTAAAGGGGACTCTGAGTGGACTCATAAGCCAGAGTAAGGAAAGTAGGAAACACAAAAACAGTAAAAATGCATATATCTATAAAAAAAATCAGTCAAAGAACACACAAAATTAAGGATGTAAAGTATGACACCTTATACTAACAATGTGGGTGAGAGAAGAAGAGTAAAGAATGGATTCAAACTTAAGCAACATCAACTTAATATAAACTGCTGTATATAAAAGATGTTATATACAAACTGAATGAAAATCACAAATTAAATCCCGTAACAGATATGGAAAAAGAAAAGGAGAGAGAGAGAAAAAAAAATCCAAGTATATCACTAAAGATGTGAGAGAAGAGAGCAAGAGAAGGAATGGAGGAAGAACTACAAAAACAACCATAATACAAGTAACAAAATGCAATACATATCCTATCAATAATTACTTTGAATGTAAATGGACTAAATGCATCAATCAAAAGACACAGGATGATGGAATGAATAAGAAACAAGAAACATCTATATGCTGCCTACAGGAGCCTCAGTTCAGACCTACACACATGCGGATTGAAAGTGAAGGGTTGGAGAAGCATTTATCATGCAAATGGATGAGAAAAGAAAGCCAGGGTAGCAATACTTACCTCACACAAAATACTTTAAAACAAAGAGAAGAGACAAAGGCACTATATCATATAAAGGAGACAATCCAACAAGAAGATATAACAATTGTAAATACCTATGCACCAAATATTTGAGCATTCAAATACTTGAAGCAATTAATAATAAGTATAAAGGAAGTAATCACTAGTAAGACAATAATAGTAGGGGACTTTAACACCCCACTTACACAGATAGACAGATCATCTGAACAGAAATTTAACAAGGAAACAGTGGCTTTAAATGGCATATTGGACCAGATGAGTTTAACAGATATATTCAGAACATTCCATCCTAAAACAGCAGAATACAGATTCTTTTAAAATGTACATGGAACATTCTCTAGAAGATCATATGTTAGGCCACAAAACAAGGTTCAACACATTCAAAGAGATCAAATTCATTCCATGCATCTTTGCTGACCACAACACTATGAAACCAGAAATCAACCATAAAAAAAAAAAAATCTGAAAGAGCACAAATAGATGGAAGATAAATAACATGCTACTAAACAATGAATGGGTCAACCAAAAAATCAAGGAGGAAATTAACAAATGTAAAACAAATGAAAATGAAAACACATAAACACATGGTCCAAAATCTTTGGGATGCAGCAAAAGCAGTTCTAAGAGGGAAGTTTATAGCAATACAGGCCTGACTCATAAAGAAAGAAAGTCTGAAACCACCTAAACTTATACCTAAAGGAAAACAGTAAAAGAACAAACAAAACCCCAAATCAGTAGGAGGAAAGAAATAATAAAGATTAGAGCAGAAAAAAATGAAATAAAAACTAAAAAACAAAAAAACAAAAGAAAAACATAAAATAGCAACAACGCACATGCATACGCGTGCACACACATACACACACACACACACACACACAACCCTCAGTAGAACAGATCGATGAGTCCTGGAGCTGGTTCTTTGAAAAGATCAACAAAATCAATAAACCTTTCCCCAGACTCATCAAAAGAAGAGAGATGATCTAAACAAAATCAGAAATGAAAGAAAAGAAATAACAAATGCCACCATAGAAATACAAAGGATTATAAAAGATTATGAAAATTATATGCCAACAAATTGGACAAACTAGAAGAAATTGATAGATTCCTAAAATACATAATCTCTGAAAACTGAATCGGGAAGAAACATTAAAGTTGAACAGACTGCAATAAATCATCAGAAATAAAAGTTAATCAGTAATTTTTAAAAAAGTTACAATACACAAAAGTCCAAGATCAGATAACTTCACAGGAAAATTCTACCAAGCAATTAAGGAAGAGTTAATACTTGTTCTTCTCAAACTATTCCAAAAAATAGAAGAAGGAAAATCTCTAAATTCATTTTACAAGGAATGTATTACCCCAATACCTAAAACTTATAAAAATATCACTATAAAAAAAGAGAACTACAGGTCAGTATCTCTGATGAATACAGATGCAAAAATCCTCAATAAAATATTAGCAAACCAAATGCAACAACACATTAAAAAATATCATTCAACACAATCATGTGAGATTAATTACCACGATGCAAAAGTGATTCAATATTCACAAATCAATCAATATGACAAATCATACCAATAAGAGAAAAGATAAAAATATATAGTCATTTCAATAGATCAGAAAATGCACTTGGGAAAGACCAATATCATGATAAAAAATTCAATATCGTGATAAAAACCTTCAACAAAGTAGATTTAGAGAGAACATACCTCAATGTAATAAAGGCCATATATGCACAACACATAGCTAACATTATACTCAAAAGTAAAATATTGAGAGCTTTTCTCCTGAGGTCAGGAACAACACAAGGATGTCTACTCTCACCACTTTTATTCAGCTTATTACTGGAAGTACTAACCATAGCAATCACACAACCAAAAGAAATACAAGACATCCAAGTTAGTAGGAAAGAAGTAAAACTTTGACTATTTGGAGATAGCATACTATATACAGAAAACCTTAAAGACCACCAAAAAAACTACTAAAAGTGATAAATGAATTCAATAAGTTTGCAGGATACAAAATCAATGTACAGAAATTCATTGCATTTCTATGGACTAATAAAGAAGCAACAGAGAAATTAAGAAAACAATCCCATTTGTAATTGCACCAAAAATAGTAAAATACCCAGGATTAAACTAATAAGAGGTGAAAGAATTATATTCTGAAAACTATAAAGCACTAATGAAAGAAATTGAAGATGACACAGACAAATGGAAATATATTCCATGCTCATCACTTGGGAGAACAAATATTGGTAAAATGTCCATACTATCCAAAGCAATCTACAGATTTAATGTAATCCCTTTCAAAATGTCAACAGCGTTTTTCACAGAACTAGAATAAATAATACTAAAATTTATATGAAACCACAAAAGAACCCATGTAGCCAAAGCAATTTTGAAGTCAAAAAACAAAACTGAAGGTATCGCAAATCTGGATTTCAAGTTATACTACAAAGCTGTAGTAATCAAAATGGTATGGTACTGGCACAAAAATAGACACATAGATTAATGGAACAGAATAGAGAGCACAGATATAATTATAAACCCATACTTATATGATCAATTAATCTATGACAAAGGAGGCAAGAATATGCAATGGGGAAAAGACAGTCCCTTCAAATAGTACTAGAAAAACCAGACAGAGACATGCAAAAGAATAAAACTTGACCACTTTCCTGAACCATACACAAAAATAAACTCAAAATGGATTAAAGACCTAAATATGAGACCTGAAACCATAAAAAACTCTCAAAGGAAATATAGTCATTAATTCCTTTGATACTGGCCATGGAAACATTTTTCTAGATATACCTCCTCAGGCAAGTAAATAAAAGCAAAATTAAACTACTGGGACTACACCAAAATAAAAAGCTTTTCACAAACCATCAACAAAACAATAAAGCAATCTAGTGAATGGAGAAAGATATTTGCAAATGATATATCTAAGAATAGGTTAATATCCAAAATATATAAAGAACTTATACAACTCAAGACCAAAAAAAAAAAAAAAAAAAAAAAAAAAGTGATTTTATAAATGGGCAGAAGACCAGAATAGACATTTTCCCAAAGTTATACAGATGGTCAACAGCAATATGAAAAGATGCTCAATATCATTAATAATCAGGAAAATGCAAATCAAAACCACAATGAGATATTACCTCACACTTGTCAGAATGGCTAGTATCAAAAAGATAAGAAGTAACAGGTGTTAACAAAGATGTAGGGAAAAGGAACCTTCATGAACTTTTGGTGGGAATGGAAACTGATGCAGCCTCTGTGGAAACATGATGGAAATTCCTCAAAAAAAAAAAAAAAAAAAAAGAATTACCATATAATCCACAAATTCTTTGGATAGTATTTATCCAAAGAACATGAAAACACTAACTCAAAAAAGATAAATGCATCTTTATGCTTATCGCTGCATTATTTATAAATACACACACACACACACACACACACTAGAATATTGCTCAGCCATTAAAAAACAAAAAACAAAATCTATATCTTGCCATTTGCAACAAATGGTTGGACCTAAAGTGTGTTATGCTAAGTGAAATAAGTCAAACTGATACAAATACTATATGATTTCATTTATATATGGAATGTGAAAAAACAAATGAACAAGCAAACAAAAAAAAGCAGAAAGAGACCCATAAAAGAACTGATGACTGCCAAAGGGGTAGTTAAGTGAGGGGTGAGCAAGATAGGTGAAGGTGACTGGGAGATACAGGCTTCCAATTATGGAATGAATAAATTATGGGAATAAAACACACAATTTAGGGAATACAGCCACTAGTGTTAGAAGAATGTTATAAGGTGACTGATGATGGCTACCCTTGTGGTGAGCATAGCATGATGTATAAATTTGTCAAATCATGACATTGTACACCTGAAACTACTGTAATACTGTGTGTCAATTATATATCAATGAAATACAAATATATTAAATATATAAGTCAACTACATGTTGATAGCCACTTTGTGCATTTGCTTTAAGTACACAAAATTTTATTAGAGAGATTTTGATAACTAATAAAGAATCAAGGAAAATCATCATTTTTTGAGATTTTATTTATTTATTTATTTGACAGAGAGAAAAATCACAAGTCGGCAGAGAGGCAGGAAGAGAGCAGGGGAAGCAGGCTCCCTGCTGAGCAGAGAGCCCAATGTGGGGCTTGATCCCAGGACCCTGAGATCACCACCTGAGCCGAAGGCAGAGGCTTAACCCACTGAGCCATCTAGGCACCCTGAGAATCATCATTTGTTTGCAAATGAACATCTTGTACTTTTTCTTCAACTTACTTGTAGAAAGGATCTGAAATATGCCTCATAATACTTGCTTGTATTCCAATCGTCCATTTGAGGTTTTATTATAATTTTAAACCAATAGGATATGATTCAAATGCTTCAAAGCACATAGGGAATGTTCAATAATTACTGTTTAACATTTGCTTCTCCCAGTGCTTTTCATAACTACCATTGAAGCCTAAAGAAAATCTTAGTTTTTAAATTCGTATATCTTAGTGACCAAATAGCAGTTTTCTGGCTTTAAGTCCAGATCAAATTCTTACCACTTAGAGCTTCTCATTTTGTATTTGTGAACAAAAATTGTTCCTGGATTTTTCCAATTCTCATTCTATACATTTTCCTTGAATGAATTCATCCACACCCGTAGCATCAGCAATCTCCCATGTACCATCTCTCAGTTGTCTAAATCCTACAGTATCATATATCCAACAGAGGTGCTATATCTTTCAAAAATATTTAATATCTTCTGCTCATACTCTAGCTCTTTCTCTAACATAAACATATACATATACATGCACATACAGACATACTCCTTCCTTTCCTCTCTTTTCCCAACACAATCTCATATCAGTCTGGTTGCAGAGACATTATAACCCATCATTTACTTCAGGCAAAGTATTATGAAAATAAATATATAAGAGTTTTTCCCTCAGATACTAAACAGGTATGAAAAATATTACATAGATATTAGATCTAGCTTAATAGGTGGTTTTTTGGCAGCTGGGGGATGGAGATAGGGAGTGACATAAAGGCATATGGAGAGACAAGGAGGAATATAAGAAAATTCCAGCTTCTCAAGTCTTTGTGCGAGTCTATTAAACCTGAAGAGAAAGAATTTAACTTCAAGTTTACTAATAAAGCATTATATAAAATCTATGCTATTTTAAAAGACTGTATCATTTCAAAAACAAATTTTTATCATAAGCCTTATTTAGTAACTCAATTTTTAAACTTAATTCTCTTAACCTATGTTATTCAAATTTTGAAAGAAGAAAAAAAAGGAAGAAAAGAAAGGTCCCAAATTACAATGCTTTATTTCTTGATACTTTTCTCAATGTTTCTAGCATGATAGTGATTAATGATCCCTGACTCTAGCTGTCTCTTATCAAGTTCCTTCAGATCCTGATTTAGAAAGTGAAGTTTAACCTTTCTACTGTTGATCAAGGGTATGGGGAACCTTCTGGATAATGACAGACTACAAATGAGGAGTCCTCTAACTGGAAAGATAAAGTCTGGGCAGTAAGATAAAGGCTTTTAAAATCATGAAGTTTATGGATAGGTAGAATGAACTTATTCTCAAAATTTTAGTCTGCTAAAATCAGGGGCACTGCTAGAGAATTACTTTAGAACTGTTAAATTGAAAATCATCTATTTTTATAGAATAAATAATAGTTCATGCATGTAAATAAATTCATTACTTTAGATATATTCATAGATGATTAATCTATATTTGACTGTGAAGATAAAATAAGAATGTTTAGAAATAATGTCTAAATGTAGAGATAAATTAGGGGGATTTTTACTTTGCCTATATACATAAAACATCTAGCTTTATAGAATATTTTGTTGATCCTAGGGGGCATATATTTTATAAAACATATCTTCACAAATGTGCATGTCATCCTCATGCAGGGGCCATGCTAAAATTCTCTGTATCATTCCAATTTTAGCATACATGCTTCCAAAGTGTGCGCTATAAAAGTTATCCTCTATTAAAAACGTTTCTTTGTGTTCTGGATGTTAGACATGAGGCCTAGAGGTCTGAATGCTTTCAACTTTCCCTGTTGAGCTTTGCACATCCTCTTTGGAAATCTGCATGCTCTGAAAGATGCCCTCCCTCACCTGGAAGACTCACCAGCACTTGTTCTGTGACCATTTTATAAGGCTCTTATAAAAAAATTAAAAAGATTCTAAAAAAAAAAAAAAAGAAGACAAAGCTGTTTTTACTTAACAGTCAAGTGAACACATGTCAGAAAAAGAAGTACACTCAATAGTTCACTGAGGGGGTGAAATGTACACTTTTAAGTTCTAGAATGGTGGAGAATCAATGGTGGCTATGCTTACGAAGGAGTAAAAAGTAACACTCTGGATGGAAAAGAATGTTCAAGGGTGACACAGAGTAGTTTCAACATTTGTTATTGGTCATGAAAAGTCTTCAGACAGATCCACTAAGCGTCTGGCAAAGCTTGAAATGACTATTTGTCTGGTCCTTTAATAGTTTTCTCTAGTAGAACCAGTTATGGCAAACACAATATCCCATTTTAATATCTCCTCAGCAAGATTACTCTAAGTGAAAAACTTCTATGATACACATTTATTCTTCTTATACTAATTTCCAGCATAAACCCCAAACTATCACCTTACTCCTTATCACTTGGCTTTTGATCTCTTAATTTGATCTCATTCTCAGCTCCCAAACCCCTCAGGAAATCATTGTCATTCCTTATCAAAATTCCCTATTCCCTCAATTTTTTTCTTGTTCACCAATTTAGAAACTTTTCCTTCCCTTCCTGCTCCAACTAAAACCTGACTTTTCCATGATGATTCTCTATTGCTAAGATCCCTTAGGAGGTAACTGTTTTTCCTTCATTCAACCTCAGACCATTGGGCTACTAGGTTACCCTCAGCTCTTATTGTCTCTTTGAGCCCATTTTCCTGGTCCTAAGAGCCCCAGTTTTGAATCTCATGTCAGCTGATTATGTAGTAGATTTAGTACTCTACCCCACAGTGGCTTGGGTTTGCTAGTTTCTTTGCTTTTGCCAATAGGACAACTGCAAACATGATTTAAGCAGAGACTTAACAGTTTTCTTACACATGGGGCTCACTCTTTCTTTCTGCTTATGGGAACTCTGCACCCACTAGTACATGCGCAGGAGCTTAAAGCAAGTATGTCATATTAAAAAAAGACCCTTGGTCAAGTCATCCCCCTTGACCATGTACTCCATCCAAATTCTAGACATATGAGTTCATCTTAGGTCACCCACAAGATGTGCCAGTGCAGACCAGAAGACTTTCCTAGCCAACCCACAGAATTGATGAGAAAAAATAACTGCTTACGGTCTTAAAACACTAATTGTGAAGTGGTTTGTTACCTGGAAATCTAACTGATATAGAGTATATCACCTAATTAATGCTAGACTATAAGCTCTATGTGAGCAGAGTTGGTTTGTTTTTTCCCTACTGCTGTTGCCCCAGCATATGGAAATTTAGATTTTTCAATAATTTCTTTTTGAAAACATAAAAATGTTAAGAATGCTTTTAGATGACTATTCCCTAAACTAAATATGAGGGAACATGTGTTTCCTTAATGGCTCACGGTCCCTAAGAATTTGAATACACATATTATTTAGACAATCATTTTACTAAACTTACAATAAAATTATTTTTCAAGCCTCTATTCTAAAATTGAGACAGTGAAATAACAATAATGACAATAAGGTAATGATTATAGTATTAGCATAATATTATAATAATTATTATTAATTGAGAAGCCTTTGATTCTTGACATTATACTATTTAATATTCAAGTGAAACTTACAAGATAAACATTATTTGCCCTTATTTCATGAAGAGGAAGACCTGATGCTTAATGAAATTAACCACTGATCCAAAGCTTCATAGTTAGTGATAGATTTTTACATTCAAATCCAAAACTTCAGTATTCTAAGATATAGTTACATTTTTTTAAAATGTAAAAATTCAGGTCAATCTTCCTTATATCCCTGTTTGAAAAGGAGTTTTTGAGATAGAAGTATACTTAGAATATTATCTGATTCCATTTCTTATAGAAGGTAAGAAAACAGAGGGCAAAAAGGTCAACTAATTTATCTAAGAGGACACAGAGAATAATTCATTCAATAATGTGCCAGGAACTTACAGATTAGAAGTAAACTCACAAGTAGAAGACAAGATTTCATTTATTGAGATTCTAACATAAGTTGGTCACTGGGTAGGTACACTTATGCATGTACCCTGGTTTATTCCTCACAGCAAAGTAATAAGGTAGGTGTATCATTTCTACTGGAGAGGAATCTCAGGTTCAGAATTCATTAGTAGTTAAATGCCATATCTGAAACCTGAAACCTAAACTTACTCCTATCTGAATTTTAATAGCATGCCTTGTCAGTAAATACTGCAGCAAACTGGAGTTATATTTTCTTTTAGTATTTTTAACAGTGTTTTAGAAAGAAAGACAATCCAAGAATATAGTCTCTATTAAAAAAAAAAATCTCCATGTCAGAAAACTGGGATTCCCTAATATTTTGAGTTAAACTGATAAAACAAGAGCCAAGTATGAGGGTTGGGGGGGAAACATGTTGTTTTTAAAAATGATTCAGAGACTGGGGTGCTTGGGTGGCTTAGCCGTTAAGCATATGCCTTTGGCTCAGGTCATGATCCTAGGGTCCTGGGATTGAGCCCCTCATCGGGCTCCCTGCTGAGCAGGAAGCCTGCTTCTTCCTCTCCCACTCCCCCTGCTTGTGTTCCCTCTCTCGCTGTGTCTCTCTCTGTCAAGTAAATAAATAAAATCTTTAAAAAATAATATGACTCAAAGAAAAAAAAATGATTCAAAGAGTAAATTTGGTTTCCAAATTATAGTATCAGTAAACTTCATACAGTGATGAATATGTTAGTATTATGATATAATTTGATTTTTTATTTTTGCAACAAAAACTACCACAAAATAATAACCTGAAAATAAAAATCAAGATTCTATTTATGTAGTACAAATAAAATATTTAAGGATGTCTTTTGGAACATTGGGAAACACTTGTCCTCAGGATTATATAGTAATGGGTAGTTCATCTAATAAAATCTGATTTCAGGGGCCAAGCCCACCACTCATACAAGTGGTGATCAGTTCAGAGGAGGAAGACATGGGATGGGCAACTTCTGAACTTGCAGTATTTTATTTGTCCAACTGTCCACTTCCCAAATCAGACTGTGAATTCTTTAAATGATGACAATAATGTTGATATAGGAAGGAAGGAAGGAAGGAAAGGAGGATGGAAGGGAGGATGAGAGGGAGAAATGGAATAGAGTTACCAGGTAGAAAGTTCAGCCCACTGGAAAGATAGGACATATCTTGGTCAGAGATAGGTCAGGATGATGCATTATAGATGAAATTTATTAAAATGCATTAATATGTAACATTAAAGCACATATATTACATCCAGTGAATCCTTGTTCCGGGTACTACAATTGACAAAAAAGATCACAAGTTATTTTTAAATTTTTATGTATTAAAATTATTTAAGAGAGTATCAAATGAAAGTTCAGAATTTCTCATATTTACATGGATTTAGAGTAGTGGAATGTTAAAATGCATTTTAATATACTGATTAAAACAGCCTCAAACTAGATGAGAGTTACCATTTTACATTAACATAACGTCAACATAATTTTAATTTAAATATATTTCCATATCTTTTGATCAGAATCTTGTTAATACTCAAGTTCATTACTTCTTACTAAAGACTTACTTTAGAGGTCAGAGGAATGTGTTAGTTAAAGTATGCTTACAACAGTTGAAATTTCTTAATTAAAAATTTTAATTGAAATATAAAATGTGCAATGTACCAGTAGTCAAAGCAAACCAGATAAAATTTCTTTTGTGTATCATTGGAGACTGTTGTGTCTCTTCTCATTACACAAAAGAAGCTGGGAACATAGGTTAATATCCTCTTCAGTTCAATTTCATTTATTCCTGTGATTGTAAATGATACTCAGAAATGTTATTTTTTCTAGACTCAGTCCTAAAAACCTCTTCTCCACACCCAGGAAGCCTATCTTCCATTCTTTCTGAGAAACTGTTTTTTAATGAAGCACCTAGATACTAATTCTTGAAAGTGATTTCCTATACAACTTCTCTATTTTTGAATCAGTATTCATGTTATAAAAAATATTTATCAGGCTATTTTAGGGGAAAATATAACTGTGGAAATCTATGAGTTAGGTTGCTAATATATGCAGTTAAAGGCATATACCAACCATTCAAGAGTTTAAAACTTTATCTTTGGGGACATACTGGCAGGCAGTCAGGAAAAAAATTTTCAGTTAGAATGTGACCATCAAATACTGTCTTATTGAGTGACAGTTCCATTATGAATTTAAGCACAGGATATAAAAAGAGTCAATTGAACTACACATTCATCACTGCCTACAGTTGTGGATGAGAGGAAAATAACTTGTTAACATGGGTAGGTGGAGGTTATAATTTCTAGGAGCTATTAATCTAGTTCTGTCTGTAACTTGATTACAATTGAGGAGTGTAAGGGAGAGGAAGTTTAGGAAACTGAGGTAAAAATAAAATAGAGACAATTCTTTAAAAATATAGAGGATTATGGACTAAATATATGGCATTTGGGAAGCTAAGTATATTCCAAAGTGGAACTACAAAGACCTGCTTTTGACACTAATAAACATGTAATCTGTAGCTAACTTAAAATTTTCCAAGCTTCAATTTCTTCATCTAAAAACAACAACAAAAAAAATAGCAAGGGATTTTTTCATGATTTCAGTAATGGCGAGAGTCAACACTCTAGGTGTAAACCTAAGAGTTAACATGATGCCTTGGCAAACTTCTGACATAGATGGGCATCTGCTTCATTGTTACTGCTCCTGGCAATTCCTAACAGAATAGCGGCACCCTCAAATTCCACTAGAGGAGGTACTGGTTTTCAGGAGCTCCAGTAGCATTTTCAGAAAGTAGGATATCAGAAGTTGTGTGTGTGTGTGTGTGTGTGTGTGTGTGTGTGTGTGTGCGCGCGCGCGCGCAAGTACACACACACACTTCTAGGAAGAAGACATCACTAAAGAGGGGTACAGAAGGGGAAGAATAAAATGTTACCATTACCAAGATCATTTCCCCTCTACCCACTTATTCCTATTACCTCATCTACTTTGGAAACCTAAACTCTAGAATCCTGAGCTCATGAGCAGAATACACAGACTGCTATGGCTTTCAGTTCACAAGTAAAATTTACTGACTTGTATCATAGGAACAGACAATAAAATGTCCTAAATCCAATGCAAAAGGATAAACTTTGATAACATTTTATGTGGATGATATATTTTTCGATTTGCCCAAAGCTTTCAACATTCAACTTCCTCCTTCCAATTTCCACAATCTGTATTTCATAAGTAGTATATTATTAGAGGCAGGAAAAATAAGCAGAAAAGTGCAATAGTTACCTCCAATGCAGAAATATTGTTCCCTTATATAGTCTTAGTTGGTAGTCTCATTTTCTTGTGGACTTTTACAATGTCATGGCACAAAACACCCACCCTTGAAAAAGCCTTTGGTTGAAGCTGGATGCAAATGACATCTTAGAATAAAGTACATATCTTAGGAACAATATCAATAAATAAGAAAAACTCAAAAATTATACAGTCATTATATATCAAATAGTAAAATCCCAGTGTTGAAAATCATTGCTAAACATTTAATCACAAAACAGAATCCAGGATGAGAAAATTATTAGATGAGGGTCAGATGCAATAATATTGGTATTAGACTGATATTAATGATGAAATGCAAAATTTTTTAAAAGCTTAAGTATTCAGAAATTCCAAAGATAAAAAGGGAAAAAGAATATTATTAATAAAAGCTGTTTTTCTTGACCTTTAGGCTTAGTAAACATAATTCCACACAATTCCATTTGGGCATGCTCCTTAAACCCCAATGGGAATTTTGGGGTTTAAGAGATATTCATTAGAATCACATCATGAAAGGAGAGTGATATCATCAAGATTTCAACAGAGGTCATTCCTGATTTTACTCCCTCTCACAAAGAAAACTAACACTTCATGGATAAACAACAGTGAAAGAATCCTAGAACATGGAAGAGATGATGAAGTACCCCACTGCACCACAGAGACCAAGACAGACAGGATCACAAAAGTGAAACAGCTACTTGCTCACCATGTTGCCCCACCCCCAGGCCAGCACAGCAACATACCAAGAGGTATCTGTCAGCTATGTTTCCTCCAGCGGGAAAAGAGTCCAAAGTTGATGGTTCATCTCCCCCAACATTGTGGGTCGCCTCTTGGGAGCCTCCACTCTAGTGTCACCCCACAGGGATTGCAGGGGAATCCTGTCTGTAGGCTCAACCACCATCTGAATCCGATGGAGAAGGTGGGTAAGGGCTCAAAATGACCAGCACTCAGATCTTGGCAGACTAAGTTCCCACCAGCAGGATCCGTGTAACAGTCACAACCAGCACTTTTGCTTATCAGCAGAACCAAGACAGTGGTACAGTTTGACCAGCAAACTCAGGAGGGTATAGGTTTGCCTGATTTAGGCACAGTTTTATTGGCTCTACAGACTGACCTGCCCCCACTCAGACAGGAAAGCTGAGTCATAACCTGGCTCACTGGTGAATGGAACTCCTTGACTCACCAAAAAAGCTGGTCACAATGCCTGGTTGCTGTGTAACCCACTTTTGAGCAGGGAGTATAACAGGGCTGACTGTTTGCCAAGCAAGGCCAGTGGCCTTCTTTAGGTAGGAAACTAGATTTGTGGGTTGGCTTGAGTCAAGACCACAAACAAAAATTCTTGCTGGCCTTGGAGCTGGTTCTCATGATATGCCTGAGCAAGGAAACTAATTCATAGTCCCACAATTGCCAGAAACAGCCTTCAGCCCACGCAACCCATGGAACATTATTCAGCCATAAAAAATGCAGAAGTCCTGCCACTTGAAACAACATAGATGGACTTGGAGAACATTATGCTAAGCAAGATAAATCAGAGAAGACAAATACTGTATAATCCCATATATGTGTGAAATCTTAAAAAAAAAATCATAGAAAACGAAACCAGATTTATAGTTACCAGAAGTGGAAAGCTGGGGGAGAAGGAAATGGAAGGTGTCCAAAGGTACAAACTTCCATTTACAAGATAAATAAGTACCAGGGATATAATGTATAATATGGGACTATAGTTAACGTTGCTATAATATATGTTTATGTATATATATTTATATAGATTTATTTATATATAAAATGTTGATAAGAGAAAATCCTAGGTGTTCTCATAAGAAAAAATATTTTTTATCTTTATGAGAAGTCTGAGTTAACTAAACTTATTGTAATTTCACAATATATGTACATCAAGTCATTATGCTGTACACCTTAAACTTATACAATGCTCTATGTCACTAGCAATAAACTATAAAAAGAATTACATCATAAACCACATATAATACCTTAAAGATTTTCCAGAATGCTTTAGAAAAATTTTAACTGAAAATCAGAGTGCCGTACTTCTAACATTGATATTAACTATCCTAGGATTGTAGGACCTGGAAACCACTGATTATAACTACAAAACATAAAAACATAATATAGACCATCCTTTCTTTCACCTTTCCTGTTTATTAATTAATCACATTATCCATGACATAGTTGATAAGACAAAAATCAGGAAACATGAAAAAAAATCAAGACTAAAATAAAGGAAAACTAAAATAGGGGGAAAAGACAAAAATCATCTTCATTAAAGCCTGGACAACTGATGATAAAATAAAACTCTTGCCAGATGTGTCATGTGACTATCTGATGTTTTTAACCAAAAGAGTCAAGTTAAGAGAGGAAACTGTTAGCAAAGGGGGGAAAAAATCGCCTTTATAAATTCACAAAGAGATAGGATACATTTGTAGTATAATACCAGATTTGGTTTTCAAGGGCCAGGGTTTATGAACTAAAATGAAAACCAATTCTACTTATTCAAAAAAGAGTTCTTTTGAGACAACATAGATAGCATAGAAAAGTTAACTGGTGTATTTTAACAGTTTACTAACTCATTTTTTCCCTTAAACAATAACAAATAAGGGACGCCTGGGTGGCTCAGTCATTAAGCATCTGCCTTCCATTCAGGTCATGATCCCAGGATTCCAGTGTACTGGGATTGAGCCCCACATCAGGCTCCCTGCTCAGCTGGAAGCCTGCTTCTCCCTCTCCCACCACCACCACCCCCACACCCCGATTTGTGTTCCCTCTCTTGTGGTCTCTCTGTCAAATAAATAAATAAAATCTTTAAAATATATAACAAAATTATGATGATTTTTAGGCTGGGTAACCCTTAAATCACAAAATAATCCCCATGATACTATGCCAAATTTTCAAAGGGACCTTTTTTTTTCTTTAAGTAGGGTTCACACCCAACGTGGAGCCCAACAGGGGGTTTGAACCCACAACCATGAGATCAAGACCTGAGCCAAGATCAAGTCGGACAATTAAAAGGACTGAGCCACCCAGACACCCCACAAAGGGACATGTTTTTAATGAGTATGTAAATACTGTCATACACATAGGAGGAGGAGTTACAATTTTATCTTGGGAAAATCCAGAGAAATTAAATTTGGGCCAAGGATAATAATAAATAAAAAATAAATAAAAACAAGTTTTTATTGAGCCCCAAAGCTGTAAACCTCAATTGAAAAAAATAGGTAGCTATGTAGAAATCATGGGCAACCAGCAGTGTGTTATGTGTGTGTCCCATCTAGGGAGAGTATTAAGAGTTCTCCAGCAACTGGAAAAATTATACCTATATGAAAATTAACATTATTGTCAAAATATTGGTGCTTAGTGTCAGATATACTTTTCTTCAAGACTACACTTTCCAAATCCTAGAAAATTGTGTTGTAGGATAGACACCATGACAACAAAGTGCTTATGAATGCTGGTCCCCAAATTTTATTGTTCTGTGATCCCAAGTAAATAATTTGACCTCTCTCAGTTGCATTTTAATTATCTGCAAAACCAGGATAATGACAGTACCTCTCTTACTGGTCAGCAGAAAATGACACATGTAAACTCCAACATCCCAAGTCTTTATTATGTCACTTATGTTTATGAGATCACTAAGGATACTAAATTTCAAAAGTTTCATGGCTTAGGTATCAGATTAACGTAAGGCATGCTTAACAGCTACAAATTTTGCTTACTTATTTAAATAAAAGCTAAGCTTGTAGTGTTCTAGACATAATATATTTGTCAGACTTGAGAGCTGAGCTGATTCAGGCCATAAAACAGAGCAGTGTTATGGTTAAGACTACAGCTTTGTGATCAGGCTGACCTGAATTCAAACTAAACTTCACTTCTCTTATTTATGAAATAGAAATAATAACAGTACCTACTCCATAAAGTTGTTAGGAGTATTAGATTTCCCTAATAAAATGCCAAAGGGATGGCATGTAATAAGGAATTGCAACAAAGTTGTTCCTAACTCTTTGTAAGTGAACATATGAAGCGATCTAAACACAACCCTAAAAAACTTTGAGTGCTGACATTTTTCACTGTTTTTTATTACCTAGCCTCCTAATTGATTTTAATATAGACTTCTAGCCTCTAGTAAAGCTAGCTCACATCATTTGGTTGATCACAAAGAGTGGTGCTAATAGAAAACGACATGCTGTGAATGTTTTTGATTTTATGAAGTTTGTAAGACTGGTAATCTGTCAACCATAAATACAACAATATATCTGTATATTTGTATTTTGGAAATATTTACTTCTCTGTATTACAAAGAAGCTTCATTTTATATTAAAATTATTAGCTACGGCTGATGCTGCAAAAGCACAAAAGATTTAAATCCATTTTCTTGTTACTTAGAATGTAATTTAAAGTTCTTTGACACATTTTTTTTTGTTGTTTATATCCAAAATGCTTGTCAGCAACTTGTACAATCATTTTAAAGTATTTTAAATTTATGTCAGTGTGATAGTAAGCAAGATTGCTCTCTAACCACAATGGATTTATTCTCCGTGTGTATGTCTTTTAAAATTACACTTGCTTTCTTATCCTTATGTTAATATTTTTCTACATTTATAACACTTTCCCTTTGGTAGATTTTATGCATCCTTTTCAACTCATGCTTTAAGTAAAGGTGACCTTTAAAATACATAAGTTTTCATAATAGGAAATGTAATCTTACTAGAGAACATCCACATGAACTAAGATTTCCTAAGGACATGCAGGTCACTGAACTTCATTTATGTAGGGCATTTTGAAATACAGGGAAATAGAAATGTGAATTAATTAAAGACCATTTCCTATGCTGTGCTCACATAAATAATTAAACTAACCAATACAACTGTTCTCAAACTATAGTAACCTGATTAACTATCCTTCTAACTGTTGCACATTGTTTGCACCATGCTATAAATCTGCATCATACATTATTTATAATTTTCTACTTCACCCTTGTTTAAATGCCAACCATTAAAATGAACAGTGAAAGTTACTGATGAAACATAACAAAAAAACAACTATACATTGTCCTTAAAGGAGCATAGGGGTCTAGATTGTTAATTAAGTAATGTGGAGTTTAATACTTAATGAACTTTTTATTATTAACCATTTTAGTTTTAATAAAGGGAAAAATGTGTCAACCACCTTGGCTATAATCACTATATATGATGGCCTCTATATCAAAGTCACAATTGAGACCAAGTTTATATCTCATACAAATTTGTCCATATTACACTGAAGGCAGTTATTCCAAAATGCTATAAAGTTCATTGATGTATCCCTTTACTTTTTCAAATGATAACCATGCAAGAAGCTTTGTTTCAAAGTCTCTGTGATATCCAATGAGGTCACTGGTGTAGGAATGGTAAAGAATACAAGGTGAGGTTTGGTAAATGATACCTGGAGGTAAGGGAAGCAGAGCGTAGAGTCTAAGATTACTTCTAGTTTTCTGAATCAAACATCTGTGTCAAAGCGACTTCTAAGCAAATGCTGACAAATTACCATTTTGCTCATGAACTCGCTTCTCTGACCCGGGGGAGCTCTCAGAGCACTGATCTTGTCTACCTTGATTAGGCAATTTCCTCTGCCACACCCCTCCATGTGTGAGGTTTGAGTAGATTAATTTGGTCCATTTTCTCAAACTGTTTACCTCACCTTAACCCCTCTGGTATGATTTTATGACCACAAAGCTGAGGAAAAAAAAATTTAAGAAAGAGGGAACAACGGAGATACATTTTTTTTTTAAGATTTTATTTATTTATTTGACAGAGAGAGAGATCACAAGTAGACGGAGAGGCAGGCAGAGAGAGAGAGAGAGAGGGAAGCAGGCTCCCTGCTGAGCAGAGAGCCCGACGCGGGACTCAATCCCAGGACCCTGAGATCACGACCCCAGCCGAACGCAGCGGCTCAACCCACTGAGCCACCCAGGCGCCCCTGGAGATACATTTTTTAAGTAAAAATCTCCACTGGAGGTGGCAATTCAAAACTCGTGAAGACCTTTTTTTTTTTTAACTTTTTTTTTTTTTAAGATTTTATTTATTTAACAGAGAGAGAGAGAGAGAGAGAGAGCAGGCACACGTGCAGGACGAGTGAGAGAGGGAAAGCAGGTTTCCTGCTGAGCAGAAAGCCCGATGCGGGTTTCGATCCCAGGACGCTGGGACCATGATCTGAGCCAAAGGCAGATGCTTACTTAACAACTGAGCCACCCAAGAAAAATTTAGTGAAATCATTAGGAAATAGAAAATAAGTATAGAAAATCACCTAAAAGCTGAAGCCCTAGTCCTGTCACAGGACAAATACTCCACAAGGTCATGATTTCCTTATTTCTTATAAGTCTCTTCTCAATTCTTGATGTACCAGAAAAACTGACCTGCTTGTAATTCTCTGCACTCAACATGCTGTGATATTACCTTTGTTTTGATTAACACTCTGTCCTTTAACCAGAATATCCTCACCCTTTCCTTAGCTGGATAATTCTGATTTAGTATTTATAACCCAGGTCACTGAGCACCACTTCTAGAAATTCTTCCTTGATCTCACTGGGCTAAGTGCCCTCATGGTGCTCTAGTTCATATGGTTCACATCTCTATATTTCACTTACTACACTGTTTTGTTTTGTTTTGTTTTTCTTTTTCTACTTGTTCATGAAGGCAGTTTTCCTCTATTTCTCCTAGACTATGAGCAGCTTGAAGGATAATTTCTCATTTTATCTTCATATACGCAGTACCTAGCACTGTGACTTCCAATGCCAAATAGATGAATAAACAATGAATGAATGATCCTACAGTTAGAGAATTAAATATGCTCATTTATATAGCCTATCACTGGTACAGATTCTCCTGACAGGAAAATAAGTATGAGGAAGAATTGGGAGATTTGGGGAGAAAATGGAGAAGTCGTAAAACTATTTCTAGGTGAGTTAAATGATGAGGGGTACTGGGAAGAGAGCTGTAAAAGAGGAAGTATGGGGAAAGAGTTGTGTATTAAAGTTTATGGTGGTGAAGTTTCAATTGATTATAAGATATTGGTGTGTCCATGAGAGGTTTGCTGAAGTGGAATGGAGGAGATGACCAATAGATTTGAAGTCATCAAAGAACAGTGAATTTATGATGCTGATAACTGCATTCTTCATGATTTTCAGTTCAGTTAGGCTAATGGCAGGAGTGAGATGAAGAGTGAGAACTCTGTAAATATAGAGGAGTTCACAAATAAAGTTAGTTTCTGCGAGAAGTCCTATGGATTTGAAGTAATAAAGAAATTTTAAAATTTTCTAGCTACTTGGGCCATCTAGATGACAACAGTTCTTTCTCTTGTCAGCATACAGGCATGCAGATGGCCCCCACACTAGAGTCTTGGGTATTAACCAGTTAATCAGGCACTATAAATGGCATTTTTATGTCCTCATCACATCTTCAGCCCTCCTATTTTCTGTATGCTACCTCAAGCATGCACTACCACATCTCCCTACTTTCCTCCCTCAAGACTTTTTCCAAATGGTTAGAAGACCAATTAGCCCATGTACATGGGCTACAGAGAACTGCAGGGATAGTTAGCTTCCACCCACCCAGGGAAATCCTCAACCAACAAGGAACAGAGTTGATGGATGAACACCACAGCCTCTTCTCCTTCAGTGACAAATTCCAATGCACAACCTGTTTTCTTCTGGGTTACTCTGTGACAATAAGTCCACTGTTTCAGACTGAGACCTTTAATGGAAATTCTCTCCGTTCAGTCTAAGGTAACATCCCATGTGTAACAACCTCATAATGATAGAAGAATATGAGCTGTTATTTGGAATCAATTTCACCAAAATCACTGATGTATAAAAATAAAAAACGGACTACAAAGAACCTAAATGATTTATTAAAGATTAGTAGCAGATTTCAGGACCAAGCCAGAGTTCTCTTCATTGTAAGGAACAGAAATGTTTAAGGGAAAAATTGTTTAAAAGTAAAAGTCACAAGGATCGCCTGGGTGACTCAGTCATTAAGTGTCTCCCTTCAGTTCAGGTCATGGTCCCAGGGTCCTGGGATTGAGCCCTGCATCAAGTTGCCTGCTGTGTTCCCCACTGTGTCTCTTTGTCAAAGAAATAAATAAAATCTTTAAAAAATAAATAAAAAATTTAAAAATTTAAAAAGTCATGAAATAGATGCATTGAGCAGGCAATCGTTGCCTTTGTAATGGAATGCATCTTGTAAAATATAGGAAATTCTCATCTACCCAAATTTACATGGGTTTTGTTAGTTGATCCAATATTGGTATCTTCCCTTGCCTTTTTGACAAGAAATTATAATCAAATATGTAACTTATATTTGATTATAAGCACCTGTTAGAATAGTTATTATCAATAAGACTAGAAATAACAAGCGTTGACAAGGATGCAGAAAAAAGAGACTTGTGCACTCTTGATGAGAATGTAAATTGGTGTTGTCACTGTGAAAAGAATTCAAAACAGAACTACAATATGGTAAAGCAATTTCGCTTCTGGGTACTTATCTGAAGACAATGAAAACACTATGTGCACCCCTATATTTATTGCACCATTATTGAGAATAGCCAAAAGAAGGAAACAACTTAGTTTTTCATTGATGAATGAATAAAAAAGATGTGGTACAATACAATGAAATATTATTCATCCTTTAAAAGAACAAAATCTTGTCATTTGTGACAATGTGCATGGACCTCAAAGGCATTACACTAAGTGAAATAAGTGAGATAGAGAAAGATAAAATACTGTACATCACTTTTAGGTGGTCTCAAAAAATCAGAAAAATACTCAAAACAATATACACAATTTTGTCATATATGTAATTCTGTAGCTACATCTAGTCCCTATTAAAATTATTAAAATGTGATGTTTTTTAAGAAATTTGCAGAGAGCAAAGATCTTGTATAAATTGTGCTTTTGCATTAGAGTTGGAAAGAGCACACGGTGAAGTGGAATGAGTAGACTGTCCCAGGTGTGGCATCACTTGAGTGGGATGGTATTGTGGAAAATTTGTTAAACTTATAAGTCTTATGAAAATTTGAGAGATTTTTTTAACCTGTACATGAAGACTTTATTAGTAAAGACAGTGCATTATAAACATATTATCTATTTTTATAAAATATGCTTAGACTATTAAGATTTGGTAACAGCAACAAAAAAAAAATTCTAAGCAATTCAAGGTGGCTTATTTGTGTTTCATTAAAAACTTTTAAAGAGAAATTTCACTGTACTATGTAAATGTTAGGTGTTCAAGAACAGTTTGAGTAAATAGCAATATTTATCCTCCAAAGAAGCAAATAAAACAATCGTACATCTATTTTAACTCATTTGTAGCATATTTATTCTTTTTTAAAGATTTTATTTATTTATTTATTTGACAGAGAGAGAGATCACAAGTAGGCAGGGAGGCAGGCAGAGAGAGGGGGAAGCAGGTGCCCCTGTAGCATATTTATTCTTTAATCACCCACTTCAATCACTTAAAATGTGTTTTTTGATACAGGCATTTAAGGAAAAATGTGACTTCGAACAGAAGCACAGGAAATGGACTTTAACGCAATTGTAGTAAACAGCAATGCACGCTTAAAAACAAAGTACAGGGGCGCCTTGGTGGCTCAATGGATTAAGCCTCTGCCTTTTGGCTCAGGTCATGATCTCGGGGTCCTGGGATCAAGCCCCACATCGGACTCTCTGCAGGAGAGCCTACTTCCCCTTCTCTCTCTGCCTGTCTCTCTGCCCACTTGTGATCTCTCTCTGTCAAATAAATACGTAAAAAATCTTAAAAACATTACACCCATTTAAAAAAAAAAAACAAAACAGAAAACAAAGTACATGCAGCTGTCCACAGGCTAATTAACATTACAAAAATAGCAAAAGGATGCATTTTATTAGCAAGCACTAGACTAGGATCAAACTCATCTCTCTTTCTCCAGAAAATCAGTTTCCAGAAGACCCTTCTGGCAAACTCCCATAACCTTAAAGTTGCACTGTCCAGATTTTAAAAAAACAAAAAACAAAACAAAACAAATAAACAAGCAAAACAGAAAGCAAAACAAAAATTAAAACCCAGCACTGCTGGAGATGTGGTCTTCCCTTTCAAAACAGTGATGGAAATCTCATTTGGGGTAAAAACACCCTAGCTGCTTACAGATTTTTGCAAAGATAAAAGTGGAAAGCCACTTTCATAAAACTAAAGTATTTAGGAGAAAGATTTGAGCTTATAGAATAAGCCTAGGGCTTTAAGAAGAAAAGTTCTTAAAAAGACCTTAAAATCTTAAAAAGATGAACAACTCCAGCAGAGCAATTTATTGCCCCCAAATAACACTAGACTCTCTAGTGACACTATTTCTAAAGCAGTAAAACAGAATCTTCCATCTCATTGCCTGACCTGGCTTAACTCCTGTCATCTTGTGAGAAAAGCCTCTACCCAGAACATGTGCACTCCAAACTCCCTCAGAATCGTCCAGTTAAATCAGTTAAACTCAAATACTTTTTCAATGCTATTTTATAGGCTTTGGATATATAGAGATAAAGAAAGAATGATTACTATCTTTGAGGCCTTTTGAGCAAGTTGAGGGAACAAGTGTGATTTCAAGTAAGTCTAATATGATAGAAAACACACAGCACCAGATCTCAAAGGACTGGTGGAAAGGAACTCAGGAAGCTGTGTCACCTATATCTGCTCTTACCAACTTTTGAAGACATTCTGTTGTAGTATATACATAGTCTCACTGCTACAATCCTTGATTCCTGCCCAATACTAGAAGAATAGTGCCCTGAATAAGTTAGAAATATTTATTCCCACACAGAAAGATTCTTTAAAAATGGTAAGTCAGAGGAACTTGGCAAAACTTTGCTTCATGGTTCCAGCCAGTTCAAACTTTGTTATACCTGACCCTTCATATAAATTCTTAATGTAAATGAAAAAATTAAAGGATCATAGGCCAAATATGGGAAATCACATAAGACAGAATACTTCATATTGATTTGCTTTGATTTTCTGCTGCAGGTCATAAGATCATCATATAATCATCTAAATTCCTAGAATAAAGAGTAATTTTTCTACTTAATCATTTTATTCAACAATTGGCACTTTAATGCCTAGATCTAGAACTTTTATGGCCCTTTATTTCTCTTAAGCCTTCATGCATTTTGTGTTTGAAATGTCATTAATTTTCTATATAGGAGCACAGGCAAAATTAGCTAATATTCTCCATTCTTTCTCTGTATTTGAACAAATCATGTTCTCCTTATATCATCTCACCCTGGATTTCATTCATGCTTTTAGCAAATATTTATTGAACAATTCAGCTTAAGTGCGTATAACAATGCTTATATCCACATTCATCTTTCCTATTATTATTATGATCTTTATTATGATCTCCTATCTTAACTCCACAATCATATTTGGATCTTTCTTCAATATTTTACTAACGGTAATTTCTTTTCTGAGATGTCCAAACTAGTCTGTGTTTGTCAGACAGCAAACACTGTTGTCTTTTCTAGATATTGTACGTTCTCTTTTGTTACTTTATGCATGAGTAGCAATTTATTTTCCCTTAGAATTATTTAATTATATTCTTGTAGTAAAACCTATACCGTCAACATTATTTTTTCAGGTACTAGAAGCATGTGGTTGACACCACCACATTAGACAGTTCCAGGTGGAGTAATGTCCACAGGAGTTGTACATGGCGGTGTGCTGCTGTTGATAGAAAATTTTTCCATTGAGACCTCTTCTGGTTTTGGTCTTTTTTTTTTTTTTTTAAGATTTTATTTATTTATTTGACAGAGAAAGAGATCACAAGTAGGCAGAGAGGCAGGCAGGGGTGGGGGAAGCAGACTCCCCACTGAGCAGAGAGCCTGATGCAGGACTCAATCCCAGGACTCTGAGACTTGACCTGAGCTGAAGGCAGAGGTTTAACCCACTGAGCCACCCAGGTACCCCGGTTTTGGTCTTTTTAGGCAACACTATTCTTTCACTTTCTGTAGGTTTTATATCATCCACTTAAAATATATATATTAAAATTTTTTTAGAGTTATATTTCAGATTTGCAGAAAAATTGAAGGGAAGGGACAGAGATTTTCCTTATACCTTCTCCTCCCTCACACATACAGCCTCCATCATCATTAATATACTCACCAGAGTGGTACATTCACTACAACCGGTGAGCATACATGAAAATAACATGAACACCCAAGGTCCATCGTTTACATGGTGATTCACTCTTGGTGTTGTACATCCTGTGAGTGTGGACGAATACAGTGCCATGTATCCACCATTATGGGATCATGTAGAATATTTTCACTGCCCTAAAAATCCTTTGTGTTCCACCTATGCATCACTCTCCTACTCTCAACCCCGGCAACCGCTAATCTTTTCGCATCTTTTGCTTTTTCCAGAATGTCATGTAGTAGAAATCATACAGTATTTAACCTTTTGAGGTTGGCTTCTTTCACTTAGCAATAAACACTTAAGGCTTCTCCGTATCTTTCCGTGGCTTGACAGCTCATTTAATTTTAGTGAATAAAATTCCATTATTTGGATGTACCACAGTTTATTTATTCATTTACCTACTGACAGACAACTTGATTGCTCCTAAGTTTTGGCATAGAGGAATAAAGTTGCTATAAACATCATATATAGGTAGGTTTTTGTGTGGGAAAAATTTTCAGCTCCTTTGAGTAAATACCAAGGAGCACAACTGCTGTATTTTATGGCAAAAGTATGTTTAGTTTTGTAAAAAACACCGAAGTTCTTCCACAGCATCTGTACAATTTTTTATTCCCACCAACAATGAATGAAAGTTCCTGTTGTTTCCCTCCATGTTAACATTTGGTGTTGTCAGTGTTCCAGGCTCTGGTCATTCTAATAAGTGTGTAGTGGTATCTCACTGTTGCTTTAATTTTCATTTCTTTGATGACCTATGATGTGAAACACCTTTTCATATGTTTGTTTACCACCTGCATATCTTATTCAGTGAGGTGTCTGTTAAAATCTTTGGTCTTTTGTTAGGATGTTGGGTCTTATTTTTAGAAGTTCTTTCTGTATTTTGAGTTTTTTACCAGATGTGTTTCTTGCAAATATTTTTCTCCCAGTCTGTGGCTCATGTTCTGATACTTTTAACATTGTTTTTTACAGGAAGAGAATTTCTTTTCATTTTAATAAAGCCCAGCTTACCAATAATTTCTTTCATGCATTTTGCCTTTGGTGTCATACTTAAAAAGTCATTGCCAGACCCAAGGGCATCTAGGCTTACTCTCATTATCTTCTAGGAGTTTGATCATTTTTCATTTTACATTTAGGTCTTTCATCCATTTTAGTTAATTTTTGTAAGGGGTATAAGGTTTTTGTCTAGATTTTGTTGCATGTGGATGTCTAGTTGTTCCAGCACCACTGGATGAAGACTATCTTTGCTGCTGTATTGCCTTTATTCCTCTGTCAAGGATCAGTGGACTATTTTTATGTGGCTCTGTTTCTGGGCTCTCTATTCCTTCCATTGTGCTATCTGTTCTTTCACCAATACCACACGGTCATGATTACTGTAGATTTATAATAAGCCTTAAATTCAGGTAGTTTTAGTCTTCCAACTTCATTCTTCTTCAATATTGACTTGGCTATTCCGGACCCAAGCCTGTCCATATAAACTTTGGAATCTGTTTGTATTCACAAATAACTTGCTGGAGTTTTGACTAGGATTGCACTAAATCTATAGATCAAGTTAGGAAAAACTGACATCTTGACAATATTGAGTATTTCCACCCATAAACGTGAAATAGCTCTCCATTTATTTAGTTCTTTGATTTCCTTCATCAGACTTCTTTGGTTTTCTTCATATAGATCTTGCACATATTTTGTTAGATTTATACCTAAGCATTTCATTTTGGGGTTGTAAATTATATTGGGGTTTTAATTTTAAATTTCACCTGTTCATTGCTGGTATATAGGAACATAATTCATATTTTTTTATATTCTTCCTAATTTTTTGCCATCTTCTTATATTCTATATACAGATGATTATACCTGCCCCTTAATCTTAAACTTTGTCTTTAGCTTCCCTGGCAGATTATGTGTCAGTAACCTTTCTCATTGCAGATTTGACTTATGTCGCAAACATTTTTTTTTTCTCCTTTCTATGAAAAGCTTCCAGTTTTTGGTTTATCTTAGAATACATTTTTATATTAAAAAAATGAATTTGATAATTGCCATTGGGCAGCTTTTGTTCAGAAACAGAAACTACTTCTATACTGAAGAAAGGCTTTTAGGGTTTTTAAAAAAATCTTACAATATTGTATATTTTTTAGTCATAAACCCAAATCTTCCATTTTTCAACATCCTCTTAATTTTACTTTTCTAGAGTCAGATTGCCTTGGTTTGAGTTTATATCTATGGGCTGTACAACTTTAGTCAACTAGCCTAACTTTCTGGGTAAAGTCCAACAGCTTTAGAATGGAATCTTAAAAGTACTTAGAATATAAAATGCATATGAGCATTTACTGATACTATATTTTAAAAGTACTTGGCAGAATCCTTGGCACATGATGTCTACTCAGCAAATCAAAGCTGTCTATATTCCAGCATTATACTTTACACAAAAAATATGAAAAGTGAACAGATACATAAACACTCACTATATTGATTGAGGTATTGTAAAAACAATACATTGTGTGAATACATGATTTAGGGAAAAATTGTTGTTCTAAAGACAAGTTCAGTGATCCATTAAGTCTGAGCAAAATAAGATAAAATTCGTGTCTGGGCTGAACACCTTCTCAGAGATTCTAATTTACTAATAGGCTAAATAGGAAGAATTTGCCAAACACATTGGCTTGTTACGAGAAACACACCAAGGTTTGATGGTAGCTACTTTAGGAAGTGTTGATTGGTAAATTTGAAGAAGGAAAAAAATTTAGTGGGAAGACATTATCTTATTACATTGTTTTTTAAATCACTGACTTCTGTGCAGAGAAATTGATCCATCAAAAAAATGTAGGAAATTTAAACTCATGTTGTTTTAATTTTATTTTCTGAGTAGGAAAAATGGAAAATATTAGGAGAAAGTATTTTGGATCAGAATTCTCTCTTTTTACATTATGCCATCATTCCATAAAGTAGTAGTATTTTTCTAATAAGAGCAGTATGATACATATTTCCAGAAATGATTTGCAAACATTGTGAAGTTTTCTATAGATGGTCATAATACCCCTAATTTTTTCACATCCCTGATGATTTCAAAGGCACATAAGGGTGTTTCTAAAATTAGTAGCTTTTTGTTAGACATACTTGCTCTGCATATAGTAGTCATCAATCTTTTAGAAGAAACATCATGACTCAGTGCAAAATCCTGAGTCTCTAAAAATAAAACAAAATCTCTAAATATGTGAAAAAATGTGAGAGACTATATGGAAACATAGAAATACAACCTAAGTAATTAAATATGAAACTTTAAAATTTCCCTAAAAGTATATAGTTTCATGATTCAAACCAATAACTTACTACCTAATGATGCATTCCTCTTCAATTTATTTAAGAATATGGTTCAAATTCTATTTTGAAAAGTATTTCTATTATCTTGAAGATTCTAACAACATGTTCACCAGGTCTTAATAGTATCTAGCACCTTATAGCCATTCAGTATGTATTTATTGAATGAATGAATGAATGAATGAATGAAGCACATGCCAAACTACAGAATATTAGCTTTGTCTCAGGAAAAATTGAGTTCACAGCTAACATTGGACTGAATGGTGAAAACCTGAAACATCAGAATCAAGGCAAGGATACCCACTTTTACAACTTCTATTCAGCATAGTACTGAAGTCCTAGGAAAAAAAGGAATCTAAACTGGAAATGAAGAAATAAAGTTATCTCTGACCAGGACATGATCCTATATTTAGAAAACATTAAAGACCCCATACACACACACACACACACATACACACACACACACAAATACCTGTAGAACTAATAACTAAATTCAGTAAAGTTTCAGGATATAAAATCAACATACAAAATTGATTGTTCTTATACACTAACAAAGAGCCATTTTAAAAAGAAATTCAGAAAACAGCCTCATTTACAATAACACCAAAAAGAGTAAAATTATTAAGAATGAAATAACAAAGTTCTTCAAAGATTTGTACCCTGCAAACAACAAAACAATAATGAAATAAATTGAGAGACACAAATAAATGGAAAGAAACTCTGTGCTCATAGATTAAAACACGTAACCATCTGTACTACCCAAACCGATCTACAAATTCAATGTAATCCCCATCAAAATCATGATTTAAAAAATCATTTTTTCTTACAGGAATAGAAAAAATCCCAATACAGGGCACCACAGAAGACCCACCGTAGCCAAAGCAATCTGATGAGGAACAAAGCTGTAAAGATAAAATTTGTGATTTCAAAATACTTCACAAAGCTACAGTACTTAGAACAGTATGGCACTGGCATATAAACAGACCACTAGATCACTGCAACATAATGGAAATTAAACCCAAGCAAATATGGTCAACTGATCATTAACAAGGATGCCAAGAATATACAAAGGAGGGAGAATCATCTCTTTAAGAAATTGTGTTGGGGAAACTGGATATTCACATGCAAAAAAATATATATATATTAATAAGTCGGACTTCAACCTTACAACCACACACCAAAATCATGTCAAAATGAATTGAAAACTTAAATGTAAGGCCTGAAACTGTAAAATTCCTTTAAGAAAATATAAGGAAAGTCTTAACAATAATTTCTTGGATATGACACCCCAAAGTACCTGAAATACAGATAAAAATAGGTAAGTGAGACTATATTAAACTAAAAAGCATCTGTGCATCAAAGGAAATAATCAACAGAATAAAAAGGCAATATCAAGAATGGGAGACAATATTTTCAAACCATATATCTGATAAAGGGTTAATTTCCAAAATATGTAAGGAACTCCTACAACTCAACAGCCAAACAAAACAAAGCATAAACAAGTAACCCATTTAAAAATTGAGCAAAGGACTTGAACAGACATTTCCCCTAAAACATTCAAATAGCCAACAGGTATATAAAATAATGCAACATTAGTTAATGAGAAAATGCAAATTAAAATTATATCACCTCACACTGTTAGGATAGCTTTTTATCAAAAAACAAAGGTAAGTTTGAAAAAGGATGTGAAGAAATTGGAAACTTTGTATACTGTTTGTGGGAATGTAAATAGATACAGCCACTATGTAAAACAATATGGAGTTCTTTCAAAAAATTAAAAGTAGAACTACTATACGATCCAGCAATCCCTTTGGTATATATTCAAAATAATTGAAATCAGGATCTCATGAGATATCTGGATTCCCATGTTCACTACAGCATTATTTATAATAGCCAAGATACAGAAATATACAAACAATCTGACTATCCACTGATGAACAGATGGATAAAGAAAATGTGATAAAAAAAAAAAAAGAAAATGTGATACATACATACACACACACACATTAGTAATGGAATACATATATGTATATATGTTTGTGTATAATGGAATATTATTCTTCCATAAAAAGGAAAGAAATTCTACTGCTTACAACAACATGGATGGACCTTGAGGGCATTCTGTTAAGTAAGTCAGAGAATGACAAATACTGTATGTTTTCACTTACATGTGGAATCTAAAAAAGTCATATTCATAGAAAGAATAAAGTGATAATGGACAGGGCCGGGGATGGGGGAAATGGGCAGATGTTGGTTGAAGGATATAAACTCCTAGCTGTAAGGTGAGTATATTCTGGGATCTAATGTACACCATGGTGCCTATCACTAACAATGATGTATGATATACTTGAAAGTTGTTAAGAAAGTAAGTCTTAAATTTTATCACTACAAAAGAAAAGGTAAACATGTGCGGGGATGTAGGTGTTCAGTAACCTTATTGCAGTAATCATTTCACAATATATATAAATCATGTTATACATCTTTGACTTACACATTGTATGTTAATAATATCTCAGTAAAATGGGGTGGGGGGAGAGGTGTTCTATACCATTAGCCACCAGGAAAGTGTAAAATAAAACCACAGTAAGCCATCAATACACACTTATCAGAATAGCTAAAGAGCTTGTGAGAACTCCAAATGCTGGCAAAGCAAGCGGACCACTCATATGCTGCTGGTGAGAATGTAAAATGCTACAGCCCCTCTGAAAATGAGTCCATCAGCTTCTTCTAAAACAAAGAACCATTTTAACATAAGACTCTGCAATTGCTCTCTTGGGCATTTATTCCAGAAAAATGAAATCTACATTCACACACAAACTTGTACATGAATGTTCATAAATGAAACAGTCAAAAACTGGAAACAATTTGGATATCCTTCTAGAGGTGAATGGTTCTATCAACTGTAGTCACTCAAAATGTGGAATACACCCAATAATAAAAAGAACTATAGTGTAGGCCCTGAGAGTTGAGTTTCTTTCTTTTTTCCTTTTCTTTCTTTCTTTTTTTTTTTTAAATCTAAGTGCCTGACTTCAGCTTTGACTGCTGAGGCATTTCTTCAAAGACTACTACCTCAAAAACACATTGCCATCCATAGAACTAGATAAACAGCCAGGTAGCATCTCACCCACCCCCAACCCCGCCCCCACCACCATTAAGTCTTCTTTGTATTAGAGATCTTGATTTAGATAACCACCATTTGGATGGTTCATTTTCCTCTTCCTGCACTTTAAATTCCCACTTGTATGTTTTAAATACACCAATAAAGAGTGATCTGGTGAAACCCTAGGACTCCCACCCTGATTCCAGTAAAAGCAGAGACCCAGGCCCACAAGTTTACTTTCTTTTTCTACCTGCATCCTTACTGTGTGGCCCCAGAAGAGTAGTAGTGTGCTTTCCAGTACTTGAGTAATAACCTCGTCCTCTTACAAAGTTTCCTGATAGTTATTGCTTAGGGTGTCTTGGAACCATAATGAGAACCACAAGGGCCCGTCCAGGAACAACACTGGTTATCAATAGGCTGAGACACATTAAAAAGAACAGATTATTGAAACATAAAACCTGAGTGAACCTTAGGGCAATTATCCGCCTTGGCTGGCTACATACTGTAGGATTCCATTTATATAGCATTCTTGATATGACAAAATTACAGAAACAGAAAACAAGATAGTGGTTGCCAGAGGTTAGGAGGTTCGTGGTGGTAGCAGCTATGACTAGGCAAAGCAAAGAAGCCTCGTGGTGACAGTACAGCCTATGTCTCGATTCTGGCAGCACTTACACTAAACCACACATGTGATAAAATTGCATTTAGTCCATTTGGGCTGCTGTAACAAAAATACTATAGGTTGCGTGGTGTAAACAACACAGATTTATTTGTCACAGTTCTAGAGGTGCCAGCAGATTCAGTGTCTGGTGAGAGCTTGCTTCTTGGTTCACAGACACTAGCTTCCCTCTGTGTCCTCACACAGCAGAAGGGGTGAGAGAGCTGTCTGGAGTCTATCAGTTCCATTCATGAGGGAGGGGCCCTTATGCCCTAATCACTTCCCAAAGCCCCCCCCCTAAATTCCATCACATTGGGGATTAGGTTTCAATATGTGAGTTTTGAGGGGACTTAACCATTCAGTTTATGGCATATACATACTAATGAGTGTATGTGTAGCTGGTAAAATATGACTAAGGCCTATGGATTGTACCCATGTCCATCTCCTGGTTCTGATACTGTACTATAGTTATGCAAGATGTTAACATTGGGGAAGGCTAGTGAAGTATGCATGGGACCTACCTGTACATTTCTTGGCAACTTCCTGTGAATCTATAATTATTTCCAAGTAGAACATTCAAAAAAAGCCACTCAAGAGAAAATAAGCCATGCATCCTCTCAAGGATAACAATATTGTTTAAATTCTTAAATGCTAAGACAGTGCTAAGTATATATAGGCAATCAAGTAATAGTTCTTAAATTACAAAAAAAAGTATCACTTGAAAAGCAGACAATGTATCTTTAAATTCATTCTAATAATTAGCATATGTCTAAACTGTTCAGGATGGTATTCATATTTATTGCCTATATCTGACCAGTAATGGACATGCAGTCAATGCATCTTACAATTTTGCAGATGAATTTCAAGTCATTAATAAACTGATACATTAAATTCTTAATTCTTAGAGTAAGCAAAGTATAACATATGGTGAGGATATAAAAGTGAATTTCACTTGTATAAAATAAGTACAGCAGCAACAGAAAAACTTGATTATATTAACACCAAGGAAGAGATTCAAATCCCTCATGTTGCCCCAGTTTTCAAACTAAGATGTGGTATTGATTTTTGCACCTTGTTAAACTAAAATCTACTGTCAGAGGCCATTTTTTATTTTGGGAGACCTTTT
Source organism: Enhydra lutris kenyoni (assembly GCF_002288905.1). NCBI lineage: Eukaryota > Metazoa > Chordata > Mammalia > Carnivora > Mustelidae > Enhydra > Enhydra lutris. The sequence continues at coordinate 47,680,689 of NW_019154098.1, forward strand.
AAGATAGGAAAATTGGGCTTCATTTTATCTTAGTTCATCTGATGAAAGCTTTCTCCTTCTCTCACTTATTCTACTCCTTCCCTACCACCCCTTTTACTCTTTAACCGACAAGGTTTCACTTCAGGCACAGAAGAATCAATACAAAACTAAATACAGTGTACTACTACTCATCAAAGACTAAATGAAGAAGTATATGAAGTCTTGTAGTTTGAGTAAGATCAGCGAAGCCTGCCGTTTTGTTACTTAACCTTTTAGCTAGTCAAAAGCTCATTTGAGTAGAAATACAAGAGAAAAGTATTGGATACACTTTTTCAGATGCTGATTCAGTTGTAACAGCAATAAAAAAAAAAAAAAATGAGGATCCCCTCAACAGTGACTTAAATATTACTGCAATTTCTTTCTCAGGTGAAAGAAGTATATAAGTAAGTTGTACAGAGTCGTTTGGTATTTCCAAGAAGATATTAGGGCTAGGCTTCCCTCTAGTTTCTCTCTACAGACCCTGGGATGTGGCTTTGAATTGTATGAGCTAATATGGCTGCTGGAGTTCCAGCTATCTCAGTTGCATTCCAGGCAGCAGGATAGAAGGCATACCAAATCATTTTTGGAATCCCTCTGAAGCCCTACACAATACTTCCACTTATATCTTCATGACAATAATTTAGTTAAACAGTGATTTTCTAAAAAGGAAGCTTAAAGGTTTCCTTCCAGAAAGTAGGCAATGTGCCCACTAAAATTTGTAGATTTCTGAATTTCAGAGAAGAAAACATAGGTTGGCTCTTGGGACATAACTAAATATTCCTGCCATAGGTGTCATGGAGTTTACTCCAGTTTGTGAATTCCTTACTGAATAGGGAATGTATTGAATTTCAATTAAAAAAATAATCATGGGGGCACCTGGGTGGCTCAGAGGGTTAAGCCTCTGCCTTCAGCTCAGGTCACGGTCTCAGAGTCCTGCGATCGAGCCCCGCATTGGGCTCTCTGCTCAGCAGGGAGCCTGCTTCCTCCTCTCTCTCTCTGCCTACCTCTCTGCCTACTTGTGATCTCTGTCTGTCAAATAAATAAATAAAATCTTTAAAAAAAAAGACTTTAAAAAAATTAATCTTTTAAAAAAAATAATCATGTATGTGCTATGTACTTATCATGAAATGTTTAGTGGCACCTACAAATGTGGAGAAAATATTTGCAAATCAAATACTGGATAAAGGACTTGTATCCAAAACATGTAAGTAACTATTACAACTCAACAATAAAGGGGCACCTGGGTGGCTCAGTGGGTTAAGCCTCTACCTTCGGCTCAGGTCACAATCTCAGGGTCCTGGAATCAAGCCCCACATTGGGCTCTCCGCTTGGTGGGGAGCTTGCTTCCCTCTCTCTCTCTGCCTGCCTCTCTGCCTGCTTGTGATCTCTCTTTCTCTGTCAAATAAATAAAATTAAAAAAAAAAAAAAACAACTCAACAAAAAAGACAAATAACCTAATTTAAAAATGGACAAAGAATATGAATAGACATTTCTCCAAAGAGATATAAATGGCCAATAAGCACAGGAAAAGATGATTAATAGTATTTGTCATCACGTAAATGGAAATAAAAGCACAAAGTGATATCACTTCATATATACCAGGATGGCTATAAGCAAAAAGACAGAAAACAGTAAATGTTGATGAAGATGCAGAAAAATTGGAATTCTCATATATTGCTGGGGAGATTATAAAATGGTATGGTCTCTTTGGAAACCAGTCTGGCATGTCCTCAAAATGTTAAATGTGGAGCTATTGTATGACTTAGCAATTCCACTCCTAGACATATATCCAAGATAAATCAAAACACAAATCCAAACAAAAACTTATATATTAATATTCATACTAGCATTATTCATAATAGCTGAAAATTTTTAAACAACCCAAACATTCATCATCTGATGTATAAATAAGTCAAATATGTTATATCCATACAGTGGAATATTATTTAGCCATAAAAAGCAGTGAAATAGGGCACCTGGGTGGCTCAGTGGGTTAAAGCCTCTGCCTTCAACTCAGGTCATGATCTCAGGGTCCTGGGATTGAGCCCCGCTTCGGACTCTCTGCTTGGCAGGGAGCCTGCTTCCTCCCTCTCTCTCTGCCTGCCTCTCTGACTACTTGTGATCTCTGTCTTTCAAATAAATAAATAAATAAAATCTTAAAAAAAAAAAAAAGAAAAGGAGTGAAACACTAATATACGCTATAATATGGTAAAACTTGAAAACACGCTAGGTGAAATAAGTCACAAAAAACACTGGAGTAGCCCCCCTTATCCACAGGGCATACATTCCAAGCCCCCAGTGGATGACAGAAACAAATAGTACTGAACCTTATATACGCTATGCTTTTTCCTATACACATATCCCTATGATAATCTTTTATTGTGCCTAATTTGCAGATTAAAGTTTAACAATAGCTAATAATAAATAGAATTATAACAATATACTACAATAAAAGTTACACGAATATAGTCTTTCTTAAAATATCTTACTGTATTATGTTTACATTTCTTGCAATGATGTGAGAAGATTAAATGCCTATATAATGAGATAAAGTAGCAGAAATGTCCACAATAGCCAAACTATGGAAAGCATCTAGATGTCCATCAACAGATGAATGGATAAAGAAGATGTGGTATATACACAATGGAATACTATGCAGCCATCAAAAGAAATGAAATCTTGCCATTTGCGACAACGTGGATGGAACTAGAGGGTATTATGCTGAGCAAAATAAGTCAATCAGAGAAAGACAATTATCATATGAGCTCCCTGATAAAAGGAAGTTGAGAGGCAACGTGGGGGGTATGGGGGGTAGGGAAGGAAAAAATGAAATAAGATGGGATCAGGAGAGAAACAAACCATACGAGACTCTTAATCTCACAAAACAAACTGAGGGTTGCTGGTGGGAAGGGGGTTAGGGAGAGGGTGGTTGGGTTGTGGACATTGGGGAGGGTATGTGCTATGGTGAGTGCTGTGAAATGTGTAAGACTGATGATTCACAGACCTGTACACCTGGGGCTAATAATACATTATATGTTAATTTAAAGAAATAACAAAAACGGGATAAAGTGAGGAGAATGACATAGGCATTGTGACAGATAGCATTAGGTCACTGACCTTGTGAGAATGTCTGCTTCCCAACTGTGGTTTAATGGGAGTAACTGAAACTGCAGAAAGTGAGACTGTAGATAAGTGACACTACTGTATTATATTATTCCAATATATGAAATGACCAGAATGGGCAAATATACAGATGGCAAAGTATATTATAGTTGCCAGGGCTGAGGAGAGGGCAAAGAGCGACTGCTAAGGAGTATGGGGTGTCTGTGGGGGATGATGAAAATGTTCTGGAATTAGAGAAGGGTGAGAGTTGTACAACACGATGAATATTTTTTTTCTAAACTGTAGATTAGAGGTTAGATTTTATGCTATGTAAATATCTTACTAAAGTTGGTATAAAATGTCTAAGGGCAAATAAAGAAAGGCATTAAGACAAATCATGGTTCTTTGTCCTTAAAAATGTTGTAATTCATTGTGGACTAGGTGGACAAGTAAATGAATAATTATGTTCCATGTTCCAAAACTGTTATTGCAAGTATTAGGGAACCATAATATCACACACCAACATTTTGAAGAAATGCATAACAATAATGTCTGTGATACATTGTGTTGCCAACAGCTCACATGTATTAGAGCACAGTAACTGAAAAACTTCTATTACATAGTGCAATAGAATGTGTGGGCTTAGGTCCTTTCCTGTCACCCTAACCTGAAGCAGAATATTCCAGGGTCTATTTTAATACACAGTAAATCTTTTTATCTCAAATATTTCCTTTCACTCTCCAGTAAAATTGTTCATCCAGTACTTTAATTCAACCTACATTTGTACAGCCTTCTAACCCAATGGAGAACATGGGTTTACCACTTTTCATAAAAGAGCTTTTCATAAACAAAACAATGATAGCAAATAATTATAACTGCTATATATCCACTTTATATTCCTATGTTTATGTAGAGGGTAGACCTTTCCCTGTTGCTAACGTTAGATTCCTGAAGAAAAGGTAAGAAAGTAAGGACTGAAGGTTTCAGATCTTTTGTTTTGTTTTTAACAAAATAAAACTAAACAAAATCTTGAAGGATTGGTCCAAATTCAATCTGTCAAAACATTTATAAATACATTACATTCATTAAAATAAAATAGCCTAAAGAATACTATTGTTAATTTTATGATTATCATTGCTTGCTAAGATCAGAAACTTCACTAAATTCTTTGAGTGGGTTAGGTCAGTAAAGCAAGTAAATACTTTATTGTTCCCATTTTTTTTTGCTGTGAAAAATAAGATTAAGAGACATCAAGTAATTCACCCAAAGTTACAGCCAGGATTCAGAACCCAAGGAGTCAAAATCCTGGGCCTATTCTACTTTTTACTATAGCATATAACTGCATTAGATATGCTTTTCTATGCTATTAAAAAAAAGACTTACAAAGAAAAAATAATAACAGTAACTAATATTTTAAATCTACACGGTAATAGACATAATGCTAACAAGTTTACAGTATCATTTAATTGAATAAGGAGAAAGTCATGTTTAATAGAACTTAATAATAATGAGTATGCAAGATTAAATTCTATCACTAATGATGGCATGATGATGATAATGACTGTGGTAATAAAGTTGAAGAAAAAGGACATGTACATCACCATGAGAAGATGACTCTATGTCTAATTCCAAAAGCTCAATTGTTAATTTAAGGATTTAGCAGGAAGCTTATTGTCTATCAAGTATATTTTAATGGAAATACAGCATGAGTGCTTTAACTGTTTAAAGAAAGATGAAGTGAGGACTGAGTAGTCTTTTTTAAAAGGTTTCTTTTTACATTATAATATGTAGTGGAAAATCATTTACACCTTGTCTGAAGACCAAGGTTTATTAGAAGAAAAGAACAATTTCCATTTCTTTTAGGTTTTCAAGAGGTTTAAGAGTAGATTAAGACATTGCTCAATTATTTTAAGTTAGTTTCACTGTAGCTCCTATATCTGTTTTTCCTTGTCATTACTCAATGTAATAACTGGATATTTATGATCCAGTTCAGGTATCTCATTAAGGCGAAACCAGTTAATGACTTTATTTAGGTCAATGTATTGGATTCTTCTCTCAAATATTTTACAGATATTATAGTTTTGTTTATTCTTTTGTTTCCTTAGTTTCTTTGTCTGTACTAAGAAAATTACCTGTGGTCTGATTCTGTAGTTATTTTCATATTGCATCTCCCCCAAAGACTTTTTTTTCACAGTATGATTATGAAGATGAGATTTCCTATACTTCATTTAATGTAACCTTATGAATGATTTGATAGATTTTGTAATGTGATGTGAGATGAATCTGATGTAATTCTTCTTAAAAGTTTTGATTATATTTTGAATCATGTTGGTAAGTAAATGAAGTAAATAAAGTTCAAAGTAGGAGAAGATAGATACTGACATGAGAATAAATACAAATTAATCACACTGATTGGTTTTAGAATCAACACTCTGGATGAGGTATCTATTTGCTTATAAGTATTATTCAATCTCATAAAGGATAGGTCACAAAAAGGGAATAGCCATTACCCTAAATATTCTTTTCTGTAAACAGAACCAAGACAGAGTATCATGGTAGAAAGAAGTGAAAGGAATGAGCCTGTTCCGCTTTAAAAGAATAAAATTTAAAACACCACAGCAGGGGCACCTGCTCAGTCAGAGGGACATGCAACTCTTGATCTCAGAGTCATGAGTTCAAGCCCCACATTGTGCCTAAAGATTACTTAACTAAACATTAAAAATTTTTTTTAAATAAAAAATAAAACACCATAGTATATTGGGGATTTTTCTTTCCATGAAGTCATCTATAGTGGTTCATTTGTTTTTAGAAAAAAATAGCAACTCAGCTCAAATTGGCCTAAGCAAAGAAGTACTTGGTTTATATTTTCTTGCTTTAGGCATAGCTGGATCTTGCTGCTTATATTAAGCCAATCCATGAATTAAATCTCATTGGTTCTGAATCACACAATGGTATCTCCCACTCATGTTTCATCTAATCGCTATAACTGAAAATATGAAATGCTATACTTAACCATCCCTGTATCCTGTGATCATCCCTGGAACCAACGTCACCTAGACCTCATAGACTAACAGTTAATGGGTCTGGATCCTCAAGGAAAATTGGAGGGTGCTGAGTGGGAGAAAGACGAATGAATGAATGAATGTTGAACAGTCAAAATAACGGGTGTCTACTACATTACATGAAAAATAAGTGCACTAATTTATTCCAAGCTTTCTTAAACATCATCCCTTTTTAGCACTGGTAGAAAGAAGGTAATAAGACATGCTATTGCAATTCTAGCTCAGTGCTATTTTAGTTAAAAATGTATTCAGATGAATAAACTTTTTAATCAGCTACTAAGATACTCTATAACAGCAACACGTCTTGATTACTCTTCTTTCCTAACACATGTTATACCCCACACTAGAATGTACTTCATCAATTGAAGAAACTATTTTTTAATCTTACTGTTGCAAAATAATTTTGTTAGCTGTTTTATATTAAAATAACCTGGTTAATTTATTGCATTTCTGTCAATTTTATTTCTTAACAGAAGTAATATGTTTTGAAAGCAGTAAAGGAACACAATGATTGTACTTAAACACGTGGTTTCTAATACGGTCTTTCCCGAGTCTTTTATGCAGTCAATTATTTTCATTTCAAATAGAATATAACTTAAAAGATGCTTTGAGAAAACTTATTAAAAGAAACTACTCAATAGCATTGCAGGCCTTAGTAACAGAGCATTTAGAAATAATTAAGCATAAAAAGAAGCTATTCATGAAGCTTTGTTCCAAACCACACAACCTTGTTTACCTGCTTTGCTACAATTTTAACAGCTGAAAAATCACTTTCTAATCCCCTTCTATTCAAAGTCTCAATGCCCCGCTGGCAGGAACCCTGCGCTAACAGTCAGTGTGTAATCTCCTCTCAGCCTATCATTTTCTTAATTTGTTCCATTTACAAAGTAAATCTGCAAACTGACCTTTTAAATGAATAACTACACTGAAATGGCCTCAAATAATATAACTGTTAAATTACCTCCCTTTTTGTTCCTTCTGTTTCTCTCTGTAAACTGATAATTTTTGTTCTGACATCCCTGATGTTCCCTGATACTAAAATATCCATGCTGTTAATCCAATATTCTTTGGATCTGTATAAATTTACTTTACTCACATGGATAACAAGAAGTTTAAAAAGGTAATATTTATCTTTGTGAAAGGCATATATGATGAATACACCAAGTTGAAATTTGCTCTATTTGCTTCCAACCTACCCTTTTAGCCTCGTCTCCTGCCAGATAATACTATATAAAATATATTCCAGTCAGGTATGACTTCTTGTCATTCCCCTGTCTGCCATATCCTTGCAAAGCATTGTGCATGGACCAGCATTTCCTCAGGTAAGCATTGTTTGAATTCTGGAGGGATCTTGTTTCTAAGCCTCATTCTTTGAGAAGATTTGGTAATTTTTACTCCTGAAGATATCAATGTTTTCCATACAGTTTTATGTCAGAACATGCAAAGAAGTAGGACAGTTGAACAGAGCAATGAAAGATTGGAGGTTTGAAATGAATACGTTAGGGAGTGAGAAAACGTTTGATTACCCAGGATTAGGGATAGTGATTGGCTATACTAGGTTGGAGATGATGAATTTGTGCTGTCACTGGTTTATAAGCCACTGTAATTTCCTGAAGCAGTATTCAGCTGCAGTAATGATTTAAGAAGTTTGTTGGGGAACTAGATCTATTTTAGATTTTAGAGACTGAGAGGGAAAAAAATGGAAAAGTCCCAGTACCTCTATGTTTCAAAGTACGCCCATTGAGTGGGGCAATGAAATAGAGTCTAGGATATGGCCTTGAGATTAATTCTTTACAGGTGTGATATTGGGTATGATTCCCACAAAGATTTTAGACTATTTCCCCTATCACAGTAGGAATTGGCATCAAGTTTATAAGAGGAAATTCACTTTCCTTTCCAAAACGTGGAAAACAAAATTGGAAGACTAGACACAATAGTAAAGGAAATTTTAGAATTCACTAAAGCTGCATGTCATAAGTCTCAGTAAAGAGTAAGAAGGGTGCCTGGGTGGCTCAGTGGGTTAAAGCCTCTGCCTTCGCCTCAGGTCATGATCTCAGGGTCCTGGGATGGAGCTCCGCATCGGGCTCTCTGCTCAGCGAGGACCTGCTTCCCCTCTCTCTCTGCCTCCTTGTGATCTCTCTCTCTCTGTCAAATAAATAAATAAAATCTTTTAAAAAATGAATACATAGAATGAATAAGAAATGAATAATGATGAAGAAATGAATAAGAAAAATAATGTTGATTTAACAACAGCAGTACCAGTAATTCTCCCTGGCCCTGTAGTAGGTTAGAGTGGGAAACTGAGCCATTTCTACCCTAGAAGGTAACAGAGTTGCCTTCCATTTTCACCATGGACCAAAGATGGAAGAGGTGGAAAATACTGATGGCATGATAAGGATAAAGGCTGTCCCTCAGTTTCAAAGTCTACATTGATAAGAATTTTTTCTTGTATATCTGGAGGACTCTCTTCCAGAATGTTCAGAAGATTTAGTTTCCAATATTCCCCCTTCTGGATAAAGTTAGTTAATGTTCCCAGAAGAACCCAGACTTCATAAGGTGGTAAAAATAGAGATAGCTGCAGTGGATTGAAAGAAAACGCCTTTGATTCGAGTTTCCCAGGTGATTTCTTAATTACTACCCTTACTTCCCCATGGAAATACAGTATCTCTCTGTGGCTATAAAGATAAAGCATTACTGGAAAAGCTATGTGGCCACTGGGGAAATGGCCCTCAATTGGAATTTTTCCCAGGTGAACTAGAAGAGATTGGATGGTTATCCAATAGCCTACTGCCAAGAGAATCACAGCAGATGGCATTTGATCCCTACAGGGTAATTTATTTCATTTTCCCACCATGCTATATATCACTAATTCAGTCATTTCCTATTACTTAATTATTGCTTTTTAGACTGCATTTTCAACATCTGGTACAACACACCGTGTTATTTAAACATTTTCCACATTCAAGACTTTCCACTAAAATGCATTTGTCTTGCAAATAAGATAACCAGGAAAGTACATTTAAGAATATGATGGTTTGGGAAAACACCTAATATCAGAGTAAATTTTTTTATTGTGGTTTTATATTCTCTCTTCTATTTAAAGAGAGACCTGCTGCTATCCCTGCTTGTGCTCTCTCTCTGTGACAAATAAATAAGATCTTAAAATAAATAAATGAATGAATAAATAAATAAAAATAAATAAAGTGAGTTCCCTTGATATGTTGGGAACAGTATCAGGCATTTTCCATTTTGGGTAGCAGTGAGCTGACTGCCCTTCAGGTAGATAATTCTGACTGCCCTTCAGGTAGATAATTTAATCTTATGTATTTAGATATATGAAAATAATTTTCATAGAAAAACAGATGGGATATAAGAGGAACACGTGTTCTAGTTCCACTGTACTAATGACTGCAATATTATTCCGCATATGGCTAGTATGAAGCTCCTGTGAATTATAGAATTGGAGGCCCTGACTGGTGGAAAAAACCCGAGATGTCATCCTAGCTGGTCTCCTTTCCAATAAACAACTATTTTCTACTGGATTCCATAACATTACTATCTGTTTTAAACATTTCTACTGAAGAAATGTTTATCATTCTAAGCTATGTATTTAAGCTATATTACTTAAGTCTATAGATTTCCCTTTAAAAAAGCATTCGTAATATGTATCATTATAACTTAATAACGTTTTTTAAATTCACTATTACTTAATATAATTACTACTTCTTTTAACTTTGAATTAAGCACACATTTGATAAACATGCCTTCTATGTTCCAGGTTGTTCTTCCCTCCAGATGATCTACACAGCGCACCACTCTGGTACAGTTGCAAAACCAGCTACATATACCCCTAACTTTATTTTGATGAAGCCCACATTTGGCCAGATAATTCAGCTGTTACATGTTGTCAGCTGAAGGATACAAAAGAGAATACAACAGTATTCAAAAACATTGCATAATATCAGGTAACTATGGTGGAAGATAATTTAATAGTTCAGGTAGATAGATCACTAAAATCAAGGAAGTTCAAAATCAGTGACAAAGACAGCCATGTTAGCTGACTGGAAGGTTCAAATAGCAGTGGAGTGATATTGAGCAATTTTAGCAATTTTATCTAAGTTAGCAATATATCTAAAATAGAAATTATATCCAAATGGAACAATTAAGCAATACCTATCTAAATTCTGGAATAAAGTTTTAAGAACCAGACTTTAGGAGAAGGAGTCCTATACCCACGAGATCAAGCAATAAGTTTTAGAATTAGGGGATGGAGATCAGAACCTAGCAGAAAATTTGTCAAGAAATAGCATCACCAAGACAAAAATCAGAGAAGAGAAACCAAAAAAGACTCTTAATCATAGGAAACAGAGGGTTGCTGGAGGAATGAGGTAACTAAGAGATGGACATTAAGGAGGGCACATGATGTAATAAGCACTGGATATTATATAAGACTGATGAATCACTGACCTCTACCTCTGAAACTAATAATACATTATGTTAGTTAATTGAATTTAAATTTAAAAAAATTTTTTAAATAGTTGCACTATAAATGTTGACGGACATGAATTAGTAAAAATAGGAACACAGTAATTTAACTAGAGCATAAGGTCAGAGACAAAAAAATAATGAAGATAAAATTGTGCTGAATTGTTGTACTGCTGAATTTGCTGGGCTTTTAATACTTTGTACAATAAATGATATCAAATCCATAGCCTGAGCCAGATCTATCTGTGCCTACAGCTAGGGCTTCATTTGATGGATTTAGGAACAAGGAACCAGGCAGGTCATTCCAGAATTTAATGTACTGAATCTGAAGAGTTAGTGTTAAGATGATTCCCTGGATTGCTGAAGAGTTTATTTATAGAAAAATTTTATGTTCGTTTACCTCCCTAGTAATCATCTAGTCCAGAAAATGGCAGGTCACAATAGGCCCATTATAAAATACTTAATACTATAGAATTCTGGTTCTTCAATACTACTCTTCTAAGGGAGTACTACTTCATTTTCTGGGTCTAGAACAGCAACTGCCCAGTAACTTCAAAATGCTAATTATACTTTACATTTAAAACGATTATTACATTTGAGTCTTGTGATAAAGTGCACTATACTGTGAGTTCTAAATACTGATTTAAAACCAGAGTTTGCCCAGAAATAGATGATAAACATAATTCAAGTCATCATTTCTATTAAAAGGAACAACAATAACTAGCCTACCCATTCACATAACCTTGTAAAAGTTACAATAAATAATAAATGTAAATGTGAATGCAAGACATGAAAGGACTCTGCTTAGTTTGTAGTCTAATGTCCATTCAATTCAGAGATTCTTCCTTAACGATACATGGTAATTTACTTTCTATTTCTCATCATATCACAAGGACCATATAAAGTTATTAGTTGAGTAGAATATAACTTCCACTAGGAATTAAATATACAGAATAGTACATATTTATCTTAAGTATAAAAATAGCTATAAAATAAGGACACAACGGTATTCAGTAACATCAAATAATAATATCTAACATCCATTAAACACTGTGATAGAACACTACCAAAGATTCTTTATGAATTTTCTGTAACACTATGCTTGAGGTATTCCAATCACTATTTTACAGCTTTAAAAAAAAAAAAAAAAAAGGCTACTATGGTTCAAAGTAAGACGTTCAAAGTGGAAGAATTGGGAATTGAATTCAGGCCAACCCATCTTTAAATCTTTAATGCGCACTGTGTAAGACTGGGTATGTAGGAACACATGGGGGGATAAGCATATTTCTGTGTAAGCTATCATATATCATACAGCACTTCAAAACTAATGGTAATAATTATGAGCTGTTATCCTGAATCCCTCATACTTTGCACAGTGCTTAGAACATTGCTGAATTCTCTCTTTCATAAGACATTTAGGTAAGCCCCAGGCAGATTGGGTTAAAGCACTGGCTTTGTTCTAGCCTTATATGACCTTTACCAACTCCATAACACAGTTTCTCTTTTGCCTAGATACTGTCCAGTGAAGTGAAGCTATAACCAAGAATAATTTGTCTATACTTCAGACAAGCCAAAATTTTCCCATTCTCATTTAATGTGTTATTTTGGTACCTCTATGCCTTTCCTTGTGCATTTCTTCTACAACATCTGTCTATATAATGCCAGTCTAAGGTTTGTGCTGGTTGACATTTATTCAAGTAAAACTATTTCCTTCTACAATTCAGTTTCTTAGAATTATACTTACATTGGACATAGACCTGTGCTTTTCCCCAAATTCCCTCAACTGCTTTCTTTATTTCTCTTGGTTGAAGCTCCACTTTGCTGGCTTTCCTCTTTACTTCTAGGCTTGGAAGAAATGCCCACCATGGACATGGGAACTGCCTCTAGAAGTGACTGTCAAGGGAACTGATGATGCAACTTGGAGGTTCAGTGAGTAAGTTTGCTGTGGAATGAAGCAAGCAAGGGGATGTGTGTGAAGGGAGACAGCCAGTAGGTAAATTATCCCACCTCTTGCTATTCAGGGAATCTTAAAAGGCGTTTCTGTAAACAAATGATCACCCCTTGAGGGACCTGGGTATCTCTTCACAGCTCCTTGGGAAATGAGTCAAGCTTCCCATTGTTTTACATCTTTCCTAACTTCACCTTCCTTTCCCTCAGCATTCTCCCTGATGAACCTTCCGCATGCTAATCTTTGCCTGAGCTTTGCTTTCTAGAAAGCTGCAATAAAACGATTACTTAAGAATGTATTAATTTTTGTCTTCATTACTGTTAGGTCAATGGTTTTCAGAATATTTAGTCAAGGAACCATTACTTCAAATATTTTAAGAGGGAGATCAACATACTTAACTCTGCCAGATTGAGGCAGGGTGGTGTGTGTGTCCGTGTGTGAGTGTGTGTTAAGGACACCTGGAATCCCACCCTTTCATCTCCCTTTCCTTTGGGAAATGCTGAAGTACATCTTATGAACTCTTAGAGCTTACCTCCCAGGGAATGACTTAGAAGTGCTCTATTTCCATTGTTCTTTGTTATTGCACACCCCTGTGAAAATGTACGGACTTCTGAGATAAGATTGTCCTCCAATGAAGCTAGGACTTCTAGTACTATGTTGAATAGCAGTGGTGATAACGGACATCCCTGCCGTGTTCCCGACCTTAGCGGAAAAGCTTTCAGTTTTTCTCCATTGAGAATGATATTTGCGGTGGGTTTTTCATAGATGGCTTTGATAATATTGAGGTATGTGCCCTCTATCCCTACACTTTGAAGAGTTTTGATCAGGAAGGGATGCTGTACTTTGTCAAATGCTTTTTCAGCATCTATGGAGAGTATCATATGGTTCTTGTTCTTTCTTTTATTAATGTGTTGTATCACATTGATTGATTTGCGGATGTTGAACCAACCTTGCAGCCCTGGAATAAATCCCACTTGGTCGTGGTGAATAATCCTTTTAATGTACTGTTGAATCCTATTGGCTAGTATTTTGGCGAGAATTTTTGCATCTGTGTTCATCAAGGATATTGGTCTGTAGTTCTCTTTTTTGATGGGATCCTTGTCTGGTTTGGGGATCAAGGTGATGCTGGCAGAGGACATGAACAGACATTTCTGCAAAGAAGACATCCAGATGGCCAACAGACACATGAAAAAGTGCTCCATATCACTCGGCATCAGGGAAATACAAATCAAAACCACAATGAGATACCACCTCACACCAGTCAGAATGGCTAAAATTAACAAGTCAGGAAATGACAGATGCTGGCGAGGATGCGGAGAAAGGGGAACCCTCCTACACTGTTGGTGGGAATGCAAGCTGGTGCAACCACTCTGGAAAACAGCATGGAGGTTCCTCAAAATGTTGAAAATAGAACTACCCTATGACCCAGCAATTGCACTGCTGGGTATTTACCCTAAAGATACGAACGTAGTCATCCGAAGGGGCACATGCACCCGAATGTTTATAGCAGCAATGTCTACAATAGCCAAACTATGGAAAGAACCTAGATGTCCATCAACAGACGAATGGATAAAGAAGATGTGGTATATATACACAATGGAATACTACGCAGCCATCAAAAGAAATGAAATCTTGCCATTTGCGACGACGTGGATGGAACTAGAGGGTATCATGCTTAGCGAAATAAGTCAATCGGAGAAAGACAACTATCATATGATCTCCCTGATATGAGGGAGAGGAGATGCAACATGGGGGGTTAAGGGGGTAGGAGAAGAGTAAATGAAACAAGATGGGATTGGGAGAGAGACAAACCATAAGTGACTCTTAATCTCACAAAATAACCTGAGGGTTAATGGGGGGAGGGGGGTTGGGGGGGTGGGATTATGGACATTGGGGAGGGTATGTGCTATGGTGAGTGCTGTGAAGTGTGTAAACCTGGCGATTCACAGACCTGTACCCCTGGGGATAAAAAGATATTATATGTTTAAAAAAAAATAAAACTTAAATAAAAAAAAAAAAAAAAAAAAAAAGATTGTCCTCCAATGTAAACTTAGCGGGAAGGCTTCGTAAAAGTAAATGGAAATGGGGGAAGACTGTCTATTCTTTGCTATTTTACAGTTCTTTCTCTCTCTCTCTCCCATATTTTCCAAATATTTGTGAGGAAGAGAATGACATATTCTGAGAACTCCCTGAAAAACTGCCAGTAATGGCCAGCAATCCCTGTACCCACGAATGAAAGATTACTCCAAACTTTCCTGTGAAAGAGAGGAGAAACTAATGGAGTCAACGCTCAAAGACCAAGACCTTTTGCTCTTCTTTGCTCCTGCTTTTATGGTCCTTCAGGATAATTGCAAATCTTTATCACTGTTTCTCAAACACATGATGTGTGACAAGAGGTCTCACTGAAACTGGGAGGATCTAAGAGAAAGATAGATGCACTAATCTGTGTGTTCCATGAGTTCTGCTAAACGCAGCCCAAGAGACAATGCATACATCTCTTAGATCACAGGGCAGCTGTTTGGGCTGAGAAAGCTTAGCGGAAGGTAACTCCCCTTGGCATGCCAACCATGAGTGGTCACTCAGGCCTCTGCATTCCCAAGGCCCACGCCCTTCTCCAAAACCCTCCTTCGCCCCCAGCAGCCTCTGTGTTACATTTTAGCAAGCAGGTATTCTGGTCGATTTCATGCTCTACATTAACCCCAATAAAAAACAGTCCTCCATTTCTTAGAAGATTTCTACTTTTTTTGTTTCTTTTCTTTTTTTTTTCTTTCCCAGGTCCCATTGCATGTTACCTACTCTAGAGTTAGTGGCTGTTTTGTTTCATTTTGTTTTTTTTAAATGGACCCTTACATTTGGGGCGCCTGGGTGGCTCAGTGGGTTAAAGCCACTGCCTTCGGCTCGGGTCATGATCCCAGGGTCCTGGGATCAAGCCCCACGTCGGGCTTCCTGCTCAGCAGGGAGCCTGCTTCCTCCTCTCTCTCTGCCTGCCTCTCTGCCTACTTGTGATCTCTGCCTGTCAAATAAATAAATAAAATCTTTTAAAAAATATATATATATTTATATAAATGGACCCTTACATTTGCATATATGTGTTATAGAAGTATTTTTAAACTATAAAGGGGTAAGCAAATTTAAGTATCATAAGAATTATAAGAGCTCTCCTTAATTTTAACACTGAACTATCCAGATACAATTATAGAAAAGCTTTACTGGAACTTGCATTTCATGAATACCTAAAATTCAACCCAATCAGCATTTATAGAGAACATACTTTAAGATCCTTTACTAAGAAACAAAGTCACACAAACAGAAATAAGGTCTCAGAGTCCACTAGAAAATGTGAACAAGTTTACAAGAACGACCCAATTCAGCTTGTGATGATGTTTCATATGACAGATAAAAACAAAGTAGTATGAGATCACAGAGGTGGTAAGTGATTCATATTGACTGAGAGGATCAAGGAAGACTTCATGGAGGAGATGCCATTTGAGCTGGAACTTAAAACTATTTAAATACCTAAGAGCCCCAGCTTGTGCTCTCTCTCACTCTGTCAAATAAATAAATAAATAAAAATCTTAAAACACACACACACACACACACCCTAAGAGATAAAAGGTACAGAGAGAGGAGCGTGAGCAAAGATGTGGAGGTTTGATATGCTTAGATCACAAGTATTCCGAGAAGGAGGCTAGCTTTCACTCGTAAGACAATTACCACCAGTAGTCAAAACATTTTAGAGGCAGAATGCATTATTATAAATCATACTGAAGTGCTACTCCACAGTTGCAGATTTTTTTTTTTAATGCTTGACACATGTTCGGTACATTTTGCACTTGTAAACATTATGTAATGTCCAACAAGGCTTATAGGGTGCCTTGATTAAGATCTACAGAAGTGTGAATGAAGTCCACTGATATATGCCTCAGACATTTAAATTTTCTAACCAAAAAATGCTATTCCAACTGTGTAAATAATTCTAGGATCCAAAAATATCAAATGAAAGTGGCTAGAGCATCACAGGAATTTTAGAAGAGTGCCTCTCGCAGCTATGGGAACAAAGTGGGCCCTAATTACTTTGTACCTTTAGGACATTTTGGATCATTTAAAGTCCATGTTAAACCAACAGACTCTTCCCAAGATTCCCACCTCCCATCAATGCTGATCAGAGAACGTACAAAGAAGGCCAGCTGCTCACCCCTTCCAGAGCCATCCCTGCTTCCTGACAGCCCTTGTTGCCTTACCACACCTCCAGTATTCTTCAAGCAGCATCAGATCTGTTCAGAATCTAGGTCTGTTTAGACTCAGTCTCTGCTTCTGTGCTATTCTGAAAGTCAAAGGAGAGATTTCCCAATTAAACCAGAACATGTGCAGCTATGCTTGCAAATGTGTCACATTAGCTTGGATTCAAGTATAAGTCAGAAAACCTGTAGTCAACCTCCTACTTACATCTGTGAATAAGCACATAAGCAACGGCAGGGTTGTTCAGGCTAAACAGATGGATGGTCCTGTCAGGAACAGATTGCAGGAGAGCTAGCATGTAGGATGGAATGCCACCCCCTCTGAACTGAGAAACATATTCAGTAGCAGGAAAGACGTCCTTTTTAATGTAGATATTCTTTTTTAATTCTCCACATTTAACAGTTTCTAAGGAAAGGTTAAATCCTTGTGTCCTCCATTTTTTTTGTTAGTTTCATTTTATTTATTTCATTCTGCTGGGTTCAGATTATATTACAGCCACTTAAATTAATCACCATTATTCAGGCCTTTTAAGGCTGTACAATCAACAAACATCAACGTAGCTGACTAGCAGAAAGACTGTGATATAAAGAATACATAATATATTTTACACTGAACAAACCAAGTGAATGAAGTTATATTCTGGTTTTCATAAATAATCTAAAAATGATTATTTAAAATATTTTTATATATCTAACATTTCTAAATCTGAAATATCTACTATACCATTCTTTTAGGTGAACACATACATAAAATTTTCAGATAAATAAATTTACTCTTTCTGGTAAATATAAAATAATCCTGGATGGCACATGGAATTAATGTATTTCAAAGATATTTTGTTAATGAAAATAAAACTTCTCTCTATGGTAGTTTAACAAAATTCTTCCTATTTGGGGTCAAAAAAATTATTTTAAATGAGAACTGCATTTCATAACTCCATCTCTAACAGCTGAATTGATCAAATGAGTTAATAGGAAGGAAAAATCTTAATAAAAATCTGATTGCATTATTTGCTTTTGGGGAGGCATGTGTTAAACTACTTTATACACCTCGAAAGCAGAAGATGACCTCCATTCTACATTTAATACAGAATTTATCACTTGAGGAATGAGAAGGTTTCAGGGAATTATAAAGTTTTGTTTTATAGTGAATAAAAAGATTCAACTGACAACTGCTCAGTTGTACAATTTTCTTATTCTCTTTTGAATATTAAAGTCCTTCTTAAAATGGTGTTAGGAGAAAAAAAGAGTAAATCTATTTATAAATTCAACATTTACTGGGTTTGTGTGTTTATACAACACAATTTAGTTGTATTGAACTAAAGGTTTTCTATAGTGAGTATATAGCGTTTTTAAGGAAAGGAATTTTAGTTTTCACACATACTTACATTAGTTGGATAAAATAATTATATAGACTCTTTGGATTGTAATTTCAAACTTGGCATATTTATAATTACCTCTCAAGGTAAAGAGATTACCCTTAAAACTATTCGCAGTTGAAATATTCACCTATTATTATAGCCAATGGGAGAATCAAAGTAAAGAAGGGCTATTAAATGAATTACTTGTATTCATTCAATTAACAAGTTTTTATTAAGCAATGTTCCACTAAAAGTGTTTATTAAGCAATGATATGTGCCAGGAATTCCCAAGACCCATTGTCTATTTACAGGGAGCCCATAGACTAATGCTTGATGTTGATGTACAAATAAAAATATTAATGAAATATAAGTGCTAGAGGTGAGGAAATTTCCAAGCAAAGTATTAAAGATGTGACCTGGTTTCTTCCTAATACTTAAAATAAAACATGAAGAAGAGAAAGATAAATTGAAGCAATAATTATCAAATAAAAATAAACAAACAATACAAGACTTAAAAATGGGAAATTTTTAGCCTATCCAGAAGGTAGGAAATTCTAAGAGATTCACAATCCAGAAAGCATGCCTTCAAAAAAAAAAAAAAAAAAGTTGAGTTTGGCTAAGTAATCTTTTGCCAGTGCCTCAAAAAGATCAAAAGAACAGACTTTTCAATAAAATAAAAGATTCATTGTAAAGACTGACAGTGGACTCAGATCTCCTTAATCAAACAAGAGAATATCTAGAAGGCTTAATGGCATACTCTCTCAGCAATCTCAGAAAGAGCCAAAGATCTGTGGCCCAGCCTCTTGGCTAATGGATTAAATACATGTTATATACACAGGAAACCCACAAAGGTATTGAGAATGTTACATCAGCAAAAGCTCTGTCTCTGATTGAGACAGAGTATTTAAAGAAAGAAGAGTATCAAAACCCCAGAATTCTGCGAGTAAGAAACAGGATGACAAGTAATTACCTGGAAATACGTGGTACCTCTCATGATAAAAGGACGGCTCAGAGGGTGGAGCTGTGAACCCATAAGAGCTTGAAGCCATAGAAAATTATTCCCAGGCCTTGATGGAGTGGAGTTTGCCTGAACGTATTTTGCAATTGCCTGGAATCATAACTCCTTTATTCTTTCCATTTTTCTCCATTTTCGAGTTGGAATGTCTATGAATGTTATTCTATGCCTGTCTTATCATTTGGGAATAGATAATTTATTTCTCTAGTTTCACAGGTAGACAAGTAGAGATTATGTCACAATTATCATGAGATTACAAGCAGAGCCACATTTATACATGATTTATGGGATGTAGATGATGAGATTTGGAACTTTTGAGCTGCTAAGATTTAGATGAGATTTCAGACCTTGAGTTAATGATGTAGTGGGTTGAGATCTTATGTGACTTTTGAATGAGAAATATATTTAAGGTCGTTGCAAAGTTTTGGGGATCAGAGAGCAGACTATGGCAGGCAGAATAGTGGTCCCCCAAAGATGTCCGTGCCCTAATTCCTGGCATTTGCAAATATGTTAACTCACATAGGAAAAGAGACGTTCTAAGTGTGATTACGGGTAGGACCTTGAGATCAGGAGATTTTCCTTGGTTATCAGGGGTGACCCAATCTAATCATGAGTCTTTAAAAGGAAAGATCCTGGGCGCCTGGGTGGCTCAGTGGGTTGGGCCGCTGCCTTCGGCTCAGGTCATGATCCCAGGTCCTGGGTTCGAGGCCCACATCGGGCTTTCTGCTCAGCAGGGAGCCTGCTTCCTCCTCTCTCTCTGCCTGCTTCTCTGCCTACTTGTGGTTTCTCTCTGTCAAATAAATAAATAAAATCTTTAAAAAAAAAAAAATAAAAAATAAAAAATAAATAAATAAATAAAAGGAAAGATCCTTTTGGGGCTGCATCAGAGATATGTAATATGAGAAGGATTCAAAGCCCCCATTGCTGTTTCAGAGATGTAGGGACTGCATACAGACTGGGAAGAGGTCTCTGGAAGATACAAGCAATTCTTAGATGACTGCCAACAAGAAAATGGAGCTCACTTCCACAATTGCATGGAAATTAATTCTACCAACAACTCAAATGAGCAAGAAAGCAGGTCTTCTCTAGAGTATCCAGAAAGAAATATAGCCACCAGCACCTTGATGTTAGCCCAGTGAGACTGGTGTCACATTCTGACCTACCAAATTGTTGGATGATAAATTTATATTACTTAAGCCACTAATTTTATGATAATTTATTATGGCAATAATAGAAAACTAATACAGGGGCCATGAAACAAATGAAAGTTAAGCATAGTCTTAAGGTACTGAACAAAAATGTACCATGAAAGAGCAAGATAAAGCAGCTTCAAAGGTATGGTTTTTCATGTGGAACTAAACCAATAATTGCCATCAGACAAACAGGAGAGACAGATGCTGCTGTAGGTGTAATAAGTATAATAACTCTCAGATAATACTTTCCTAGTGCATCAAGCACTGTGCTAGGTAGAGTTCTCTTGTCATTGTTTGTTTTATGTGGAAAGTAAAATAGTACAAGATTTAAGTAATATATATATATATATACATATATATATATATTATAAGCATTTAAAGTCATTGATATATCCAGTGTCATATATCTAAAGTAAGTTGGATAGATGAATTTTTATCAAAAAATATATTTGGGAATAATCAGCACATGTATTTACATAGTATCATGAATGCAAATGAACCCATACAAGGACATAGTTTGAGTAAGAAGATAGTTAAGGATGGGACCAAAGAAAGATTATGTTTTAAGACAGGAAGAAAAGCTAGTGATACAATCTAGTGAAATGTTTCAAAACTAAGTATTATGTTTATGTTGACCAAGAAAACTTTAAAAAGAACTTAAAGAACACAGATTTCTCAACTGTCAAATACAGAAGAGACGTCAAGTAGAAAAAAAAACTAAAAAGGAACAAGTGGCTTTACCAATTAGAAAATATCGATTTTAGTAAAAGCAGTTCTCATAAAGTGGTAAAGTCAGAAGACAATTTCTCCAGGTATTCAAAGGTTTACAGGAGGTGAGAAAGCGGAAAGAGAGAAGAAAAGTAGTCTACAATTTCAAGATGCTTGGCTAAGAAGGCAAGAAAGTCTGTTGGTGATGTGGGATGGAGTGGGAGTTTTTTTCTATATAATTTAACATGCATATTGGCAGAAAAGAGAAAGATAGCAGGGAGGGAGATTTTGAATATGACTAGAAAGAGGGAAATAGAAAAAAATAATGATCCTGAGGAAAGGAATAGGTTCAAGGGGACAGGGTGAAAGCTTAGTCTTGGTTAAGAAAAAGTTTCACCTACTAGGAGACTACAGATAAAATATGAGCGATGAAGAGATTTATTGGAAAGCAGATGGGAGGAGAAGTCAAAAACATTCATACCAGAGAACTTGTGCAATGTGTGAAATGCACATGTTTATCTTTTGGAAGGAGAATTTGAATAGGGTAAGAACTATTGAGGAAACAGTTGTTTTAATACCCCTGAGAGAAATGAGAGAGTCACTGACCAGGAATAATGTAAAAACCCAAGAACCAAGTGGTGATTTAATCATGTCAATGAGAGTGAAGATGAAGTTAAAGCCATAAAATCTGGAACATCAGTAAAGATAGAGAAGTCAGTAGGAAGCTAATACAGATGGAAAAAAGTAATGGATCAAAGACAGCACATTTGGAAAATTATCATGGTTATAAAACATGTACAGAATCCTAAGAATACATGGACTATCACAGGAATTATAAAGCAAACCAATCTGATTTGACTCTTGCTTCTAAATTTGGAGAGTTTTGATGATTTGTGGTACTTGGAATTAACAGTGTTGTGTTGGGTACATCATGAGTTTTAGAGCTGCATTTCCCAGAATCCAATTATATTTGTGTAATTATTAAATAGGTGGGTTGCTAAATAAGCAAATGTGAGAATGAATGCAATTAATATGTTTCAGTTTTCTCACCTATAAAATATAAAATGGGTAGATAATAATTTATACTTCATGACCAGGAGTTTTATATTTGTATACTGATGAAATACATCTAACAGAATTTAGAGCAGTACCCAGAACATACTAGTTGCTTAATATATTTCACATATAATCATTGTTGCTGTTGTTAGTATTGTCAGTAGCACTGTGGGTTTTTTGTTGTGTTTTTTGTTTTTTTGTTTGTTTGTTTGTTTAGTTTTAATTAACCTACAGTGCAACATTGGTTTCAGGAGTAGAATTCAGTGATTCATCACTTACAGACAACACCCAGTGCTCATCACAAGTGCCCTCTTTAATACCCATCATCCACCTAGCCCATCCCCACCCACCTCCCTCCACAGTAGTATAGTGTTAATGTTTTGTCAAACATTAAATGAAAGGTCTTATTGTCAATTGAGGGATGATAGCAGTAACAGTGCTGGCTTTCCAAACTGAAAGCTGAATATGTGAAGGGAAGAAAGACTCCTCTAAGAATGATAGGGACGGGGACATTTTCATTAATTTTCTATTTGATACAAATGTAGTGATTCAAAGGGGCACATGTACCTGAACGTTTATAGCAGCAATGTGCACAATAGCCAAACTATGGAAAGAACCTAGATGTCCATCAACAGATGAATGGATAAAGATGTGGTATACACACACAGACACACACACACACACACACACAATGGAATACTATGCAGCCATCAGAAGAAATGAAATCTTGCCATTTGCAATGACATGGATGGAACTAGATAGTATTATGCTAAGCAAAATAAGTCAATCAGAGAAAGACAGTTATCATATAATCTCTCTGATATGATGAATTTGAGAGGAAACGGGGAGTCATGAGGGGAAGGGAAGTAAAAAAATGAAACAAGATGGGACCAGGGAGGGAGACAAAACATAAGAGAATCTCAATCTCAGGAAACAAACTGAGGGTTGCTGGGGGGCTGGAGGGAAGGGTAGGGTGGCTGGATTATGGACATTGACATGGTATGTGCTATGGTGAATGCTATGAATTGTGTAAGACTGATGATTCACAGACCCGCACCCTTGAAGCAAATAATACATTATATGTTAATTTAAAAAATTTCTATTTGAATGATCAATATTCCCTGTTTGCATAATGGAGACTATGAAACCACATTTTGGCCTATGTCAGCAGCTGTCCCTTGAAATAATCTGACTAATTTCCTCCATCACTTACTACAACTCCTGAAATTGCTTCATTGGGTTTACTCCTTAAGAACTAGGTGCAGACATGAGAGCTTTGTTTTGGTTACAGATCTATAAAAGTGGTCTTTTGTAGATCACTTTAGGATAGTTGACTTTGTAAGATTATGTTATTACTCTTGTCACTAGGAGATTTTATATTTCCTCTCACAGATTCTGATAGGATGGAAGGACTTTCTTACAGAAGGAGAAGTGGAAAAAGGTATTACAAGCAAGCACTCCCTTGATAAGGTTGCAGCGAAAGGTAGAACAATTTGAAGACCATTCAAAGATGGCAAAATAATATGTAAAACCTATTGAGAATCATGAGGATTTGGGATAAAAACTACCTACAGAAATTCTTCTGATGAACAGGATTGAAAACACAAAACTTGGAAATCCTTTAAAAGGAATGAATGATGAGAGAGATATAACTTAAAAGAAAAGGACTTAGATAGCATTAATCATGAAAATTGTCAATCCAGTATATGATCCTGAACACACACATTTCTAACAATTGCAGCTGCTCAATGGCTGATCCAGCAACTTAGCCCTTTAAAGAGCGCTTACTCAAGGACCATTTTATGTCAGTCACTTTGATGTGCATTTGATAGAAAGACCAAATACCTGCTCCAAAAAGATTGCATTCAATTTGATTTTATCATCGGAAGAATCACCCTGAAGTTGGAATAAGTCATCCTATGGGCAGCAAATTGAGCAGGGAACTATTCAACTCTATTCAACTCTAGAAATGTGTTTGCTAAATTGAAGACAATGAAAGGAGACACATGGATTTCCTCAAAGACTTTAAAATTTATTTCAAAAGAGAGGTATTGCATAGCTATGAACTTCTTGGGAAAAGAGCATGTTCCTCAAACTAGCTGGGACAGAAGGTGCCAACAAAATTTATTGAGTAAAACTATGGTGTTTTAAGAGAAAAAGCAGAAGACTGTTCCATCTTCTCTTCTGGGATGATCCACATCTACTTTGATTTTTATCTTTCCTAAGGTCTTGGGTCATGATCCATGTTACATTGAAAATACTAATAATATTTTTCATTCTATAGTTAGTACTGAAATTTTTTAAATGACACTTTTCTGGAACTTTTAACTTTAAATGTGTAGCTTATAATGTCATATTCATAATAAGCACATATTCATAACAATAAGTATTAATTACCACTGCATTATTTTTCTTACCAATTTTCAGCTATCACATGTCAATGGTTAATTTTTTGTTTTGTTTTCATTATTCCCCCTTCCTATATGGAAAATATTTTAATGAAGAAAGAAAACAGGTCACTTCAGGAAATTTAATGTGTTAATACTTTTGTTTCTTCTTGATAAAAGTTTGGGCCAATATGTTCACCTTATGTAGCAGAAAAAGGAGGCCAAACTGAAGGTCCCACAACCTAAATAGTCAGGGATACATTATAGCTTCTCTCTGTTCATAAATGCATTTAGTTCTATTTAATAGAATTTTCTTCTTTAAATCTGCCTCTTAGAATGAATCCTTAGATGAAAATAACCAATAAATAAACTCATAAAAGAGTATAGGAAAACAAAGTCGATAGATGATGTAACCTAAAAAATGAATCTAATAATTTTTGCTGCTCTATCCTCCTGATAGCTAGGTAGAACATTTAAATACACAATTTTAATAACATGTACTCTTCTTCAAAAATCAGCACCAACTAAAAGTTTTACAACAAAGATCTTTTTTACATTCTAATTCTTTTAACTTTTAGATATGAATACAGGAAAGAAAGACTACAGACTTATAATTTAATTCTTTTAACTTTTAGATATGAGTATAGGAAAGAAAGGCTACAGATTTATAAATTAAGTTTATCTGCTACTCTAACAAAATTATCAATATTTTCCTCATAATATCTCCATTAGAGTTAAGTGAGAAAAATTAGCTTCCAGAAACAAGTGGAAATACCAACTTTCAACTCTGACTATCTTCATAGCAGGCCGTGGGTTATTTCAGTACTCCTATTTTTCAGGTAATTTATGTACAGAAGAATAATGTTATCTTCCTCAAAAAATTAAAAAAAAACAACACTTGCCTTTATAAAACTGCTTACAAGAAATTTTTCTTTTTGTCTTTTCTCCTTCTGCCATATTTTCTCTTGAGTTTTAGTGTTTTCCAAACTTCATATTTGAAATGAAATAAATCAAGATCAAACTAGGGACTTCATTAAGTCATACATAGTTCAGGACTCTAAGGAAAAAAAAAAAAAATCAAACACTGAAGATCTAATGTCTGAGGCAAAACAACTACCAAATAGCCACAGTTCAGACTCTGAATAAGTTAAGCACAAGAGACAGGAGGAAATTGGGAAGAATTGATGACCCTATTTTAATTTTGGATTTGAAAGAATGTCACACCCATTCCCTGGCTTTGAAGGAAATTCTTAAAACTTTGAAACAACAACAGAAAACTTACCCTGTTTTCCTGACCTTCGGGCTAGACAATAGGACTGTGATATTAATTTTACAGACAATAGTCTCCTCATTGCTCTTGATTTTTTCACAGGTCCCCTAGGAATGCCAGTGATGTCTGCATTTGGTGTAACTAATTCTCATCAAGAAAATGACACTCATCTTGTTATATTATTTGCATTTTTGCAAAGCCATAATATTTTCTATTATTATAATGAGTTGTAGTAAGTTGACAAACTTACCATAGTAAAATGTCAGCTTTTGGATAAAAAACTTGTATATATCCCAATGATATGCATGTCGCATAAAAACCTCAGTGTCTTGCACTAATAGTGTGCCAGATGGTGCCATCTTGCTGTTAGGAAACCATGGATCTAGTGTTATATTTCAAATTAGAATGAGTTGATCTTATTATAGACTGTAAAACAGTACTAAAGTTCAGAGATGCTTCTGCAATTTAGTTCACTTATGATACAAAAATCCAAAAATTTCTAAGAGACTTTCAGAAAACTTCTGAGGCTGAAGTGGGATACTTTACTATCTACATTTTTAAAGGGTGATTCAAACTTCAGCCAGGATGATGAAGTGTAGAGCCAGAAGTTGAGAGCCACAGATAGGACAAACTAACTACAGAAGTTTCAGAGGTAAACTAAGAAAAATGGAGCATGAATGAATGGGTAGCAAGTCCTAACAGGAATCTGCAGATCCCTAAGGGCTGGAAAATGGGCAAAGAATAAGCAACAAAAACAACAACAAAAAATGTGTACTAGGTTTGATTCCTAGAAGGAAGTGGGCGAGGCTTCTTCATGCATTATGATACAAGGGTATTCCAAAATGCAAACCAACTGCACAATCATGAGACATTTTCAGGAAATAGGGAGAGAAGTGGAGCTTGTGCTCAATGCATTTTCCCAGGGAAAAGGCGCTGGTGGTAATCAGCACCTTTGACATAGCTCTCTGTGGAATAGAGAGAAGGCATGAACATAAAATCTTTTCTTTTAAGAAGAAAGGAAAGAAATGGAACTTGCTCCCAATCTCCCACATTTCTGTGCACAGCCCTACAGAAGAAGGGAGGGAGGTTTAAGGCAGCCTCCATGGCTCTGCAAGATTGGGGAAAAGCTTCTCCCTCCACAGGGAGAATAAGCATGCACAGAAAACATTGAGAGAACCCCAGAATGTCTAGTTGAGTTATTGGGAAAGTATTTCCCTGCCAAAGCCAGTCCATAAAAACTTGAAGTGTTGGCTGCTTCTTGAAAAGCAAAACTATGAGGAGCATGAATAATTCAAGAAATAGGATCCTACCAAAACAATAAAATAAGTCTTCAGTACACAACCCTAAAGAAGTTGAGATCTATGAATTGCCTGACAAAGAATTCAAAATAATTATTTCAAAGGACTCAGTCAACTATAAGATAAAACTACAAGGGATAGAACACTCAACAAAATCAAGAAAGGATACATGAGTAGCCACCTGGGTGGCTCAGTTGGTTAAGGATCCAACTTTTGATTTCATCTCACATCCTGATCTCAGGGTCATGAGATCCAGCCCAGTGTCCAGCTCTGCACAGGGAATGGAACCTTCTTAAGATTCTTTTTCCCCCTTTCCTTCTCCCCACTGCTCCATCCCCTTACCACCCACATGCATGTGCAATCTCTCTCTCAAAATAAATAAAATCTGAAGAAAGAGTACAGGAGCAAAATGAGAATGTCAACAGAGATAAAATCCATAAAAAAAGAATCAAACAAAAATTCTGGAGAAGGGTATAATAACTGAACTAAAAAATTCAACAGACATGGTCAAGTAAAAAGAGAATCTGTGAATTCAAGCAAAATGAAAAAGGAATGAAGTGAAGAAAGCCTACAGGACATTTAGGGTACAAATAAGTGAAAAAACTAAAGTACAAACAAAAAAAGCAAAAACAGTTAAGTGGAATTACATACAAATAAAAAGCTTCCCCACAACCAAAGAAACAGTCATAGATGGGCAATAATGAGTTTTATCAAGGAGATGAAGCAGGTAGAAACTTAATACAGTGCTATTTATTTTTTTTAAAGACTATTTCTTTCTTTGACAGAGAGAGAGATCACAAGTAGACAGAGGAAGGCAGAGAGAAAGGAGGAAGCAGGCTCCCCGCTGAGCAGAGAGCCAGGGCTCCATCCCAGGACCCCGAGATCATGACCCAAGCCAAAAGGCAGAGGCTTAATCCACTGAGCCACCCAGGCACCCCGACAGTGCTATTTAAAATGTAAATTGAGAAAAGGTCTTTGGAAAGCTTGTAGTATCTACTAAAGATAATCTAGGACTGCCCAGTAATCCCAAACCCACGTTCCTACACCCAACAGATGTGTATGTATTCTCACCAAAACACATCTATGATAAAGTCCATAATAGAAACATTGTTAATACTAGCCCTAAATTGGGCACAACTCAAATGCCAATCAGTAGAATACTACATAGTAATGAGAATAAATGAATAGTAATGTACACAACAGCGATGAATTTCACAAAAATAACATGAATTAAAAGAAGCCAGACACAAAGAGTATATTCTATATGAACTTACATATATAACATTCAAAACCAGGCAAAGCTACTCTATGGTGTTAGAAGTCAGGATAATGGTTGCCTTTGAAGGTGAAATGACTAAAAGGACTCAGGAGGGGACTTCTGGGTAATGCTCAATTTCTTGATTTGGGTTCAATGTAAACGCACGTTAGCTTTACAATCATTCATCATACTATACCCTAATAAATCATAAACTTTTCTGTATTAACATTGTTACATTTTATTTATAAAGTTTGGTGGGTTGTTTTGTTTTGTTTTGTTTTGTTTTTTAAATATCCACCAGTCTTGGCATTATCACTCTGAAAATGTTTTAACCATCACCTTACCCTATGTGTGATTAAGTCCTCCTTTCTATAGGTGCCATGTGTTTTCTAAAGTGTTAAAGAAAATTCATGGATTCAGAGAAACCACAAATCGGTCTAGGTTTCACCAGTTTTACTACATGCCTAGCGTGTTCCAACTGTCCACATGCATCTCTCTGTACCCTGCACATAGGGAAAGAAGGGATTTAATACTCTATTAAACTGAAATAGATGAGTAGCACCGGTCTTGTGAGCAGGAAATATACATCAAGAGGCCAAACTTTGGTGATCAATATTTTGTTATTTGTATCATTCCCCAGTGCTCTTCTATGAAAAATGTACCACAAATCTGAAACACTCTGAATTCAAGTTCTGTTTTTTATTATGATTAGGTTTCTCTATCCATATTGTCAGCGGTTTGCAAATCTCCCTTTCTAGAACTATCTCTTCCATCATCTGCCTTTTCCGTGCTTGATACTACTATACAATAACTGTCCTATTATCTATTACTTCCCTGGGCAGGAGATGCCTCAGGATGACTCTAGGGAAAGTCTGCATTGAGGCTTCATTTCCATGCTTACTTCCCCATTTAGTGTACCAATCAGGATGGTCAAGTCAAAGTCTTTTTCTGATGTTAATAGGTGTGAGGAGAACATGAAAATCTTCCCTTCCCATCACACTCTTCCTTGTTTTGTCCTTTAAAGAACACGGATATTCATAAAATTGAGCTTTAACTACATTTTTCAGTAAATGCTAAGTACTAGCTATTGAGGATTTTTTCATAATAATCTGCCTCATTTATAAGCGTGTCTAGGCCAGAAATCATGACTCAAGTAAAAGCCACAATCCCAGAAAAATCTTAAAAATTCTCAATTTTTTATTTTATTCATAAATTAGTAATAATAATTCCCAAAGCATACTTTGAACTCTCAGCAAGGTAAGAATACAGAATAATAGGGATGGTGGTAATAAGTCTTTTATATTATTAGCACTTTATACATTAAAAATTGCTTTTAGCAATAAGCCCTATGAAGTAGAGCACTATGGTCTGAATATTTATCACCCCAAATTCATAGTTTTAAAATCATATGCTCAATATTATATTAGCAGTTGGGGCCTTTGAGATGTTGATTTCTTATGAATGAAATTAGTGTTCTTATAAAAGTGATTCCATGTGAGGGCACTGAGAACGTCTCAGGGTGTCTGTGAACCAGGAAGAGCCCCCTACCAGAATGTGACTATGCTAGAGCCTTGAAGTTGGACTTCCCAGACTCCAGAACAATAAGGAATAAATGTCTGTTGTTTATAAGCCACCCAGTCTGTGGCATTTTGTGATAGTTGCCACAAAGTACTAAGTAGGTATTATTATTACCCTATCCTCTTGATAAGAAAACCAAGGTACAGAAAGGTCAAGTAACTTTCCTCAAGGTCACATGGCTAGCTAATGTTGCAACAAATGTTAACCAAATGCTAAAGCAAATCCTAATATTTGGGACATTTAAAGAAAGTAAACAGCTGTCCAGGAAAACAAGTTATAATTGGAATTCATAATATAAAAATGTGATTAAACACCCCATAATAATAGTCAATTTTATCTTCAAAATGGTAGATGTATTTTCAAGAAAATACCAAAGTATAACTTAAAAGACCTTTGAGTGATCTGTGAAATGACAGAAAATATATATTAAATGCTTTATTTTATTTCTGCTCTTAAAAATAGATCAGAATGACAATTGAAATTAGTTAGTGCTAAGTATCCACATAAGTCTAGCATACCAGTTAGGGATATGAAGAGAGAGATCCATATATAAACATGAAAAGAGAAATGGATTCTTTGCATTTGGAAAACACCTAAGACCTAATGACATAAACCTAACCAGATTTTTTAAGAAATTTAAAGACTTGTCTAAGTAATCTATGACAAGAGCTTTCCATTAAATATGACTAAGGTGATGACTCAGGAGCTACTGATAAGGATACTGGAAAATGAAGATACTTCAGTGGCTGGCACGGACCAATACAGCTTCAAGGTTGGAACAATGTCAGCAGTTTGCATAATACATTAGTCACAACAATGTGTCAGAGAAGGATAGAAGATTTTGGAGTTCCGTGTTACAGTAAGAAAAATTACTAAGTATTTCAAAAAAGGAATATATTTTGTGGGATGGATTCTGAGCAAAGCATTTGAACAAATTAGAAAATGCTTGTATACATCCTGAAATGTAAGCAAAAACAAAATTCTGATCATACCTCACAATAGTTCCAAAGTCATTGACAATTTCTGTTGGAGTCCCTTTACTAACACCAAAATCAAAACAAAATGTAAAACCCCAAAAAAATTAAAACCAAGGGGAAAAAAAAAGAACTCTACAATTTATAAGGTCATTCTCCCATCTATCTTACTTGATGCTATCAAAATTATTTCAGCCTTTTTTTTTCTTTTTAGAAAAAAAACAAGCATTGAATGTTCAAGCTCATATCACACAAGAACAGCTATTGAAGTATTTGCTCCATTTTAGTCACATTTAGCAAGTAAAGGAATGTCCTTTCGGTCTTGTATGCTTTTACTTGATTATAGAACTGCTTATCACTGTTCCACGTGCCTGTGTATTGTCAGGTAAGAACCTCGAAACCCTTCTTCTAATGTTGCAAGTTTTCAAGTTCCCTCAGCAAATTATTTTGTACTTATTTTAAGTTCATCAGAAAGCTTATCTTTGTAAGTTTTCTTTCAATTAAGAGTTTAATGCATCTCATTTGGCCTCCAAAATTGTTGCTTATTCTCAGCAGGTACAAAATACCTAATGACAAACAAATGACCAACAGCCTAAAAACATGGTTCCTGCTACTGTGTTCATGTATATAAAATATCTTCACAACACGCACACACACAACACAAAACCCCACACTCAAATTCTTCAGTCCTGCAACTATCCCAGCGAAGATGTTCCAGGATGCTAAACTATCAGAGCAGGGATGACAAATTTTATTCAACAAAATTTTAGTCAGCACCTACTGTGGATTAGGTGCTATGCCAAACCGCAGTCATTTAATAGCTAATCTAATAAAAAATGAGACAACAAATACAATTTAATGGAGCATATTCTACAATAGAATATAGAAATACCTTTTTGACCTGCATCCCTCTGGTATTCTCTCAAGTATTCCCCTCACCATTTTCTCATGCAACCCATCATCTCATTAGTTCTTTAACATGAATCAAACCCTTCCATACATGATGGTTTTTAGCTAGGAAACCAACCTGATTAAATAGATCCCTTTACAAGTAATTCATGGTCATTACCAACCCCTCTCAAAGACATTTGTTAATCAGAGGAATTCAAAATTTGTAAAACTTAAAGTAGTATAAAGTTGCATTTTGGGCACAAAGCTGTCTTCTTTGTTTTGAAAACTATAACACAGAAAAGAGATATTAAGAGTGTCAAGTATGAAGAAGAGCCAAGCACAATGATAATGGAGGATATAGATTTTTTTCTCAGATTAAATCAATTAGTAATTTTAACCAGTCAACTTAGGAAACAGGATGAAGTAACAGTAGTCAAATAAAAGATAATGAATCAAGTAATGTATTATTAGGATTCAGTCATTTTTTTCCACAAAAGAGATAATGATACAATATATTCTCAATATGATGATGTGATCAAAAGAGACTTTTAAATATCCTCATGGGGAAGATGGTCGCACTTGCCAGGGTGTGGATGACACAAGCATTAATGTAAAACATATGAGATGGAAAAAAATCTTGTTTGTAAATTACAGACTAGCTTTTCTTAAGCTAGTTAAAAAATAAATGTAATTTAGTTTATAAATTAAGAAAGCATGAAGTAACAATCTTGTCTACAGTTTTTTATAAATACTTGTAGGCTAGTGATTGCATGTAGTTGAAGTCTGTGGGTTTTGTTTAAAGTTTAGAGGAGCTAAAGAGAGATAATGAGTTTTCTATATAGCTGAGCAATGCTTTTGAAAGATATTAAATATTAACAATTATGATCAAGATAATTAAGTTATAATTATGTAAAAATCTCAGTAATATCATAATGTCTGTTTTATGTTATTTTCTCAACTGAAAGCCTATATTACCTCAAATAGTTATAATAAATTCTAAGAGAATCTTATTCAAAAGATAGTAATGATATTTTTATTTATGTGCCATTTCATGACTTCCTAAGTGTTTTAATATGTATGGCCTCATTGTCCTGGCCTGATATTTTTCTAGTAAGGAAGGCAGTTTGTACAGTTGTAATTTTAGAAATGTGATTACAATTATAACTTGTTTGAATTACCCAACTAATCACCTAGGTGAGATAGATTATATTTTGACAGGAAGAATATTCATTTTTTCCACCATTTGAAAAATCTGTAACTAACTCATGGATGTTTGCTGGGTGCAAGGGATACAATGGTGAAAAAGGCCATGTTTTTGACTTTGTAGACCTTAAATTACGTGTTAACTCTTTCTCCTTTTAGGCTATAAATTCTGTCTGCACAAGACCCAATGTCCGTGATATTTACTTATGTATTCCTAGAATCTAAAACAGTGCCTGACACAGAGTTGATGTTCAAAAATATTTTACTCATTTGTTCAAATTGAGTGCCTATAACATAATGATCTAGGTATCATAGTACCAATGAACCAAATGGGCAAAATGACCATTTAAGTGGGTATTGGGGGTCTGGACTCTGACAAGTATTTGTAGCATATTAAATGGTTATAAGTGTTAGGGGGGAAAAAGGAGCTTATTTGAGTTCAGGAATATAGTTTTCAAGAAAAGCCTCACAAAAGGCCTCAATGAGAAGGTGATACTGAGAAACAGCCTGTGGGAGGGAGAGAATGAACCATGTGTGTATTTACGAGTTTCTCAGGCAAAAAGAAAAGAATCACAAAGGCCCAGAGGTACCACAGCCTCCCATGTTGGGGAAATAGCAAGAAGTTTAGTGTGATTGGAACAGAATCAGCAAAGAGAGTCAGAGAGAAGATCAGAGAATGTGGCAACTGCTTTGACATGGGCGTGGTGGAGAATCTGGAACAGAAAAGTGTCCTGTGATGTAGTCCAGCAGAATCAGGGCAGGACTCTGTCATCAATCTTTCCATTTCAAGTAACAGAGAACTCAGTTTCAAAATATTAAAACAAAAAGACATAGATTAGCTCATGTAAATGAAATACCCACAGAAAAGGCTGGATACAATTACGGTTGATTCTGGACTCAATTGCACATAATGGCCCTGGTATCTTTGCGCTTGCTGCATCCCAACACTAAGCCCAGCAAAAGTCAAGGAGTCTTTTTATTTTTTTTTTTTTTAAGATTTTATTTATTTGACAGAGAGAGACCACAAGCAGGCAGAGTACAAGCAGAGGGAGAGAGAGAAGCAGGCTCCCCATCGAGCAAGCAGTCCAATGTGGGACTCGATCCCAGGATCCTGGGATCATGATCTGAGCTGAAGGCAGCTGCTTAACCTACTGAGCCACCCAGGCATCCCTAAGGAGTCTTTTTAGACTGCCCCAGGAAAGTATGGACATATACTTAGCTGAGCTTCATATGTTTAACATAAACCATCACAAGGGCTAGAGTAGTGAGACCTTCTGGGTGACCTAAGGCTGAGTCCTGAGCTCCACCCTAAAAATAGCACATGATCTGAATAGGAAGAACATTTCAGTCCTATCAAACCTGGATGAAATGGATGTGGAGAAGCCAATAAACAATGAACACCCACACTAAGCTCCCAGGGGAAATATATCTAAACTGAGAACCATACAGAGATGGTATTGGACAGGTAGATGGTGGTAGGGAATAAAGGAAGGATTTATAAGCCTATAAGCAATAGTATGGAGTTTTAACTTTATTAAAAAGACAACAGCAAACTACTGAGGACTTTTAACAGGAAAACAGCATACACATATTTCAATTTTTGGAAAAGGCCACTCGGCAGTGTTGAGAATGGTTTGGAGTGGGGCCATGGTAGATATAGAAAAAACAGATTTCAGGCTACCGATACAGAAGAGGATTGAAAACTGGAATAGCAGAAGAAGAAAAATAGTTAGACCTGAGATACATTTGGAAGACAAAAATCAATAGGCTTGATGCTCAAGACAAGATAGGAATTTGGAGGGTCACACAAGGACCTCAAAATTTGGGGTAGTGCTACATTTCTTAAAATGAATGGCAGGAAAATGAGTAACTTTATTATTTTTAATGGCTTACAAACATTTACATTAAAAAAATATATAATATCACTTTATGCAGGACACTGAGACTCAGCTCCCATTTGTGGGCTCCACAGAAACAGTATGGGAACAATCTTTCACCTCAAAGCGCTAGATGAATCTGAATTCACCTCTAAAACAAGACCATGTTTTCCCTCCCTGGCTTATTTCTACCATTTCAGATGAATCTTTTTTTCTTCTGAGACAGGTAGAGCTTAAGGATAATCCTTTCCTTCTTGAATGTTTATAATCTTTCAAAAATATGTTTATTATTTAATGCATATCTTCTGGATGATTCAGAATTTCTAGCCCTATATTTGTCTAAAAATCCATGACTATACTTGGTTTTCAAAGATAGTTGTGATGAGGCTTTTAACAGCATGGGTAAGTGTTCATCATACAGAGTATTAGAGGTGCCTATGGCCTTGTCTCACAGAATCTCACAAAGTAGTTTGACTTTGAGCATTTTTTAATCACCAAGAAGACTGGTCCTCCTGTAGATTATGTCATCACTCAATATTCTTTAGTATTCCTGTATTATTTAAGTCAGTCAGAATTGATTCCTAAAATTTCCAAAGAACCCAACTGATACAAACACCAGTATGAACGGTTCATAATTTTATTCAGCTCAAGCATAGGTATGGAGAAGGCTGTGTTGATCCTGGGTTAATGTAGGACTAGGGATACCAAAAAGACAATGAACACCGACATGGAAAGAAATTGAGAGAGATGGAGAAAAAGGAAATGTATCTAGACAGATGAAGTAGAATAATTTAAAGAGGGAGGAGGCAAATAGAGGTTTTCCTGAGATAAGAAATCATCTGATTTCAGAGATGAAGTAATGCTGATGATATCTAGACCCAGAATGTTGTCAAGAGGGAGACATCAGTAACGTGAAAGGGAGATCATTAGAAATATAAACATAAGCCTAAAAGGTCAGTGAGTTAAACAAATGATACACATATTGAGACACAAGGATGATTGATGGGTGGGCAGTCTGGTGCCAGAGTTTTCAATGGATGTAGGTAAGAGACCAGAATTCCTATAATGGTAAGGATGAAGAAGGGGTAAGTATAGGCATTAAAGTAAAGTAAGTTTTTAATATAAGATTGGAGGAATACTGGTCTGGGAGTATCAGTAAAGTATGCTACCACATAGGATACTATAGATATCCTCCTGGCCACTCTGATCTTTCTCTACAATACACTTCAGTTTACTGTTTACAACACTAAAGTGCACATGTAGCATTATTAAACATAACCAGAAAGAGCCAAAATAAGACCTTGAAATCTCCCCATGCACTGTGACCAAAAGCTTGCATTTTAACAAGAGTGAGTTTTTGTTTGTTAATAAAAATAGTATTCTGCCTAATTTTTTTTAAAGATTTTATTTACTTCTTTGACAGACAGAGATCACAAGTAGGCAGAGAGGCAGGCAGAGAGAGCGGAGGAAGCAGGCTCCCCGATGAGCAGAGAGCCTGATGTGGGGCTCGTTCCCAGGACTCTGGGATCATGACCTGAGCTGAAGGCAAAGGCTTTAACCCACTGAGCCACCCAGGCACCCTTGCCTAATTTTTATTAATTAATTAATTTTATTAATTTTATTCTGGCAAAACAATCATTCATTAAAAAAATATAATTTACTTCCTGGTAAAATAGTAAAATATGAACCACATTAGTGTGAAAAACTTTAGGAATTTCATACAGTCATTAAAAGGAACTTAGGGATTGGTGAAAGTATTGGCATCCTTAAAGAGAAAATTTATACCATTTAGTACTTTCTTTTTGTGATGTCATTTAGAGAGGAGCTATAAATACTTAGGAGCAAACATTCGTGAGCTCACATTGGGATCTCCACAGAAAAGAAAGCAACAGAACAATCAAGTGAAACAAGGATATATTGCTATATTAAATGATTATCTTTGATTTCTAAGAAGGATGAATACCATTTTCCAAATATTTCATAGAAAATTGTATTTTTCTTTTGAAAATGAAAATGGACAATTAGTGTCCCTTGACCATTTGATTATATGCTTGGTGTTAAGGATAGTAAACTTTTCTCTCTCATCTATATTCTAATTGTTTTCATCGATATTTATTTTCCCACTTTCATTTATGCTGCTATTTGATAAGCGATAGCAGCATCTAGGTTTTTATATAATCTGTTTAAATTTTTACTGTATTGTTTAAAAGGCTTTAATCTACTGAGGTTACATCATCATTTATGCCTATTTGTTTTTAAAATTTAATTTGTAACAAGTATTTCTAAATCTAGAGATTGTGCTGGTACATGGTATGAGTTGCGGTTCTAAACTTGTTTCCAAGTACTTGTCATAACACTTATTAACCAGTGCATCATTTCCTGCATGGATTTGAAATGATGATTTTCAATAAACTAAAGTTTTCATACATCCTGCAGTTGTTTTCTAGACTTCCTACTCTGTCCCAGCTATTTCTGTGCCAATAACCACCATTTCATATTTTTAGTATTACATTGATTTTGATATTTGGAGGAACGGGTTTATGGTTTAGCTATTCTCATTTCTATTTTACTTTAAAAGAACTTTTTACAATTTTCATTAGAATTGCATTAAATATAAGCTAGGTAGAAGCTGGCTTCTTAGAATTATTGGATCTCCCCTTTGAGAAATATAAACAAATGTGGAAATATACCAAGTCATCTATGCCCGTCTGATGTTTAGATCTATATAGATACTCTGCATTTCATAATAAGATATATGCAATCTTGTTTGCCCATCACATCTTCTATGGTCTGGTAGTGTCAGAGAATACTGTTGAGTTCTTTACGTTTTTTATTTTAACTAATATCTTGAGTAGTCCTAGTGTTTACCAGTGATTCTCTATTTTTAAACACATTGAATAAATTTTTATTTAGAACACCCAACACACACCCCTTGTGTGTATGTTACATTAGAGAATGCTTCTAGAGTAGAGTTAATTACTGTGCCGAAAGTAAACAGCCTTATGGTATTCTCAAGTTTAATGGTGATATTACCAGTCCTTTACTACTCATTGAGATTCTAGGGGAAGAAAAAAAAAAAAAATCTGTTCCTCAACCCATTTTAGGTCTTCAAGGTCTCTGTAAACTAGACTGTCCAAAGACATTAACAAGAGAAAAACAGAAATTTATTGGTGTATGCTTTAGCATCATACATGGGAGTAGGAAGAGATGGGGAGCTCAAAAGCATGGTTAGAATTGGTTTATATATCATCTTAGACTAAATCAA
Source organism: Enhydra lutris kenyoni (assembly GCF_002288905.1). Taxonomy (NCBI): domain Eukaryota; kingdom Metazoa; phylum Chordata; class Mammalia; order Carnivora; family Mustelidae; genus Enhydra; species Enhydra lutris. The sequence continues at coordinate 47,718,876 of NW_019154098.1, forward strand.
AAGAAAAGAGATTAGGAGCTTCTGGATGAGGAAGCAAATTATGGGAAGGTAAGTAGAGACCAGGAAAAATAAGGAGACAAAGGTATTTTTATAGGGTTTGTTATGCAAATTTAAGTCTGTGTCCTTTCCATCTGTAAGAGTTGTTGAGAGTCCCCTTTTTCCTGATACTGGAAAGGGAGACATCTTCGACAAATATAAATTTCCTTATAAATATGGATTTCCTTTATAAAAGGAAAACTTGTGCTTCTTTTCAAGGCTTTTCCTGCTGGTTCTCAATGGTCTTTTACTCAAAATAATCCATAAACCAAAGAGGCATATTTTGCGGTGGTATTCACTAGGTAGGTTTTGAAATAAATATATTGAGTGATATTAAGGAAGTGACTTTTTCTATTTTAGTTTTTTTTGTTTTAATATAGAAGGGATGTTCTATTTATCTCAATAGATGCCAAGAAGGCATCTGGTAGTCTTGATTTTACTCTTTGAATTTACTGATATAATGAAATATGCTGAGCTATTTAATGTTAAGTCACCATTGTGTGCAGATCCCACTGAACTGCTGTATGTTCATGCTTTATCTGATTATATAAGTTCTTATAGTTCACATTCACAAGAAGAATCAATGAGATGTAACCTTTATCTTTTGCTCAGATTGGTCTATGAAATTCCAACCTAATATTAAAGAATTACTTTGGCTCTACATGCTTTGATCATCCTTTTTTTTTTTTTTTTTTTTTTTAAATGGAAACCTCCATCATTTACCTTGGGACTTAGAGAACTGGATCTGAATTTTCAAATTAAACCTAGAATTATAAGGACACTTTAGAATACGTGGCTTTTTTTTTTTTTTTTTTTTTTTGGCCCAGCATGTGAGTTTATCTACCTAATACTACTTGAAGACTCAAGTGTATCTTCTGTTTTCCCACAATTAATGAGAGAAAAGAATGAAGAGTACCACTGTGAGGAGTCCAACAAAACCAAAAAGAATATAAGTTCTTTCCAATGACCTTATTGAATAGCTCAAGTGACATGAGATTCATAAGCAGTGATGAATATGTCTAGGCTCATAAGAAACTATTTCAAGAAATGAATTTAACACCAAAACACATGTGAGATTGACTTTCTGTGGCAAGGACAACGATGAAAAGAGATTTGTCAGATTTGTGACAGATCCTAAATGCCAGATCTCTCATTATTTTCCAAGTAACGTTAGTCATATGGTAACCTTTATTTAGCACTTGTTATTAATATATCACCTACTAATTTTAATATTCGTTTTTTCCATCTATAGCCAGTGTAATCAACTATTCAAATATAGTCATGAGGATCTGCATGCCCTGATATCAAGGAGGCCATTATCTCTTTCTTGAGGTTTTTCTCCCTCTTTTCATAATCCAGGAGCCCAGCTCTGAGGGGCTCCATTCTCATGTGAGTGCAGCACAAACTCAGTCAAATATTGAGGATGACTCTGCCACATGGAGATCGTCCTGAAGGCTCATCCTCAGAAATCTGAGACGCCTTACACTTGTGTCTGGTTTGATCACTCTTCCAGCTCCTTATCTATGAATTCAATCACTTTACCCCCAAAAACTAACTCTACCAAAGGGTAACAGTCCCTTGCCATGAAAAAAGAAGCCTACTACCAATAAGCCACCCCCCTTTACCTCTGTCCTCCATTCCCAAGTTCTCAGGCCCTTTTCTTAGTCTCTGGGTCTTATTTCCAAGGGATCATGGGCTTTCTCATCCACTCTGATCTTCCTCAGTAGTTCTCTCATATAAAGGAAGGGAGAGAATTTGTCTCATCCTTCACATTTTCACACATTCCTCCCTTGTGATCATATCAAGAGGTGAGGAAACCTATACTAAGCAACTAAAAAATACACACACACCCTATGTTATTACACTCTTATCCAAAATAATTTTTCATCTTACCTTTGAATAATTAAGAGAGGCTATTCAAGTGAGAACACTAAACAAGTAGATCCATACCAGTTTGCCAGTAATTGCACTTGAGTCTCCAGCCTTAGTTAAAAAAAAATCCATTTCATGGGATTTCTATTTAACCTCTGCCAAGATAGGAATCCTGATATACATGCTTCCAAAATATTTTATATATTATGTATATATAATTAAGAATGTATATGGATAGATCCTTGTCACTATCTTAATGAGGTAGAAAATGTGGTTATTTATATTTTCTTATAATTGAAAACTCTCCTCTTCCTTTCCAAAATTTGCCAATCATAACCTTAATTAGTGTGGTGAGAACATATTCTCATCTAAGTTCTTGCTCTTAAATCAATAGGGCAATTTTATTCTAGCTCCTACCCCTGATGAGAGAAAAAAGGAACAGCCTTTTAAACATTGAATGTAAATGACAGTATTTTATGTTTGAAATATTTTATAGTTAAGAAGAAAAAATATTAAAACTAATGTAAAAGTGCTTTTTTACATGTAAGTAAAGACTACTTATATCTGCTGGTGGTAAATATAGCATATTTGCTATGTAAGATGTCTTTTATATACTCACTGTGACCTAAAGAAAACAAACAACTAGGCAAAAACGAAACTAACTACAACAGTATTACCGGTTTAATGTTACTGCTTAAAGAACAATGTTAAGCAATAGTTAACAAAAGTGATTATTGATGAAAATTCTGGCACGGTGGTATGTAGATAAGAAACTTAATTAGAATTACAATTCTAAGGATAACCTATGATGTTTTCCACATATGTAAGTCAAAACTTATACAAATACCTTTGTTCCCAACAGTATTTGCTTAGTACCTTGTCTAATTAGTTACAAGATAACCAAAGGATTTTAACACAGTGATACAGTTTACTAACTTCAATCTTAAAATGTATAACTCTAAATTTATGAGAGTTTTCACACCTCAGACTATTTTAAAAAGAGAGAGGTAATTAAGTGGCAGAAAGGAATTGCTTTTTGGAATGGTATTTTTTTCTACCATACATATACCACAATGCATTCCCCAACTATTTATATTTCTCAGAAACAATGTTGACATTAAAAATAAGTCTTTGTTCTGTATTGAAGGTAACAAAACACAGCAAAAAAAAAAAAAATGATTCCACTTAAATACTTTAAAACATATTTTTAAGAGGTCATTCTATATTTGTCAGGGTAGTTTTTACTCAAATAAACTTTCTATGAAATACCATAAATCATTTACCCTTACGTATTTAACCACATTCATGGTGTCATTATCCATTTTTTATTGGGAATTCAAGTCTAACTTAAATATTATTCATTTCTGGTAAGAGTGCAAATGGGTACAATTATTCTGAGGTGAACTAGACAAGGTATACCAAAAGCCATAAAATGTTTGCATAGCTTTTAACCCTATAATCCACTCCAAGAAAAATATCTTAAAGTATTTGTGAACATATAGAAAATAGAAATGTATCAAAGCAATTTTTTTGATAGTGAAGCAGTGGAAACAACCTGAATTTTGACTGAGATATAAACACCTAAATAAATCAAGGCACATCAATATAATGAAAGTTAATGCACCCAGTAAAAATTATGTTCTAACTAAAAATTGATGAACAAAGATATTTACACTAAATGAAAACATCTTAAGGAGGCATCAGCACATTTTTATTTAGTGATGATAATATTTTTAAAGTTCATATAAACAGAAAGGTCTTTTAAAAATATTGTTTTGGGACACCTGGCTGGCCATCAGTGGAGTGTAAGACTCTTAACCTCAGGGTTGTAAATTTGAAACTTACCATCAGGGTAGAGATTGCTTAAAGGAAAATCTTTTGAATGGATAAAGATGTGGTGTATATATACAATGGGATACTATTCAGCATCAAAAAAAAAAAAAAAAAGAAAGAAAGAAAGAAGAGAAATTTTGCCATTTGCAACAACATTGAAAGAACTAGAGGGTAGTATGCTAAGTGAAGTAAGTCTGAGAAAGACAATGATATGATCCCACTCATATGTTAAATTTAAGAAACAAAACAGAGGATCATAGGGGAAGAGAGGGGAAAATAAAACAACATGAAATTAGGGAGGGAAACAAACCATAAGAGACTCTTAATCATAGGAAATAAAGGGTTTTGGAAGGCAGGGTGGTGGGGAGATGGGGTAACTGGATGATGGACATTAAAGAGGGCATGTGGTACAATGAGCACTTTGTATTATATAAGACTGATGAATCACTGGTCTCTCTACCTCTGAAACTAATAATACATTATATGTTAATTAATTGAATTTAAATTTAAAAATCTCTTGAAAAAAGTAAAATCTTATAAAGATATTGGTTTAGAAAATACATTGTTTTATGAAATATATAACAAGAAATATAGGAAATAGTTTTTATGAAACACACAGGCAGTAAAAAATTGTAAATTTGTATAAATATCAAAGAGTATGGAAGGAGATGAGGATTTACCCCTTATCTCTGTGTGGTAGGATTAGCTTAGCAGTTCTCTCAAAATTTTAACAAGGTATTATCTTACAACTAAAGAACTACTCTAATTTTAAAAACTAGAAACAGGAAGTCTACAGGGAGAATCTGCTGTGCAACTTTTAATAACAAATAGGAAAGCATCTCCAAAAGGTTGTAACCCACTCCCAATAGTCCTATTCGTGTCTGGGGAGTTGTGATTGCTATGATGATTTCAAAGCACTCATTCTGATTCAGAAATGGGAAGACAGGTGACTGAACTAAATACACCCAGAAATATTAAGAGGAATGTCATGCTTCTGTTCAGGTAGAGTTTGCTAGTACCAATTCCAATGAACACATTTTCTATCTTCCAAAAGAAAGACATTTATAAATTTAAAAGTAAAATATTATGACTTTCCACTAATTTTCAAACTTTCTTTAATGGCACAACACACAGAAGAATTCTTATATGAAATATAAAACATAGAAGAAGTATTTAAACATATAAAATGGGTCAAGCAGAATAGCTTTCTCTGAATAAGGGCTAAAGGATATAGAGTACTAGTTGGGAGGCTTGCCTTCTGTCCCAGCTCCCTCTCCCCAGTACTTGTCCATGGGGGCTCCTCTGCAGACCCTCCATGCAGGCTCTGGGGAACTGTTCAAAAATCGCGATTTACAGCATTGTTCAGCAAAAATTCTATAACTATGTTACACTTCCTTAGCAATACATAAATGAACATTATACAGAACCATTCCCTAATGGTAACAAACAATAGGCATATAACTAATATTAAATATCATATAAATAGATAACAAGACAGGATCATAAGCCTCAGGATGAAAACCTTGACTACACTGGCGTGCAAAGATTAGTATGTGAAAGAACTGTGTTTCTTGGGGCGCCTGGGTGGCTCAGTGGGTTAAAGCCTCTGCCTTCGGCTCAGGTCATGATTCCAGGGTCCTGGGATCGAGCCCCGCATCGCATCGCATCGGGCTCTCTGCTCAGCAGGGAGCCTGCTTCCTCCTCTCTCTGCCTGCCTCTCTGCCTACTTGTGATCTCTGTCTGTCAAATAAATAAATAAAATCTTAAAAAAAAAAAAAAAAAGAACTGTGTTTCTTATGAAAAGAAAAAAAAAAAAAAGATTCCTAGACAAAGTTTCCAATTTCAAGTGATTCCGATACAGACGGAACATAATTTGAGGAAAATTAGGAGTAAATGTTGCAAAATAGCCATCTATGTTTCACCTGCACCCTAATGTCAAGATCCAAATCACTAGACTATAATGGAACTTCCTCACTTGTTTCAGAAGTTTATTATCACATGGCTCTTCTCAACTGGTAATTAATAAAGAGATAAAACTAAAGGCAACCCTAAAAGAAAAAAAATAAATGCTTCAAAGACTTACTGGAGTGAATACATAGATATGTGTGTGTGTGTGTACATATATACTTAAGCATGTGTATATATATGTGTGTGTATATATATATACACACACACATACATATTTATGCTGGAAATCAATGGATACTGTTTATTAAACATTTAGTGCATTTGAGATTTAAGCACAGAAAGCAAGGGAATTGTGGTATATATGGTCATTAAAATAAGTCAGAATGTAAGACACAACCCATTAAACTTAATAGTCAACATGAATTAGTAGATCTGAATTTGTCAACAAGAGAATAATGTCCTATTGTAGGATTTAAGCCAAAGACTAAGCACTTTCACACTATCATAGGTATAAAACACTTCTATCTTGATACATTTTTCCTTTAGTAAAAATATTGATTAAACTAATTAAAATTGATGCCTAAAATTGGAGAAACACTAATAGAAGCAATGTGGATGAACACATAAATTAGAAGTGGAATTGAGCCATGTAATAGTTCTTCAACTTTTAAATTAGAATGAATACACAAATACTCTCACATATATTTAGGCACAGGTATGGGAAAATAGTTCCTTTTAAACTTTCTAACTGCATGTGAAAATTGGCATGATCGTGACATGTAAGAGTGAGACAATAGGCATCGATACCTACATGTTGCATACAATTAGGTCTAGCTTGCAAAAATGCAAGTTAAGGAAATTATCAGATAAGCTTGAAGATACGTTTTTTAGAATACGTCATTTTGCCACCTTCTTTTCAGTTCTGTATTGGATTTTAATACTTTTGATAACAAAATGAAACCCACATGACTACATGAGAGACTGAGGCTAAAGGGTTTCACATATCTTTTTTTTTCTTTATCACACAAGATATCAACCCCCCTAACCCTGTCACTTTCGCATAGTGGAAGTCCAAAAGGGCATGAACAGTAACAGGATCCATAGTTGTTATCGAACTATCAAAGTGTAGTCAGTGCACTTTGGAATAAATGGCCTTGTTTATTCTAGTAAACACTCGGCTTCCCAGGCCATAAAGTATCTGTGGCAACTACTCTGGTCTTGTGGTACAAAAGCAGTCATAGACAATAACTAAACAGATGACTGTGGTTATGTTCCAATAGCACCTTATTTAAAGGCAATGAAATTTGAATTTTATGTAATTTTTCTTTTATGAAATATTTGTGTTTTTTTAACCATCTTTAAAAAAAAATCTAAAAACCTAACAATGATTCTTAATTCAGGAGCTGTACAAAAATAAGATGAAATTGGTTCATAGTTACAGCTTTCAGACCCCTGGTAAAGAAGAAGCTAATTTATTAATAGTAATGGTGGCAATTAGTAAGAAGGACTGTTAAGGGCTACACACTTATAAGGATGACCATGCATCATCAGTTCCCAGCGATAAGAATGCAGAATCTATTTTTCTTCTCCCCCATCTCCATTTAGAGAATAAACAAAACTGATCACTTTTGATCTAAACTTGAAAAAAACACTTATTTGGGAAAATAGAAAGTGTCTTATTTTTTCTATAAATAAAATAATGAACACGTAGAAGAATCAAGCAAAGAACATTCATAAGCAACACACAGTCGCTTTGTAAGTTCTCTTCCCTCATTGCAATTATGTAGTCCTATTACTTGAAAATGGCACACAGATCTTGGCATACTTTCTATAAGAACAATGGCAACACTCTGCTAATTGCAACTATTTTTGTGACAAGAAAAGTATCTTTCCAGGTCAGTTACTAGGTAGTACCGGATTCCATATGGGAAATGTTTTTTGTAGTTCATCATGGACTTTTTATAATAGTAAAAATTGGAAACATTCTAAATTTTCCAAAAAAATAGTGAAACAACAAGACCAAAAATAGATTAGAGCACAAATACTTAAGTGATTACAAAAAATATATTGTCTTTGGTAATTATTCAGTGACTTCTGGTTACATCAATATGGCAAGCTAACAAAACCTGAAAAACTTCTCCTACTGACACCTAGAAATTCTAGATGAAATACATGTTTTCCCAGTTTTATTGTGGATGGAATCAAATTCACAAGACAGAAAATTTGTGTTCCAAAATTAAGGAACCAAAGCACAGAGCAAACAACATGTGTGTTGATACTGTAGGTGCCTTGGAAAGGTGTTTATTGCTCTTGGTACCTAAGGGCTTGGGCGTACAGGGATTAGAAAAGAAATAAGTGAAATAACTACATATTTTGCAACCATTTTGAGTTTTTTGTTGTAGTTTTAAACAGCAATGCAAATTAATATGCTCTGTACTGTGTTACTCTATCATACATATGGATTTCAACTCTATCAATAATATTCTAGTAACTCCAAACTGTTCCTACTCCTTTTTGGCACATTATACTATATTCAATGCCCTGACATTTTCAATATGCAGGGCTTTTTTATTTGTTTGGGGTTCTGTTTTGTTTTGTTTTTTGTTTTTGTTTTTGTTTTTTTTTTTAAAGGTAGGCTCCACACCCAGCATGGAGCCCAACACAGTGGCTGAATTCATGACCCTGATTTCAAGACCTGAGCAGAGATCAAGAGATGGACACTTAACTAACTGAGCCACCCAGGTATCCTTGTAGTTAACATTTTTTTGTAAAGACAGATAATCTTTGAGTCACAATATTCAAAGCTGAATTGGAAATATCCTGCAAATTCTTCAAAATGAGAGAAAGTTCATTAAACTTTTTTTCGCAGGATTCAGTATTACTTTATTCTTAAGTGTGGAATATTCCCAAAAAGTTGTTGCTAACAGAAGGTCTAAGAAAGGCTTCTCATCATGCCTTTGCATGTTATTTTTCCCCCTCACAAAATACATAATAGGATTGACCTGACTTGCAAAAATATACTAATTAATGATTAGTTTGGAAATGTTCACAAAGCATTAAATACCTGCTAATTATGAAGATGAAAAGGGCCTAATAGCCTTAAATTATCAGCCATGATTTCTCCTTATAAAACTCCTATAATCATAGGCTTTCAACAAGCTTTTCTTTGTTATTGCCAAAAGCTAGATCACAGAATTATAGAGCAATTCTAACAGGATAAAGAATGTTTTCCTCTATTCAGAGTAGATTCTATTAAAGATTTAAAAAAAAAAGTGTTTTGCTAGTTATGATTCTAAATTAAATAGCATGTACCAGACATTTAGCCTAATAATTGAAATTTCCTAATTAGAAAATACTCAGACTTTGTATTAGTTGAAATTTAAGTATGTAGTAGATTTATAGAAAAATGAAAGTTACTTATATAACAATTATCTCATCTTTGGTCTTTTATAAATTTAATTGGGATAATGGTTATGTATATAGAATTTCTGGAGTTCATAATAGACTGGTTAAAAATATTGATTGATACACCAATAGCTGTGTCACAGTATCTTCCTACTGTCTCTAAGCCTTGCTCTCTATTCCCCATCACGTCCCTTTGCTTTCTCTACTTTTTCACCTCCCAGTAACCTACTGTTCCTATGTAAGTCCTACTCTATTGAAAATTTTCTTTATATGTAATGAGTACCTAGTTGCTAAGTTCAGTTAATACTTTATGATCCCTTTCTGGTTGGTCTCTCTGCAAGCATTTGATACTGTTGATCTTTTGTCATTAAATTATTTACATCTCCCATGTTTGTCATCCATGTCTGTATTTTTCTCATATTCCCAGGCCCTTTATCTCAGTGGTCATGAGAACTTCTCCCCCTCTGTTACCTTCTTATGTGCAATTATCTCCCCAGGATTGTTTCTTTGGCCTTGTATCTCTCTACATATTATCCCTGAGAAATCCTGATCTGTGGTTATGGTTTCAAATGCCAACTGCATCCCAGTAACTTCAAAATCTCTGCCTGTCCTTTCCCTCCAGAAACCTCCAGAAACCAAAATACAACTGCCTTTATAATAAAGTACAGATAAAATATTTTAAATCATTAACTTAGATTAGAAAATGCACATTTAATTATAATGCCTGAGAAATTAGTACTTACATTTGAATTTTTAAAGAAATTTTCAAAACGTGTAGAAGGAGAGAAAACTAAAACATGCTACAATTTAACAATGGATACCTATGAAGCTACATACCATCTTTTACTTTCTTAAGCTTTCAGCAGTTTTCTACAGTGGACATTGGTATTATAAAGGCTTGCTTTATTTACTGAATAATATGCAGTGCTAATGTAAAAGCATGAGACTTATAAAGCATGAATTTAAGAAATATGATTAGTCTTGAGATTCCCCTATGATTACTATTCTTGCTTCTTTGACAGCCAAAATAGGTGGCCTGGCATTTTTCATTCCAAGAACCTATTCTCTCTGTCTAGGTCTTCTTTTATGTCCACAGATGTTATGATGAGCACTGGGGGTTGTATGTAAGTGATGAATCACTGAATTCTACTCCCAAAACCAATATTGTACTGTATGTTAGCTAACTAAAACTTAAAAAAAAAAAATCCTGTTAAGAAATGGGCAGAAGACATGAATAGATACTTGTCCAAAGAGAAAATCCAAGTGGCTAATAGACACAAGAAAAGATGCTCAGTATCACTCATCATCAGGGAAATACAAATCAAAACCACAATAAGATACCACATCACACTGGTCATAATGGCTAAAATTACCACAAGAAACCATAGGTATTGGTGAGGATGCAGAGGAAGGGGTACCCTCTTGCATTGTTAGTGAGAATGCAAACTGGTGCAGCCATTCTGGAAAACAGTACGGAGTTTCCTCAAAAAGTTAAAAATTTTTGATCCAGCAATTGCACTACTAGGTATTTATCCCTATGATCCAGCAATTGAACTACTAGGTATTTATCCAAAGCATAAAGAAATACAGATTTGAAGGGGCACATACACCTAGATGTTTATAGTAGCATTATCCACAACTGCCAAACTATGGAAGGAGACCAAATGTCCATCAACTGATGAATGGATAAAGAGGTGCGTATACACATACATATGTAAATGTATATATATGATTATATACATATATACATTATGTATATATACTTATAGTGGAATATTACTCAGCCATCAAAAAGAATTACATCTTACCATTTGCAATGACAGGGATGGAGGTAGAGTGTATTATACCAAACAAGATAAGTCAGTCAGAGAAGGCCAAATACCATATGATCTCACTCATATGTGGAATTTAAGACACAAAACAGATGAACACATGATTTGGGGGAGAAAGAGGGAAACAAACCATAACAGACTCTTAACAATAGAGGACACTAAGTGGTAATGGAGGGAGGTGTGTGAGGGATGGATATTAAGGAGGCACTTGTTATGATGAGGAATGGATGTTGTATGTAAATGATGAATCACTGAATTTTACTCCTGAAACCAATATTGTACTCTAGGTTAACTAGAATTTAAATAAATTTTTTTAAAATTAACAAACCATTCCATCTTTGCTCCAATATTTATATAACATCTCTCTCTACCACTTCCCAACTATGTGATCTAAATATTTCTTAGCCTTTTTCTGCCTCAGTTACCTCATTTACAAAATGGGGATAATATCACCTGCTTCATGGGGTTGTAATGAACATCAAATTTTCTACACAATTATTTCTAGCATTATAGTAGACTATCTTAAGCAGATGTACCAATTTTTCCATTATCTACAAATACATGTTTCTACATATACTCACCTATTCAATCCAATGCTTATATTCTTTTATCTCAAAATTGAGCACTATATTTATATAATCTCAATGAAAATTATAGAAGCAACACTACAGAAGCAAATGAACACAGGAGAAAAATGTGTTAAGTAAACTGGAATACCAAGAAGAAGAGAACTTAAATATAAAAATCAATTATGAAGAAAGATACGAAAATAAGATTTTGGGAAAAGTAAAGAATTTTCAGGATTGGCTAAGAATTTTGAACACATGAATATTGGAGTCCCTAGAGAAGAAAACAAAATCTAAGAATACAAAAAACCATAACTGACAAAAATTTTTATCAAATGAAATTTGAATCTGGATCTTGAGATAGCCCTGGTACACTAATATTAACCAAAAAGTACAACACCAAAGTATATTTTGGTAAAATTTTGGGGCATTTTCAAGAAGAGTTTTTGAGTATCTTGGGGGGGGGCAGGAATATTGCATATAAGGGAAAGAAAATAGATTATCAGACGCTTTGAGAACTAGGTTTTTTTACATTTAAAAAAAAGTTGAATATTTAAATACTGAAAAAAGTGTAAGCAAAGAATTTTAAACCCAACAAAACTAATCAAGTATAAATGGAACAAACTTTTCAACATGCAAGAAATCAAGAAATAGCATTTGCTTGGAAACTTTAGATATTTACCTAAGAATGAGCCTCAGAAAACCAGAATAACTATAAGGACAACACCATAAGCACAGCTAGCAAGACTTATTACTTGGACAGCCCTTTAAGATTAAATGAGGTTTCAAAGATGGTGTTTATGGTATGTAATGAATACGTGTTCTGAAAATGTAGCTGTAAGTATTTAAAAAGTGAGAGGAATGGAAAAAGCATTATTTTATTTATTTTATTTCAGGGCACCTGGGTGGCTCAGTTGGTTAAATGTCTGCCTTCAGCTCAGGTCATGATTCTATCATCCTGGGACTGAGTCCTGTGTGAGGCTCCTTGCTCTGCAGGGAGTGTTCTTCTCCTTTTACCATTCCTCCCATTCATTCTCTCAATCTCTCTCTCTCTCTCTCTCTCTCTCAAATAAATAGTCAAAAAATTTTTAAAAAAAAGAAAAAATATTTGTGTTTTCTATAATCATATTAGTGATGGTAGTAGTATTGTCACTTCAAGACTAATTATAAAATATGGAATAAAACAAAGGAGTAGTTCTGGGGTATTCTAACTGTATTCTATTTCTGATTAATGTCTATGTCCTTGAAAACCAGGATTCTCAATATGTTAAGAAATATGCAAATTCAGTAGAGACTGGTTAATAAAAACTCTATGGCTTGAATTAGAATTAGAAATTTATTTTTATAATCTCTTGAAAATAGATATCCTATATCTATACATATATAGATATAGATATATCCCATATAGATATCCTATATATCTATATCTATATCTATATAGATATATCTGTCCACTGAAATGGCCTGGAAGAGTGACTCAAATCAGTAGCCAGGATTATTGCTACCACACATGTATCATGTATAGGAATGCTTACAAAAATAAAACTATACAAAAATCCAAGGACATGAGATTATAAGAGTCAGAACAATCCTTTTCTCTAGAGAGAGGAAGAAAGCTCGATTGGGGTAGACCACATAAAAGGGCATGTCTTCTGGGTGGCAAAGTTCTATTTCTTGACTTGAATAAGGTCACACAGGTATTTGTTGTAAAATACTGTATTAAGCTCTCTAATTTGGATGATTTTATTTATTTGCATTTAAATAAAAGCTAAAGTTTTTTTTTAATGAAGATGAAACAAAGATATTTCTAGTCAAATAAAAATGTTCAATTTGCCCACACTAAACAAATTATTAAAAACAAAAAAAAACAAATTATTAAAAAAAATTATTGCCCATTTTTTGGACAAAAGGAAATTGATACCAAACAAAAATGAAGAAATGAAGAAAGACTAGCCACAGAACAAGCAAAAGTATTACTGTTTACAACAATATCATGTAAGTTTAAATATGTATAGAGTCAAAATACATGACAGCAATAACAAAAGTGATGGCAATAGCTAAAACATTCTATTTTTTTTGTCATTATCTAAAAAGTGGTAAGGTTAAGATATACTAAAATCCAAGGATATCTGTTATAATCTCTAGGAAAAATGTTAAAGTACAACTAAAGAATGTAAAACAGGGAAAATGAAATAAAATATGCTTAATCCAAAAGACCAAGAAAAAGTGAAAAGGGTGAATACAAATGGAATGAAAATACAGAAAGATAAAAGATACATCCATAACTAGGTTAAATATAAAGATTCCAACTAGAGATCAGACTTCATAAAAAATAAAGTACAAACACCTATGTTTTGCTTCCAAGAGAACTCTTAATTTATATATATTCTCATATTAAAAAAGTAGAAAAGATATATGATGCAGTACTGTAAGGGAGGTCATAAGGCATAAAATAAGATGATAAAATGTAAAAGGATTACAACTTTCATTCACAGCTAAAATGGTTATGCATATAGAAAATTCAAAGACTAACTACAAACTTGGGATGTTAAGTGCATTTAGCCAGGTTTTAACTTACAAAGTTAATATATAAAAAAATTTTTCTGTACACTATCAAACTAATTGAAAAAATTAGTAATATTAATAATCAAATATTTAACATAAATCCACTGAAAGTTTAACAAGACCTTAAAAATATAAAATAGGAAATCACACCTCGGTGGAAGAGTTTAAACATCTTGACTCTTGGTTTGGGCTGAGATCCTGATCTCCGGGTCATGATCTCAGTGGGATCAAGCCCCAAGCTAGGCTCCACACTCAGGGCAGAGTCTGCTTAAGACTCTCCCTCTCTTCCTGTGCCCCTCTTCCCTTCCCGATCCCCACTTCCTGCCTTGCACTTGCTCTAAAATAAATGAGTAAATGAAAAAAAAAAAAAAAAAGAAAGAAAGAAAGAAAGAAAATAGAAAAATAAGAAATAGTACAAAAAATACTGAAGATCTAAGTAGATGGAGGGAATATACAGCAGTGATGCAATATAACAAGATTCAACATCTTAAGCTGTCAATATTACTTAAATTGCACGGGGATTTAATACTTAATTCAGTCCTTAGCCATTATCCATCACAGTGTGTATGTGTATACATGCATCTGTAAATTAACTGAATCTAAAATTTGTATGGAAATGAAAATGAAAGTAGCCAAGACAATCTTGAATAAGAACAGACTGGAGAGGATTTAAACTACAAAGTACTGATACTAACCTACAGTTATTGAGTATTAGAAAAATTTTTAAATTTTTATGAAATAGGAGAAGTTACAACCAACATGACAAGAATACCAGAGATTGTAAGGAACCATTATATTAAAGAAAAAGAAATGCTATATGGCAACAAATTGGACCTAGAAGAAATGGATCAATTCCTAGCAACATACAATCTTCCAAGACTGAATCAAAAAAAAAAAAAAAGAAAGAAAGAAAGAAAAAAAAAGAAAATCTGAACAAACTGATTACTCCAAAACAAATGTCTGGCAACAGATGACTTCACAGATGAGTTCTACCAAACATTTAAAGAATTAATGTTTATCTTTCTCAAACTATTTCAAAAAACAGAAAAGAATGCTTCCAATTCATTCTATGAGGTAAGCATTACCCTGATACCAAAACAAGGCAGACACTATAAAAGACAGAAGTATAGACCAATATTCCTGATGAATATAAATGCAAAAACTCCTCAATAAAATATTAGCAAACCAAATTCAATAATACATTCAAAAGATCATTCACCATGATCAAGAAGGATCTGTCTCAGAGATGCAAGAATTGTTCAACATACTACACACCCACACCCAGAAGTGTGATATGCCACATTAACAAACTGAAAAATAAAAATCATATAAAAAATAAAAATAAAAATCATATGGACATCTTAGTAGATGAAGAAAAAGCATCTAAAAAAATCAACATCGTTTCATGATAAAAACTCTTAATAGGTGAGTTTAAAAAAAACTGTATAAATATTTTAAAAAGCCATATGATAAACCCACAGCTATCATCACACTCAATGGTGAAAAACTGAGCACTCTTCCACAAGAAATGGATGTCAACTCTCACCACTTTTATTCAACATTGTACTGGACATCAGTACAGACCAAAAATAAAAGGCATTCACATTGATAACAAAGGAGTAAAACTGTCACTATTTGCAGGTGACATGATACTACACGTAGAAAATCCTAAAAACGTCACCAAAAAACTACCAGAATACATTAATTAATAAAGCTGCAAGATAAAAATTGTGTTCTATACATTAATAAACTAGCAGAAAAAGAAATTAACAATTCCATTCACAATCACATCAGAAAGAATACACCTAGAGATATTTAACCAAGGAGTTGAAAGACCTGTACTCTGAAAACAAAGATTCATAAAAGAAATGGAAGACAACACAAATAAATGGAAGCATATATAATGCTTATGTGTTAGAAGAACATTGTTAAACATCCTTACTACCCAAAGCAAATCTACAGATTCAATGCAAATCTTATCAAAATACCAGTTCGATATTCATAGAATTAAAACAAATGTTCCTAAAATTTGTATGGAACCACAAAAGACCCTGAATAGCCAAAGCAATTTTGAGAAAGAAGAATGAACCTGGAAGTATCACAATCCCAGATTTCAATCTATACTGCAAAGTAGTATAATATTTTACATATTATTTATATATATTGATTACTAGAAATCAAAACAGTACGGTCCTGGTACAAAATACATAGATCAATGGAACACAATAGAGAACCCAGAAATATATCCACACTTATACAATCAATACAAGAGAGACAAAGGTATATGATGGGGAAAAGTCTCTTCAATAAAGGGTATTAGGAAAACTGGACAGCTACATGTAAAAGAGTAAAACTGGGTGTCTGGCTGGTCATTTGGTAGAATAAGTGACTCTTGATCTCAGGGTTCTGAGTTTGAGCCCACATTGGGCATAGAGTTTACTGAATTAAAAAATATATTTTAAAAAGGATACAACTGGGCCATTTTCTTAGAACACACACACACACACACAAATTTAAAATGTATTAAAGACCTAAATGTGAGTCCTGAAATCATAAAACTCATAGAAGAAAACATGCAGTGAAGTTTTGGATATCAACTTTAGCAATATTTTTCTGGATCAGCCTCCTCAGGCAAGGGAAATAAAAGCAAAATAAACTACATCAAACTAAAAAGATTTTGTACATCAAAGTCAACCAACAAACAAAAGGCAACCTACTGAATGGGAGAAGCTATTCATAAATGATCTATCCAATAAGGGATTAATTCCCAAAGTATATAGAGAACAAATACAACCCAACACCAATAAAACCCAAACAATCCAACTGAAAAAATGGGCAGAGGATCTGAATAAACATTTTTTCCAAAGAGACATACAGATGGCCCACAGACACATTCAAAGATGATCAACATCACTAATCACCAGGAAAATGCAGATCAAAACTGCAGCGAAATACCACCTCACATCAGTCAGAAGAGCCAGTATCAAACACAACAAGCATTAACAATGATGTGGAGAAAAGTGAACCCTCCTGCACTATTGGTAAGAATGCAAGTTGATGCAGCCACAATGGAGAACAGTGTGGAGGTTCCTCAAAAAATTAAAATGAATTACTATATGATCCAGCAATTCTAATTCTGAGTATTTATCCAAAGGAAATGAAAACACTAATTAGCAAAGACACACATGCCCTTTTGTTTACCGCAACATTATTTACATTAACCAAGATATAGAAACATAAGTGTCCACTGATAGATAAATGGATAAAGATGTGGTATGTAGTATGTGTATACACACACACACACACACACACACACACACAGGAATATTACTCAGGCATAACATGAATAAAATTTTGTTATTTGTGATGACATGGGTAAACCTAGAGGGTATTACACTCAGTGAATGAAGTCAGACAGACAAAAACCATAGGATTTTACTCACACATAGAATCTAAAATAATAATAATAACTGAACAATGACAACAACAAACAGAAAGAGCTTCATAAATATAAAGAAGAAAATGGTTGCCAGAAGGTATGGGTAAAATAGATAAAGGGAATTTAGAGGTACCAACTTCCAGTTATAAAATCAGTAAGTCACAGGATGAAAAGTACAGCACAGGGAATATAGTCAATAATATTATAATAACTTTGTGTTTTGACAGATGGTAATTAGATGTGGTGAGCATTTTTTAATTGTTGAATCACTATGTTGCTCACCTGAAACTAATTGTATGTCAATTGTACTTAAATTAAAATGAAGAAAAAAATATAAAAGGAAAGAATTTTTATACGTGGTCAATTTCTGACAAAAGAAACACTGAATTTCAAATGGAAGGGCTGGTCTTTCTAATACACGGTGCCAGGTGAATTGGATATTTCTAAAGGTAAGCAATGGAGGGAGGATGAGCCTTGATCCCTAACGAACAGGATTTTTAAAAATAAATTCTGAATGGATTGCCATCTAGCAGAGTGAACACAGCAAAGAAAACATTTAGAAGAAAACACTGGAGAATATCTTTACCAAGAATTGTGGTCCAAAGATTTGTGTTCTCCCCAAATTTATGTTGAAAATCTCATGGCCAATATGACAATGTTGGGAGATAGGACCTGCAGGAGGTTATTAGACAATGAGGGTGAAACCTCAAGAATGAGATTAATGCCCTTATAAAAGAAGCTCAAAAGAGCTCCCTTGTCTCTTCCACCATGTGAGGATTAAAAGAAGTCTGAAACCTGGAGGAGAGCTCTCACCCATACATACTTGTCCCCTGATACCATACTGCTCAGCCTACAGAACTGTGAGAAATACGTTTCCATTGTTTATAAGCACCTTACTTTGTGGTATTGTTATAATAGCCCAAAGAAACCAAGGCACTAAGAACAGGCAAAGATTATTCAATAGGACAAAAAAGCAATAACCACTAAAAGAATTGATAAATTTTACTACATTAAAAAAAGAACTTGACACATTTGACAGCAGTGACATCACAGAGATGGTGACAACAGCTGCTCCAAACTTTCCTACCCCTACCAAGAACAACAAGTCACAGTTATTCAAGAACAACACATTGCTGAGAGAATCCTAGAACTCAGGTATTAATGTAAAGTACACCTCTCCATCATAAAGAAAAAGACAGACTACATTAGAAGGGTAAAAGTAGCAGCTGTTCATTGACAGCACTGCCCACCCCCTAGGCCAGCATGGCACCATGAAGAAAGGTTCCCCCTGAGCCTTCCTTTCCTTCACTGGGAAGAGAGAACCTGGGTGGGGGAATGGGGGGGAAATCAGGGGGAAAACCAGTCTCCCCCAGCATTCTGAGATGCTTTGTGGGAGCCCTTATCCTGAGCTTGCACCACAGGGATTATAGGAGAATCTGCAGGGCCACTGGGAATCTGGCAGAGATGGAGAAGGTGGGAAGGGTTTGCAACAACCAGCACATGGATCTTAGCAGACCAAATTCATACCTGCAGTTTCCAAGTAGTAATCTCAAACAGTGGCTTTGTTCACCTGCAGTACCAAGTTGGGGAAAAACTCTCATCAGGCAACTTGGTGGGGTACAGATCTGCCTGAGATCCCCAGATGAGGAGTTTTGCCTACCCTATAGAGCCCAATTTTCCCACATCTAGCAGAGTATCCACTGGAGTATCTTCCAGTGCCATATGATCAGAAGGGCTAGACAAAATTCCTGGGAGTCCTAGAGCTGAGAGGCAAGCAGGTAGAGCCAACAGTTTCCAGAGCAAAGCCAGTGGCCCTGTTTACAAATTTACTGTCTTTTTTTTTTTTAATTTAGATATTTTTTATTTTTTTTTAAAGATTTTATTTGTTTATTTGACAGAGAGAGATCAAAAGTAGGCAGAGAGGCAGGTGAGAGAGAGAGAGAGAGAGAGAGAGAGAGAGAAGCAGGCTCCTTACTGAGCGAGAGCTTGATGTGGGACTCAATCCCAGGACCCTGAGATCATGACCTGAGCCGAAGCCAGAGGCTTAACCCACTGAGCCAGCCAGGTGCCCCTGCAACTTTACTGTGTTTAAAAGCAGCTTCTCCCACTGCATCCTGGCAGGAAATCCGATTTATTACTAAATACAGCCTTTTTCCTTTCTGACTAAGGAACCTAACCACAGCCCTGGAAAGAAAGTTGTACAGCTCATTCAACAGGCTATGTACCATGGTACATAAGTGGAGAGCAAAGCCTGTGGCTTCCCCCAACTGCACAGCCAAAACTGGTAGCCTCACCCAACCAGGGAAGTCCATATATACTCTGATTCAATTTGGATCCCCAAAGAATGACTAATCCAGACCCTGGGCCCTGTCTTGCTGCCCCACCAGGGCAAGGGAAGCAAATTCACAGCCCCAACTTCTGCTGAATATAGTACCCAGCCCTGACCATCTAGGAAGCCTGCTAGAGAATCCAGGCAACCATAGAGCGGAGCCTATGGCCTCCTATGATTAGAAAACCAAACCAGCAGTACTATCCAACAATTCTCAGCCAGTGACACACACCCTCAAACCCATCCTCAAACAGTGGCTTGCCCCCAAATAAACCATAGTAATAGGCACCACCTTCCCAAGGACATTACCAGCAGGAATTCCCAGTACCCCACGCTGAGCTAACTGATGAAAAACTGCTCCTGCCAAAGCAAACCCATATGGTCTGGAAGAATAGCCCCATTACTCAGACGCACATATACCAATGAAAGAAATCCAGGATCAAAAAGCCACATGCAAAAGAATGAAACTGATCATCAGAGAAATGCAAATCAAAATTACAGTGAGATATCATCTTACATCTGTTAGAATGCTTATTAAGAAAAAAAAGCAATAACAAGTATTGGTGAGCATGTGCATTGCTGGGGGAAATGTAAATTAATGCAGCCATTTTGGAAAATGGTATGGAGGTTCCTCAAAAAAATTTAAAAAGAACAATCATCTGACCCAGTAGCTCCATTTCTGGGTATTTATTTGAAGAAAATGAAACAAATACCATATGACCCCACTTATATATGGAATCTTAAAAAAACAACCAGATAAAAAATCTGAACTCTTTGGACAACAGATTGGTGATGGCCAGAGGCCAGGGGGTAAAACGGGAGAAGGGGGTCAAAAGGTACAAACTTTCACTCATAAGTAAGTCATAGATAGGTACTCAGTATGATGACTATAGTTAATAATACTGAATTGCATGTTTGAAAGTTACTAAAGAGCAGATCTTAAGATGTGCTTCAGAGCACAAGAAGAAAAGTTTGTAACTATGTATGACAGGTTAACTAGACTTATTATAGTGATCATTTCACAATATATACAAATATGGAATCATTATGTCATATACTTGAAACTAAGGTTATTGTTCATATATAGTTCAATAAGAAAAGAAAAATATTGTTCCAAGTAATTTTAAACTAATGTTAAAATTTGCATGTTTTTTCCTAGTCCTGTTCAGTATATACCCATTTGTAAAATCAGGATTCTACTGAATAGATTTGCATTCTCCTTTCTATGCTTGGTATTTCATTATTATTTAATACCTGTAAATAAGTTCTAAACCACTCCTCTAATGCATAACTTGATCATATGAAACTACCTCCTTTAAGTTCTATTAAGGGTGAGGCATTTTTTCATAATTATGAAAAATGTAGACTATATATGCAAATATTCCTGATTATTTCCTTAAAATTCCAAGGGAAATCTACATTAGAGGATGTGCTATAGTATAATAAGGGCTAATTATACATATTACAGAGTCACTCCCTTAAAACTGTGCCAACTTAACTGCAACAAAATTAATTTTTTTCTAATTTGATAGGTAGAAAATTATAGACTTTTATAATTCAGTTCTACATTTATTTTTGAAGTTTATTGATGTATTTAATACCAATTAGAATTCATTTTGTGAATTTATTTTTGAAATATTTTGGCCATTTTTAAGTATTCATCTCTTTATTGTTCATTTGAATATACATTTTTCATACATTACATATATATGCAAATTTTTACATATATATGCAATTTGCTCTTTAATAGAAGATTACTTTTAGGGCAGATCTCCATATTTATGTAATCAAGTTGAGGTCTTAAGGGTGCCTCAGTGGGTTAAGCCTCTGCCTTCAGCTCAGGTCGTGATCCCAGGGTCCTGGGATTGAGCTCTGCATCAGGCTCTCTGCTCAGCAGGGAGCCTGCTTCCCCCTCTCTCTCTGCCTGCCTCTCTGCCTACTTGTGATCTGTCTGTCAAATAAATAAATAAAACCTTTAAAAAAAAAAGAGAATCAGAGGGGTAAAAACCCATCACCTTTGGCATATTTTACTAATTCCAAGCAAGCCCCTGGTCTTACTCACACCTGAGAGGAGATTACACAAAGACACAAATAACGAGAGGCAGGAGCAATGGGTAAGGGGAGGCTTGAGTCTCACCAACAGGTTTATTTATGATGTAAGAGATATTGCAGACCTGATCCACTGTGGCCTGTTTATGTTCTTGTCCTCCACAACTGTTATTCCTTACCTTCCTTACATGACATTAGCCCTTAAATGTTCCTCACTCTTACATAAAATCTAAATTGCAAAAACAAAGCCAGTTAACATAAAAGGGCAACTCTCTCTAGAGAGAAGATTCCTGAAACCAAAATTAAATTCACCTGAAAAACCTCCCTGTCACACCTTATTTTTAAAAATCTGCCTTTTTACCCCAAGTTAGAATGTTCCTGTAAAATTTCTCAAGTTCAGCATTTTCCAATAAAGGTCTCTGCTAACAGTTACCTGGTTGATTTCTTCCATAACACATTGCTGAGTTAAAAAAAAAAAATTGCCTTATCATAGAAAAATATCGCAAAATCTGCCTAACTTCTTGAGATATAGCTCAGAACATTTATTTTAGTTCAGGTTTCTAAAAATGAGATAATCCAGGACTGTGTATTTTTCCAATCAGTTTCACTTCAGATGCTTCTCATAAAATTTAATAGGATATTCATTATTCTGCAAATAACTTAGAAGTACATATATTTATATTCTTTATCCAATATAAGTGTCCTATTAAATTCCTAAACTGGTGTTTTCCAGAAATTTGTACCAATTTCTACTTTTATTTTGTAATGGTCAAAAATCTCAAGAAGTTTCAGATTTATGTCTTACTGTTTACTGTGGAGACAGGTATAGTCAATTTTTAGGTTTTAGAAGAGATATTCTTTGATGATTTGGTTCAAACTTAAACATGAGTATTCAGCCTTGATAATTAAAGAATCTGGATCCTCTCTGGCTTTTCTTTGAATAGCAGTGGTGTTTAAAGTCAACAGTGTTCTGTTTCTATGTGCTGTTCTTAATATCGCAGGAGAATTATTTTTAGAACTGTGTTTTGTTCTTTTGTGTAAGTATATACTTTTTTTATTGCCTTTCTTATGCTTCATTGTTAACTTGCCACTTTTTAAAGCTGTTTTTACTATAATAGAAATTATGCTTGTTTGATGTTTATTCTTTTATTTTTTTCATATTCATATTTTCTCTCATTTGGTGTAGTAGAAATTAGACATATGTGCTACAGAGTCTACCTTATCAGAAGTCCCAGAGACTGTTTTATTTCTGTGATTACTTGAAAGGAATACACAGTGCATTTATCTCCATTTGTGGCAACATTTATGGGTCTTAACACTTCTTAACTTTCCAGTGTTGATACTGAAAATTTCTGTCTTCTCGTTAAAGAACAGGAACTTGACATTTTACTTTTGCCTTTTCTTTTTCTACCACCGAGTATTTTAAAAACTATTCTAAATATGTAGTTCCTTCTTAACATATGAGACTTTTTCAAAAATATTTCATGAAAACGTTGGCATTTGCCTTTTATTACACTATTAAAAGAGGTATTTAGGATTTCAGCTTTCAGCTCAGACATATAAAAAGCTTGGAAGTTTTCAGTCTTGTTCTTACAACAAGAAAAGAGCTGTTCTGAAAAATCAATGATTTTTCTTGGACCCATCAGAAAATCAAGGTCACAGAACAAACCATCACCCTGAAATCAGGAGAAACAGGTAGATACAGAGAATAGCTGAGATCAGCTTACCTGGAGAAAATGACCTTATAGCTATAGACTGGTAATAATGCTTGAATGGTAACTTTGATGAATTGTGGGAGGTTGATTGTAGAGTAACAGGACTGAAAAATTCCTGGGGGCCACGGTCTTAGCCACCCTCCACTTTTGTGGGGTTTACATCCAGGAAATCATCAGGTCTCACAGTGAAGAGCAAGGGGAAAAAAAATCACATTTCTGGCAGAATAGGAAGAAAAAAAGAACGACTTTTAGCTGCTTTCAGAATATTTCCCATAACAAAGGCCAACACTCAAGGGGGAAAAACTTTGAGACTTATTTGACCTGTGGGAAGGGCAGTTCCCGGGACGCTGACTCATCTTGGGGGGTTGGGGAGAGTCTTAGAAATAGTTGTGAAGGTCAAAAACCAGGGATAAAGGATACACTAAAAGACTAAATTTAATCATAGAATAGTTTCTCTCCCCTACACCCTACCACCACATCACCACGGAATCAATAAAATAACAGTGGATTACAGCTAAAAGAACTGCAAGCTACAGACTCTATTTAAGAAGAAATTCCTAGGGGGAAAAAAAAATCAGAGCAGACAAACAGAAGCACCCTAGAAGAAATCATAGTCTCTGATGCTAGCTTGATCAGCCATTAAACACAGCCCAACTCATCCAAATCAACTAAAACCTCATACTAAAAATCTATTTATCTCAGCTACTGTATCTGGTACATCACATCAATATTAAAAAATAATAATAATAATAGTTGTAGTCCGACATATAAAGAGCTTAGAAGTCAACCACTACCAACCTTAGAAAAAGAAAAACGGAACGAACTGAAAACCAACAACTCTTCCAAGACACATCAGAGAATTCAGGCCACAGGGCAAATCACTAGCTGAAATACTGGAGAGGTAAATACAGATAATCAGAACTTCCTGGGAGCTGAAATCACAGCTGGAACCCACTGTGAACACTTAATGGTAATCAACTAATTGCTGGAAACTGAGTGTGAATTAGTTTGTGAGAGAACTCCTGGGTGATGGCTGGAGGGGTGCTACCCCCACATTCATGAGTTTTAACTCCAGATGCCCCACCAAGTTCTCAGCGTGAAGATGGGAGAAAAATCCCCTACAGGGAATTCCTACAGGGAAGTGTAAAATAACCATTGTAAATACACCCCGAGTGTTCTTTTCTCAATAATGAAGTCCTGCCTAGAAGGGAAATTGTTTTACTAGAGCTTGACCAATATGAGTTTTACCAGAGCCTAACCTACTTAGGGGAAGAAAATACCCAAATTCGGCCCCCTGTAGCTTTCCTGTCTCACCTAAGGGGGGAGGCGGAAATGAGAAGTGGTTGAGACGTCACAGCTTTGGGATATTAGCCCACTAAAGACTGAGACTAAATCTAGGAATGTAAAATGTTCTCCACCCCTTAAACCATGCCACCCACCATATCTAGAAAGTTCCTATATCACAACAGGGTATTAAAGCTGAAAGAAAATGCAAAGCTCAGATTCTGTTTAAGTAGTCTCTAGGGAAGCCCAAAACCAACAGGAGAGATAAAAACAAGGACATGAGAGGAAATTTGAGGCTCTGATAACTACAGTGGCAGCAAATGTTAAATACAGCCTCAGCCCTAGCCAGATAAACATAAAGCCTCACACTGAATTCCTTATTCACTTCTTTTAATTATCCATACGCATTTAAAATTTCATCTATGCATTTTCTGTTTTATTGCTGAAGAATATGCCATTGTATGGTATATTACAGTTTATCTACTTACATACTGAAGTATATACAGCTGCTTCCTGTTTTTGATGATTATGAATAAAGCTATTAAAAACATACACTTTCAGTTTTTGTGTAGACATAAGTTGTCAAATCAATTAGGTAATTATCTAGGAGTGCAATTGATAAATTTTATGGTAAGACTACATTTAGTTTTATAAGAAATTGCCAAGCTGTCTTCCAAAATAGCTATACCATTATGCATCCCTACCAGCAATAAAAAAGGATTCCTGTCTCTTCACATTCTTGCCAGCATTTGTTGTCGTCATCAGTTTTGTTTGATTATAGACATTCTAATAGGTGTGTAGTAATATTTCATTGTTGCTTAGATTTGCAAATCCCTAATGACATAAGATGTTGAGCATATTTTCACGTTTATTTGCCATCTTTATGTCTCCTTAGATCAAGTTTCTGTTCAGATCTTTTGCTATTTCTTTAATGAGGTTGTCTATTTCTTTTGTTGAATTTTATGAGTTCTTTATATATATATCTTATGAGTTCTTTATATATATATCAAATGTGCATTCTGCAAATATTATTCCCAATGTGGCTTGTCTTTATATTCTCTAACAGTGTCTTTGGCAGAGCAGAAGTTTCAGATTTTAATAAAAACCCTTTTTTCTTCATGGGTTTTATTTGTGATGTTGTATCAAAAAATTCAATGCCAAATGCAAGACTACTGAAGTTTCTCCTATATTTTTTTCTAGATGTTTTATAGTTTTACATTTAATATGTAGGTTTATGATCCATTCCGAGTTATTTATGTATGTTTCAATTTCCACTAGATACATTTTTGTATATGGACATCCATTTGTTGGGAAGACTATCCTTTTACAATTAAATTGCCTTTGTTTTCCTGTCAAAAATCCGTATACTGTTGATCTTGAACAACCCTGGTTTGGATCCATGGGTCTACTTCTACATGGATTTTTTATAGTACGGTAGTGTAAATGTACTTTCTCTTCCTTATCATTTTCTTAATAACATTTTCTCTAGCTTACTTTATCCTAAGAATACAGTATATAATACATGTAATATACAAAATATGTGTTAGCAACTGCTTATGTTATCAGTAAGGCTGCTAGTCGACAGTAAGCTGTTAGTAGTTAAGTTCTGGAGGAGTCAAATGACATACAGATTTTCAACTGAATGGAGGATTGACAACCCTAACCCCATGTTGTTCAAGGGTCAGCTGTCTGTTTCTGAGCTCTCTATTCTGTTTTTTTCTTTGATTCCTTTGTCTCTTCTTTCGCCAATATTATGCTGTCTTGATTATGATAGCCTTATAGTAAATATTGAAATTCGCTGTGTATGTCCTCCAAATTGGTTCTTTTTCTTACATTGTGTTTTTGTCTTTTGGTATACCTTACATTTTTTTCTTGATAGCCTAACATTTTGTGTTGGGTAAAAAAATTGTTGTAAATAGTCTTTAGTATTGTGCTGGTGAGTTGTGAGGAAGGAGGGCAAGCATTCTCTAATCCTCTGAATAGTTTAATCTTTTAATGAACCTATGCCTCTCAACTGTGAACTTTACCAAGTGTTTCTTTACTTTTTTCTCTCATGTTAGGTGGGACAAGATGGCTAGAGGGGCTGGACTTGTATTTTCCCCCAAATCAGTTAGACTCCAATGAGACCCCAGGAGGTCAGACTTTGGTTAATTAGTTTCCCCTGGGGGCAGGTCTTATTAAGAACAACAGTGTGTTTTGGCATATTTCAAGATGGTTTTTTCTCCCCTTACCAAATGCACAAAGAGATTTTTCTCTGATATTTAACCTAGTGGAGCTCCTAGAAATAAATCTTAACTATTACGGTGGGAAGGAGTATGACTTGGTCCTCTGGAGTTTTTAACTCTCAGAGCTGTCCACATTGAGCTTCTGGCAATTCATGGCACTGGTTCCCACGGTGATTTCCACTGGTGAGTCTCTGCTCCGGTAAACCATGACTCCCTGTGTTCACCTATCAGTGTTGGAAACAGTGATTTGCCCTGTCCTCCCCTCTCTTAATAATTCTAGAAGAGGGGTGCCTGGGTGGCTCAGTTGTTAAGCATCTGCCTTTGGCTCAGGTCATGATCCCAGAGCCCTGGGATCAAACCCTGCCTGCTCAGCGGGAAGCCTGCTTCTCCCTCACCCACTCCCCCTGCTTGTGTTCCCTCTCTTGCTGTGTCTCTCTCTGTCAAATAATAAATAAAATCTTTTTTTAAAAAAAGAGAATTCTAGAAGAGTTGTCAATCCATTCAGCTCTGTACTATTAGAACAGTGTGGCAACTTGCAGAATTTCCAGTTCTCTTATGCAGAACTGGAAATAAAAATTCTTACATTAGACTTCTAAGCAAATTTAACTGATGGCTGAAGGTTTTTCTATTCAACTTATATACCAAAATAGGAAGTTTTATTTTAAAATTATTATCAAATTCTGAGGCGCCTCAGTGACACAGTCATTTAAGTGGCCGGTTAAGTGTCTGACTCTTGGTTTTGGTTCAGGTTATAATCTCATTGGTCATGAGGTCAAGCCCTGTATCAGGCTCCACACTCAGCAGGGAATCACTTGAAGATTGTCTCCCTCTACCCCTCCCTCCACTCATGCTCTCCAACTCTCTTGCTCTGTCATTCTCTCTCTAAAATAAATAAATAAATTCTTTAAAATAAATAAATAAATACATAATAAATAAATAAATAAATAAAATTATTTTGAAATTCTGCCCAAGGACAATTTTGGTGAAGCCACATACAAATTAACCATCTGTAACTTGTGATATGGGACAAGAAGATCAAATAATTAGCAATACCTTTTAACTCTTTGTTTTCTATTCTTGCTTACTATTTTTTCCTAATTAGGTTACAGGACTTCAAAATAATTATTCAAACTTTTTTCCATTTAAATTTCAGTCCCTTGGGACAAAACCATGATCCTTCTGCTCTAGAATTATTGTCCTTAACCTCAAAAAATATATATATTCAAATTGTTTTGTCTTCAGTCATCAAGATTCAATGTTTGTCAGCATTCATAGTAAAAACAGGTGTATCATTTCTACTATGTATTTTTCATCTGATATATGTTAAAGGTAAAATATAACATATGACCAACTTATCTGAAGATTTGATTTGCTATATGAAGTAAGGAGAAATTCCAGAAGAGAAAGAAAATAAGTGTGGTCATTTTTTAAACAATTTAACATAAAAACAGAACTTGTAGTCTCTGATGAAGTATGTGTTAACCTCTTATATGCAAATTTCCAATTATTTGAACTCAGTCATCTAGAAACAAAAATTATGCAACTTTATCAAAATAAATTTAAAATTTAGCAATTAACCAGATAATTTGAAAATTATCATGCTAATCATGTAATATTTCCTATTATTAGAATTTCATTATTTTTATTTCTTGAAAAGAAAATGAATAATTGCATTGTTCCACTTTATCTTGATTAATATTTATCCCACTTAATAATGCCCATCAAAATATACATTGTCATTATTAAAAGGAAAATGGAGATAAAACTTAATATAGTGATTATATCAATGGTTTCAACTTTCAAAAACATTTGAGTATTTGAGTATTGAATATTTGAAAACTTGATAATTTAACTTTAAAGAGAAGCATATTTTATCCTTCTTTAGGGGAGAGAATTCCCTGTTTTGCCAAAGGTACTGCCTTTAATTTTCTCCTTATCAGGTATTGATGTAATACAAATACAGCACACATTTTTGGTAACTGCAAAAAATCTAGACCTTTACAACTTGTATTCAGCAAAACTTGCCTTTTGAAAGGTATTTTGGGGGCACCTGGGTGGCTTAGTTGGTTGAGTGTCTGACTCCTGATTTCAACTCAGATCATGATCTTGCCCTTGTGAGACTGAGTGCAATGTGGGGCTCTGTGCTGGGTGTGGAACCTCCTTCAAAGTCTCTCTCTCTCCTTCCCCTCTCTCCCCATTCTCTTCCTTTCTTAAAAAAAAGTAAAAAGAAAGAAAAATATTTTGTATTTTATTATTGTTGAGCCATCGATCCATTTAGGTCTTTACCATTTAGAACAGAGTGGCAACTTCCAAGTTCCTTTTGTGTAGAACTGGAAATCATAAGTCTTACACACATTAGGAAATGAAATAAAATTTGTTTTACACAGAGATTAAATGTGTTCTACTAATGAAAAAGAGAGACTTTCATTGCATAATTTTAATGTCAATAATTGTCTTCTCCTAGCACATCGTCATAATACAGCTGAAACAACATAAAAACAATATTTTTAAAGTACCTAATTTTATTGTTTAAGTCCTTAACTTAAATAGCAAATTCCTTTTTTTTTTATAAATAATATGGCCTCAGTACAACTCTTTGTCCATAACAAGCAGTATGTAAAATATTAAATAGTAGGTAAATTAAGATTTATTCCAAAATGAAACTCATTTTCTGATAAGGTAAAAATGGATTTCACAATCTAAAAAATGGAAATGTTAAATTATATAAAGTTAGCCTTTATATAAAGTACACATAAGAAAGTACACATAAGAGTGTACTTTCCAAACTAATTACTGATATAGAATTATCTTTCTAAAACATAACAGTTTTGTGCTTAGTGAAGTTCCTAATGTATGAGTAATTTCTTGGTTTTTAATTTATTTATGGTCATACTCTGGGTACACTTTCAGGGGTACTTCTTTCAAACATCATATTATTGTTTTAATTACTTTCTTATGACATGTTCATCTGATGTATAATTGAAAGATGATCTCCTATTATAAAATTTCACATGTCAAAAATCAAGAAAGTTGACTTTACGGTTAGTTATTTTGAATTTTGTAGCAGTTAAAATAGAATTGTCAAAAAATCTGGTAATAATCTAGCAGCGTAATTATCTCAGTGAACTTGCATTTTCATTTTCTTCATCCTATTCTACATTGCATTTTCTCTTCATCCCAAATAAAATAAACTTAGTTTGCTGATTAATGAGCTCAGCTAGCTGTCTGCATCCAATTTTGTTCAATTCCTCCATCATGAGTACATTTATGTCTTGAATTTAATTTTGTATGTCACTTTTTTCAGAAGTCCCTTTTTTAATCTCATTCCTATTTTGGCCCATGGCAGAGCTAATTATCTTTTAACAATAACTATAAAAATCTAAACAAGTTGTTATATCAGGGATGGAAACTAAGTTCTCAAATTCCCCTATTGAGTATTTTTCTCATTAAATAAAAGAATGCATAGTGTGTTTCAACAGTAGCGATTAAAACTTATTCAAATTTTTTTAATGATATAATGAATGTAAAATCACTTAAGCTAAATAGAAACACATTTCAATGTTGGGAAATCTATCAAAATAAGGAAAAGAGTCTACTGTTAGGCCTTAGACACTTCAATATCTTTAAGTCATGTCTATTTCATGAAAACATGTCCAAGAACATATTGGGCTTAGTGATTTTATTAAAATTTTGTCTTTGTGATGCATAAATATTATAAGGAAACATTTCTTCCAAAAATTATATGGAAAGGGGATAACCCTTTGTGAAAGCAGAGTGCTTGAGTCACCCTATAATTAAATCCACCATGACTTAAGCACAAGCCATAATTATATGCTTATTATTGTTTGAGACTGGGGAGAAGTAGAGACACCAAATGTCCCCATACCATCAATTTTATAATTGTGACCAGATAAATTTTAATGGACTGTTGGAGAAAAACAGTAAAGAGTATAGACAGTTCATGGTAATTTATATAATGGTGAAGTAATCTGGCTAGAAAACACTTTGCCATGTATGTATTAGTTTAACATAATATTATGTCACAAAATAATTAATCAGACAAAACTAGTTGGGCAGTCAAAAATTTATACTTCTATTCATGAGATCTAATATGATAGCATCAATCTTAGTAAAGGATTATGAACACGTGTATCATTTTTCCAACTCTAAAGTGGAGTTGCTTTCTTTCTATTTTTTTCTACATATCATCATTCAGAATATATACATACCTCTGGCTCTGTATGAGGGACTAAGTAAAAATTCCAAAATTGACTAGAGTTCTTCCCACTACCACGTTTTTGTACTAATTAAATTTCTTGTTTTTTTACTTTCATATCTACTCCCTTCTAAGAGTCTAAAATATAATTATTTGTAAAAATGTTGTACTGAGGGGCTGCCTGGGTGGCTAAGTGGGTTAAGCCTCTGCCTTCAGCTCAGGTCATGATCTCAGGGTCTTGGGATTGAGTCCCGCATCGGGCTCTCTGCTGGGCAGGAGGCCTGCTTCCTCCTCCCTCTCTCTCCCTCTCTGCCTACTTGTGATCTCTCTCTGTCAAATAAATAAAATCTTTAAAAAAAAAAAAAAAGAAAAAAATTGTTGCATTGATTTCACACCAGTTCTTTTAATAACTTTTCTAAATATTACAAACAAAATAGAGAAAGAATTTATTGACTAATACTATCCTTTAACTCTGACATTTTAGGCATTTTTATAATAAAGTTATTAGACCTTCCAAGGCATTGTACTACATTTGTTTGCCTATGATGTGAAAAGCCTTAAAGTATGACATGGATGAAGGCATGGCAAATTTGAAAGTGCTTCCTTTTACATAACAGAACTGACTGGCAAATTACCTGCAGCATGTTAATCTGGGGAAGACTGCTCCAGAATAGCTAGTTGAAAATGACAGAGTATGTGCACAGGATTTGCAATTTTATGTACCAGTTCATTCTGAGATTACAGTAGTACCATTAAAAACTCTTCAGAATCGAGTCCTTTCCAACAGCCAAATGATTAGAAGCATTAACATTTGACAAAATATGCCACGCAAATTCTGACTCCTTCTGGATATCATTTTATACTGATGTAAACTTCATAATTCTCAATGTAACAACACATTTATCGGACACAGTTTCACCTAAGGTATTATATAAAACAATGTAACAATCTATTCAATACCTCTCTTAGAAGTATTCTTTGGTAAATGTGAGTTGCATGTGGGCAAGAAATATGTCTGATTTGTTTATCATGGTGCCACAGTGAGTAGAACTCTGCCCAGCGCGGAGGAGCCCCTGAAGGCCTCAAGTAAATCCCTTCTGAAGGGATCATGATGGTATCCTTGTGCTTAAAAATGTGCTAAGAAAACGTGACCACAATCCAAACCGGATTTTTTTTGGTCACAATCATCTTCACCAATATTCCTATTTCCTCATTATTCACTTTTACTTTCTACTTACATTTTTCTCTAATTTCTTTCTTCCATATACTGAAATTGAAAATGTGGGATTATAAATATATTTCAGATCAAAGAGAAAAGGATTCTGGAACTGTTTCCCATCTTGTATCCAGTTGTTTTTTTTTTTTAATTGACTTGTATATCTGTTAATTTCAGAATAATAGATTCAATTTATAGCAAATGGTCAGGATTTTCTTCTATCAGAAAGAGAAACGTTATTTGAGTGATTCAATTTTTTAAATCTCACAGGTGTTGATACTGGAATTCTTTTTTTTTTTTTTAATTTTATTTTTTTTTTTAAAGATTTTATTTATTCATTTGACAGAGAGAGATCACAAGTAGACAGAGAGGCAGGCAGAGAGAGAGAGGGAAGCAGGCTCCCTGCTGAGCAGAGAGCCCGATGCGGGACTCGATCCCAGGACCCCGAGATCATGACCTGAGCGGAAGGCAGCGGCTTAACCCACTGAGCCACCCAGGTGCCCGATACTGGAATTCTATTTATCAGTTGGTAGACTATGTTTGCTGTAACAAATTCACCCAATGAAAGCTTACAAACACAAGACCAGAGCTTTACTTATGTTGGCTGGCTTGTTCTGATGGTTATTAATCATAGTTCTTGGGGAGGAGATAATAAATTTGAGATACATCTCTAACCAATATCGTTATTCTTTGGAAGGACCCAAGTACAGGAAATCATTACCTTCCCATTCAAAGAAAATGTATCTTATTGTCTCATTCATTTTTATTTCTTTCAAACAAAGGTCATAATGCAGAATCTTACCCAATTTCCTTATTTCTTTAAGTAGTGATGCAGAAGAGCAATTTCGTTGTTTTCTGGAATGTCAAGGAGCCACTGTTCATAAGAGGAATTTTGGGCAAATACCCACAATAATCATTCTAAAATTCTGTAGATGTCCTTTTCCAGATGGGATATACCTGAAAATTGTTAATCACTTATTTAAAATATAACATACACAAATGATCTTTGTCATTTCAACTCATGCTATTTTAGATGAAAAAGGTAGACAAAAACAGGTTTTTTGTGTTTGTTTTTTAAGAAACAGAATTGGAAAATGACTGAAAAGATTGAAAATGCCCAGTGAGCATATTCTTTCATTCTTTTGGACACCACATGAAGCATTTTGTGCATTTTGAAGCCCTTTAACAACCTGAATACTTCCTCAGCTCTGTCATACTAAGAAATTACAAAGATTAACATTCCTTTTTCATATATTGATACTTTAAAATTATTTTCATTTTTAAATATAATAATGAACACTTCTTAAAATAGAAAAATTGAAAGTTTATAATTGGTATCATTCTTTCATTATTTTAAGTCTAAAACTAACCAAAATATAACTTTTCTGAGAAACATTTATTCCCTACTTCTTTACTATACTCTTTTTATGCTTAAATAATTCTTTTTTGTGCTGAAAAATGGAAAAATATAGGTTGCATATAATATATGTTGTCTACTCCAACATGAAGGGATAAAACTAATGGAATTTTAAATACTTCAGTTTATGAATGAAATTTATTTTCATAAAAGATACATTTTGCCATTTTGTACTGTACATATTTCAACTTAAACCAAAGTTTCAGTTTATTTTTCTAGAAACACTTTTAACAATTCTTTGTACTGAAGTTCATTGAAAAGAATGTTTTTTTTAATTATTCTTTTGGAAACATGATATATTATTATATATGCAAACATAAGTAGCAAGAATTAGGAACTAGATTCCTTGTTGTTACTGTAGGAAAGACAACAAAGGGGAAAGAAAAGACTTTATTTGAATCTTAAGTACTTCCATGTTTTCTGGATCAGAACATCAAACCTAGTTACCTTAACTGTGCATTTGCTATAACCAGGCACTACATATAGCTTAAACATATAGGTTAACTTTAGCTAGTAGCAATTTTGGCCGAATACTCAATAGCTGGGTATGAAAATCAATAACACTTGATGGAAGCAGAAACGAATTCCTCGTTATAATATATATTTTTTTAACAGAAGATTAACCTGAAATTTTCAGCAGACAATGATTATCATAATTTACCAAGTAAAATATTTTAATGGGGGATACCTGTGTGGTTCAGTCAATTAAGCATCTGCCTCACTCAGATCATGATCCCAGGATCCTGGGATCGAATTCCACAACAGGCTCCTTGCTCAGGGAACCTGCTTCTTCCTCTGCCTGTGGCTCCCCCTGCTTGTGCTCTCCCTCCTTCTCTCTCTCTCTGACAAATAAGATCTTTTTTAAAAAGTAAATAAAGGGGCGCCTGGGTGGCTCAGTGGGTTGAAGCCTCTGCCTTCAGCTCAGGTCGTGATCCCAGAGTCCTGGGATCGAGCCTCGCATTGGGCTCTCTGCTCTGCGGGGAGCCTGCTTCCTCCTCTCTCTGCCTGTCTCCCTGCATATTTGTGATCTCTGTCTGTCAAATAAATAAATGAAATCTTAAAACAAATAAATAAAAATAAAAAGTAAATAAAATATTTTAATGGCTAAATTTTAATGGTATGAAATTATACTGGAGGAACAAGAGTGTCTTGGCACTATCAGTTACTTGTTCTTTCCTGTATTTACAATAGTATACAATAGATGTACAAAATAGAAATACATTTTCAGCTAAGATTGGTGTAGAAACAACTTATTTCTGGGTACTTATTTTTTCTGTAACTCTGTACCACTCTGAATTTTGAAATCTTTTTTTTTTTTTTTGAAGAAGAAGAAGAAGAAGAAAAAGAAACAGGGATATGTGTTCTGAACAAAAGAACAAGATAAATCAGAAACCAACCTATAATTAAATCCACCATGGGTGGCTCAGTTGGTTGGGCGATTGCCTTCGGCTCAGATCATGATCCTGGAGTCCTGGGATTGAGTCCCTCATTGGGCTCCCTGCTTGGTGGGGAGTCTGCTTCTCCCTCTGACCTCTCCCCTCTCATGCTCCCTCTCTCTCTCTCAAATAAATAAATAAAATCTCAAAAAATAATAATAATTTAACTACACTAGAAGAGAAGAATTTAAAAATACAGCTTTACTTTTTAAAAATTCTAGTGACCTAAGTGGAATTAAATAAGCAAAAAATATAGTTATTGTTTACTTTATTTAATATTATAATTAGTAGTATAATATGTGATTCTATGATTATTAAGTTATGGTATAATCTAATAATATTCTCTTACTAAATTTTTTCTAAGCATTTATAATTTAAAGGATAAAAATTTTTTCTAAAGAGATGTAATGCATATGTTCTTAGTGTTTGTGTTAACTACTAGTCAATTTTCCTATTTAGTTAATTATTTTAAAGTTCTTCATAATTGCTAGGAATTATTATTTAACATTTTTTTCTTATAAAACCACATTAGATTGATAAATTTCAACATATAAAACACATAACAAGGTTTTTTCACTTGGAATTACAAATTAATGCTTACTTATTTTTGATAGTAAATATTCAGATATTAGCAATTAATTTACATGTTACACACCAGAAATGTACTTAAATGAATATACAACTATTCAATATATAAACTATTGATCCTTCTGAAGGTCAAATCTTTAGCAAGACCAGAGAAAATCTTTTAGCAAAATTCAGTGGTTAAAGATGGACTTTGAACTATCTCTAGTAGGTATTTATTCTGTTTTTACAGATGGAGAAATTGAAGTAAGTGTAACCCTTTGAGTAAATTTAAGAAATTTTCCTCTATTTAATATAAATCTGATGAGCACAAGCAAAAGTTTTAACCTGACAAAAGTCCTTTTTCCTCTACATATTTAGGCAATGAAGTTTGAACTTCTCCATCTGCATTAATTTTAGGCCAAAATATCTCAGGTCATTCTTTCATTCAACAAAAATTTGTTGCACATTTTTTCAAGATTAGCTACTACCTATTTACAATGCTAGGAATATTTTAGTGAACAACAACATCCTTACTTTCATGAAACATATATTTTGTTGAATGACAAGCAGTTTTAAAAATCAATACATAGATAATATATATGAGTTAAGAAGACAACATAAAATGGGTCAAAGGGTGAGAAGAAGTGTTATTTTAGATTAACGTCACAAAATTCTCTTTGATGAAGTGACATTATAAACAGAGACATCAATGAAACAAAAGATAACTTTTAAATCTTTAATATAGAAGTTGTCTCTAAAGATGCAAATGAAATATGTTCATCAGGTTTTTTTTTCACCTTTACCTGTGGGTTTTGTACTTTCATATGATTTCATATTACTAATTAGTGTCCCTTTGTTTCAACTGGAATAACTCTCTGAGCATTTTTTATAAGGTCAGTCTAGTGATGATGAACTCTACCTTTTTTTTTAATTCACATTTGGAAGTTTGTTGTTTTTCTTTTCTCACTCTGAGTATATCATGCCACTCCCTTCCAGCCTAGAAAGCTTCTGCTGATAGCATTTTGGGAGTTCCCTTACATGTAGGAAGTTTCTTTCCTCTTGCTGTTTTTAACAATCTTTCCTTGTCTTTAACTTTGGCAACTTAATTATTATGTACCTTAGTGTGGGTCTTTTTAGATTCTCTTATTTGGGTAGTTGGGTTTACTGGATCTGCGTATCTGTTTCTTTCCCCCAGGTTAAGGGGAAAGCCATTACTTCTTTGAGTAAGCTTTCTGCCTCTTTGTCCCTCTCTTCTCTTTCTGAGACATTTATAATGTGCATATTTGTCAACTTGACGGTATCCAATAAGCCCCTTAAGCTATCTTCATCTTTTTATTCTTTTTTTTTTTTCCTGCTCTGATTGGATTATTTCCACTGCCTTGCCTTTGAGCTTGCTGATCTTTTCTTTCATTTGGTCTAGTCTGATATTGAACCCCTCTTTGGAAATTTTTATTTCAGTTACTGTATTCTTTAGCTCTATAACTTCTGTTTGATACTTTTTATATTTTTTATCTTTTTGTTGAAATACTCACATTGATCATACATTGTTTTCCTGACTTAGGTGAGCTTCTTTGTAACCATTATTTTGAACTCTCAATTGGGTAAATCACTTAGCTCTATTTCACTGAGGTTGGTTTCTGATTTATCTTGTTCTTTTGTTCAGAACACATATCCCTGTTTCTTCTTCTTCTTCTTCTTCTTCTTCTCTCTTTTTTTTTTTTTTTCCTTTGGACTCTCTATATTGGTTTTTGAGCAATGGATAGAACAGCCACCTCCCCCAGTCTTGACAGACTTGTGTAGGAGACGAGCCTCATCAATTAGTCTGGCCTGAGCTCCTGATTGCCTCTCAAACATTTGTGATTGTCCAGCCCCCCCCCCATCTTTGTTTATAGTGGCTCCCAGTAGAAGAGGTATGCCCAAACCAATCAATGTCCCGATGGTTTGGGAAAATGCCAATATACCTGCTCAAGCTCCTGGAAGACTACTAATTACCTGCCTCTTTAGTTCCCTGATGCAGGCTAATTGGAAGCCCAACTTCCAGCAATAGCTGGGAATAACAGGGTGTTATATCTGCAGTCTAATTCCCATTGGGGAAAAAATGGGAACTGGGTGTTTTTGCCTCCTGATTCTGTGCTGAACCAGAGGGAATAGTTACTAGGAGAATCTATGTACCCAGGTAGAACAACCACTTTGTTTTGTGTGTTCCCAGGGGATTAATGAGTATCAAGCCCCATCACCACCCAGAGCTAAGTGGTTTGGGAAACAGACATTAACAGTGGTGTGGTGGATCAGTGCACGATCTACTTTAGGGGAGACTGGTGACTTTATTTCACCCTTGGAACGAGCTGTGCAGAGAAAAAAGGGACATGCCCACCAGCTCTTTGAAGCGCCTAGAAGGATCCAAATCAGCTCCCATATTCAGGATGATTAGAAGCTAAAACCTTGAGCAGCCACTGAGAAAGTACACAGACAAACCCTTTCCAAGAAGAAACTGAAAAATGGATATTTTTGCTGGCTCCCTTTGCACTAAGACTGGGAAAGTCTTAACTGCAAGAAGTGCATGGACACCTATTTGAAATTTGATTTTATTGTTTAATATGGTCCTATGAGATATGAATGCCAAGCCCTGTTGGCTGTCAGAGCTAGGAGACTTGAGGGCTCATTCCTCAAGTAGTAGCTATTACTTGAAAAGTTGGGGTGCTAGCTGTATAGACTTGCTCCTTCCAGGGAGTTGCTGGCAACTTAGTTTCATTGTCGGAGTTAGATGGAGGGAGCAAGTAGGGAAAGTGCCTTGTTCTTTTGGGTTCCAGGAATGATCCTACTCAGCACATAGATGCAGGCTAATTAGTAGCTAGACCCTCTGGCGGCAGCTGGGGAAGTATGCAGTCACACCCCTTCCAGTAAAAAACTGGGAGATGGACATTTTTGTCTGCTCTCTCTGCAGTGAGGGAGTGCTTATGAATCTACTTAACAACGGTTTCTTTGTTAGCTATAGTCCTGTGGGACTTTTGTATTAATCCTTGTTGGCTCTCAGAGCTAGGTAATTTGGGGGTCCATCCCTCAGGTGGCAACCTTAAAAGTTGGGGAGCTATATATGTGGTCTAAGCCCTTCACTCCTCAAGGAAAACCTGGGAGTTGGGAATTCCCTCAGGATCGTAAGATATTTTTCTGGGTGTGTGATTTGTGGATAGAATGTATCTCAGCTTTTCCTAACCATTTTGATTTAGGTATTTTCTCAGCCACCCGGTATGTAGGAGTCACTCAGCTAGTTTCTGGATTTGTCTCAGAAAGGAATGCATCTGTGTGCCGCTATGCATCCATGGGAGGAGGGCAAGTCAGGAGGCTCTGATGTTGCCATCTTTGTATTGTCTCAACTCATTTATATTTATGTGTGAACTGCTTTAAAAAAGACTCAATGAGAGATATGCTAACAAAGTAAGTTTGTTGTTGTTTTTTGCTTTAATTTAGTTTTGTCCTGAGTATTAGAGCTCTCTGGGATGGAAACCACATAAACATAAATGATATGTGGTATTTTTAGCTTTATGAAATCCCTGGATATTTTTTAAATGAGATATAAATAAAGGCAATTCTTATTTCTTCTTTACTACAACATATAATCCAAATTTGTCACTTAATTAATGACATGTAGATTTGAACTCTTAATTTCAAAGAAGTTGAAATTCAAACCAACAACACTGATGTAAGGATACGTAGGAATCATATTAACATAAACAGAGAAGTATTGAATCAGAAGCTCTTAATCTGATAAATGTCTGACATAAGCCTAGGGCAAAATGAAAATATGAGAATCTCTGCTCTTTCTCAAGGCACACGCATATATATAAAACCCAGACTATAACACAAGAATATTGTTAAAATATTTATAATCTTCTTCTATGCATCTTTTTCTTCTTGCTGATGGTCTTCAAAAGGAATAAAGTTCGATTCTGGTCATTATTGCTGCAATAAATTAACTCATCCATTACTCTATTTTTATTAAGCACTTTTGAATGTTGAATATATATTCTGCTATAAGTAATTTTTAAAGCCTATGTCTCAGGCACTGTACTTATTTCTAAGGAAATGCATGGCATTAAACAGAATTCATTCATGAGAGGGTTTATAGTTTTTAATAGGTAAGACAGACAGTCAAGGTAATTATATAGGAATGTGATAATGTAATAACTTTTTAAAACAGAGAGATTGTATACAAAGGTAGAGTAGCCCAGAGAGGGGAATTTTTAACTCTCCATGGAAGAGCCAGAGTTGGATTTCCAGAGGATGCCTTAAAATAGGAATGGAGATAATTAGCTGAGGGAAGATTACCCAGGCGTGGAGAGAGAAATAGTCATTCATATGAAAATGAATGTGTACACATAACATTAGGTGGCTAGTACAAAATCAGGACAAACTGGTATAACATACTAGCATATGAGAATTTTATCC
Source organism: Enhydra lutris kenyoni (assembly GCF_002288905.1). NCBI lineage: Eukaryota > Metazoa > Chordata > Mammalia > Carnivora > Mustelidae > Enhydra > Enhydra lutris. The sequence continues at coordinate 47,759,232 of NW_019154098.1, forward strand.
TAACCATGTTCAGAAGACAGCTAAGTATTTGAAGCAACTAAGTACCATGTTAACACATTCTTGTCAACACTTGGTAGCCTCAGTCTCTCTCTCTTTTTTTTTTTTTTTTAAACTTAAGTCTTTCCAATCGGTATATAGTAATGTCTAATTTTGGTTTCCCTTTGCATTTCCCTAGAGACAGATGTTAAGCAATGTTTCATGTGCTTGTTGAAAGAGATATCACTTTCTTTTGTGAAGTGTCCATTTTCAAAATTTGTTTGTATTCTCCTATTAAGTTGTAAGAATTCTTTATATATTTCAGACACAAGTCCCTTATCTGTTGTACTTGTTGCAAAAGTTTCCTCTCCATCCTCGTGCCTTTTCATTTTTGCACCAATGTCATTCTTTTTTTTTTTTTTTAAGATTTTATTTATTTATTTGACAGAGATCACAAGTAGGCAGAGAGGCAGGCAGAGAGAGAGGGAGGAAGCAGGCTCCCTGCCAAGCAGAGACCCCAATTCGGAGCTTGATCCCAGGACCCCGGGATCATGACCTGAGCCGAAGGCAGAGGCTTTAACCCACTGAGCTACCCAGGCACCCCTGCACCAATGTCATTCTTAAAGCAAATATTTTTGGTTCTGATAAAGTCTAATTTACCAATTTCTTATGGTTTTGCTTTCTGGATGCTATTTATGGAATCTTTCCATGCCTCAATATCACAGATTATTTTCCTATGTTTTCTTGTAGCAGTTTTATAGTTTGAGCTTTTCCATTTATGACTATTACCCATTTTAGGTAAATTTGGTATAAGGTAAGTTTCAATGTCCAGATCCATAGAGATATCAAATTATTTCATTATCATTTGTTGCAAAAACTTTCTTTTTCTAATTGAATGAGATTGGCAACTTTGTGAAAAACCAAATGGCCAAATATGTGTGGAGCTATTTCTGGACTCCCTATTCTGTTCCATTGATCTGTTCTGAACATGTCTATCTTTTTGTCAATTCCAAATGATCTTGATGGTTCTACGTTTTAAAGATTGTTCACTCTAATCAAAGTGTCTATTATTTTTTTAAAATTTAAGAATCAGCTTGAAAGTTTCTGTTACAAAAAAAAAACCTGCTCGTGATGCACCTGGGTGGCTCAGTCAGTTAAGTGTCTGCCTTCAGCTTAGGTCATGATCCCGAAGTCCCGGGATCAAGCCCCATGTGGGGCAACCTGCTCAGTGGGGAGTCTGTTTCTCCCTCTTCCTCTGCCCCTTCTCTCTACTGCACTCTCTTTCTCAAATAAACAAAATCCTAAAAAAAAAAAAGCCTGCTAAAATGTTATTAATATCTATAGATTAATAGAGGATTGGGATGATTAGAATCTTTCAGTCCATGAATGCTGCTTTCCAACAGCCACTTGTCACTTTCCAACGGTGCATGGGAGAAGAATGAGGCACAAACAAGTCAGCTTCAAGAGAATGGGAGCAGGGATTGGCAGATGAGGAGACTGCTGCCCAGAACAAAAACTCAGTATTTATTAGATACAAGATAACAGTCAACAAAGGAGTGGAAGGAGATTATAGACAAGCAAGATATGCCTGATCAAGCAGTATAAGATTTGTGGTTGAGTAAACACATTAAAAGGAATCATCTAATTAACTACGGTGATCTCTGGAGAAAAGGAGATGACAGAAATATGAAGCAGGCTCTGTTCCACCCTGAGTGGGCCGGGCATTCCCAGCTGCTCAGCTTCCAGGATGTATATCATCCTCTCCCCCAGAGGCCTGTTGCTGGTACATGTTCAAATATGTTTGATCAGTACATTGTTCTGAGGGATGGTTACACATGAACATGATTAATTGTTCTATTTCTCTACATTTTCCAATTTCTTTGAGCAGTGCTTTGCAACTTTCAGTGGAGAGATCGTAGATACCTTTGTTAAATTTCTTATTAGTATTACACAATTTTTGGTGCCATTACAGATGAAATTGGTTTTATAACTTCATTTTTCATTTTTTAAATTTTTTTGTTTTATTTTAAAGATTTTTATCTATTTATTACAGAAGGAGAACAAGAGAGGAAGCACAAGCATAGGGCAGCTGGAGAAGGAGAAGCAGGCTCCCCGCTGAGCAGGGAGCCAGATATGGGGCTGTCGTGATCTGAGCCCAAGCCAGACTCTTAATGACTGAGCCCCCCAGGAGCCCCTCCCTTTTTTATTATTAAATAAAAATACAATTGATTTTTTAAAATATTGACCTTGCATCCCCAACTTCCAAATATTGACATAGAAGTTACAGTTTTTTAATATAGATGTTTTGGAATTTGCTAAGAAAACAATTATCTGAAATTAAATTACAGTTTTACTTCTTCCTTTCCAGTCTGCATACCTTCTGTTTGTTTGTTTGCCATATCATAATGGCAAAGATCTCCAGATCAATGTTCAAAATATGTTTGAAAGGAAGCACCCTTCCTCTGTCATGATCTTTCATTCTGAAGAAATTCTTCTAGCATTTATTGTAGAGGAGGTCATATGGTAACAAATTTTCTTCATTTTTATTTTCCTGAATATGTTTTTAAATTTTTAATTTTTTTTTAAGATTTTATGTATTTATTTGACCGAGAGAGAGATCACAAGTAGGCAGAGAAGCAGGCAGAGAGAGAGGAGGAAGCAGGTTCCCTGTTGAGCAGAGAGCCCGATGCCTATCCCAGGACTCTGGGATCATGACCTGAATTGAAGGCAGGGGCTTAACTCACTGAGCCACCCAGGTGCCCCTTAAATTATTCCTTAAAAATAATATTTGCTATACATAGATCTGCTGTACAGAGATCTGTTGGCAGAGTATATTTTTCCAAGCTCTGTAAAATGTGTCATTATCTTTTTTGTGGTTTCTAATGAAAAAATATGTGACTTTCAAATAATCATTTCTGTATTATGTAATGTGTTACTTTTCTTTGACTACTTCAAAGAGCTTTTTTTTTTTTTATGTCTGCTATGCAGTGATTTCATTATGGTGTATCTATATGTGATTTTATTTGCATTTTATCATGTTTGGGGTTTGTTGAACTTCTTAAACTTGTGTATTTATGTTTTTCACAAAATATGGATAGTTTTCAACCATTATTTCTCCAGTCATTTCTTATGCCCTATTCTTTTCCTCATCTTCATTGTAAAAGTACTATTTTTTCCCATAGTAATTAATAATAATCTTGTAAAGATATACTTTGAGATTATGTAAATATCTCATTTCTCCTCATACTTTTACCCATTAATCTTAGTATCTGTTAATGATTCTTGCTTACAACAGGTATTACTGAGGTATTAGCCAAGTGGTGTTAGCCAAATGGTGATTTTCTTTTTCCATTATTTTTCAATGTTCATTAACTGGTATTTTACTATAAAGAACTTTCTCTTTTTTCATCAGTAATTTATTTCTTAGTTACTTATGTATCAACATATATTCATGGATATTTATTTTGTTCTACATGTGTTAATCTATCACTAGCTCATATGAGGCCATTGGGAACAACTTCTAATTGGTTCCTGGATCATTTTGTCATGTAACTATCATTTTTTTTTCACCTCTTCCTTTCTTTGAGCTATAAGAGAGTCAAGACTCATTTTGTTCTTTTTCTTCCCCAACAATGAAATCAGCTATTCATATGATGATTAAAATATTAGGATGGAAAAATTTATAGTGAAACAAGAATTAAATGGTAAGAATTCTAAATGCATAACCTGTTTCAGACACTCAAGGAATCTTTTGGTCTTTCTTATCCATAAAATGATATCTGACTTATTTGTTCTCTACTGTGATTTAACCAACTATTTTTTTTTTTTAATTTATTTGACAGAGAGAAAGATCACAAGTAGGCAGACAGGCAGGCAGAGAGAGAGAGAGCAGGGAGTCCCATGCGGGGCTCGATCCCAGGATCTCGGGATCACGACCCGAGGCGAAGGCAGAAGCTTTAACCCACTGAGCCATCCAGGTGCCCCTTAACCAACTATTTTTATGAACAGTAAAGTTTCACATTTATTACATTTTTTTCAACATAATTACTATATCCAAGTCAATCTGAGAGTTTTCTAAATCCTTTTATGGCTTTTAACTCCCTCCCATAGAAGTCAAATAAAAAAATAAATTTCAATTTGATGAACAAGTAGTTTCTTAATCTCTTTGAACCAAGGCAAAGAAGTGATTTGGGGTTGTAATTTCTCCTGAGAAAATAGGAATTCCATAGAGAAAATACGTTCAATGACCTTTTAGTAATGTGCTGCCATATCCTGCCAAAAACTCACATTTCTGTGAAATGTAAAACATTTCTCCACAACACAGAGTACCAATGCTGAATGATAGATTAAAATCTGTGTAGCAGACATTAAATAGTATTAAACCTGATAAGGGTTTATTCAAGTATAGAAATATAAATTATTTTACTCCTACATTCTTTTAGAAAATATTTACTATAGAGATAACTTTTACAAAGTTTTAAAAAGTATGGAAGCTCATTCAAACTTCACTAAATTTTGGAGAAACTTCAAGACAATTGTGTCTGATCAGTAGCTAGACATTACTACTTTTTCAAGAGTCTCTAAATTTGTTACTTTACCTTCTATTGACTGATAAATTTCAAATATGGTGACTTGATAAGTGCTGGTTTTATGTAGAATTGTTTTTTAAATATCAAATGACAACTACAATAAAATTCATTTTTTACTCCTAACTTTGATCATTTATTAATAATGTGTTTATAAGTTCATTTTGTGTTCATTTGCCAGAAATTTCTATTATGCATTTATTAGCATCAAGAATACAGTAATATATAATGTAAAGGTGAATATTGATAATAATGTACATACTGAGAATTTAGAATTTAAAAGGAATCTGAATGGTCTAAATAACAGTTATTACAGTAAAATAAAAAGTGAGTTTAATGATAAATTGGCAAATACTTTATGTTGAATTTTCATGGTAATATATACTTTAAATATGTTCAGAGGGCATTTCCTATAGGTAGATGAATATGATATGGGGCCCAAAAATGTTAGGTAAGGAAACAAAAATATATTCATTATTTTTTTATCCAGTAGGCAAATATTTACTAAGAGATAATCACTCATATTTTATTATGGATACACTGATGGAAAGACCAGTGAGAGAAACAGACTTTCATTGTAAAACCAATTAAACTAGCAAATATAAAGAAACACACATGGTACCTATTACAATTCAGTAAATGGAAGATTTAGGGAGAGGTGCTCTTAGGAAGCTAATTATAAGAGTTGATGCCTTGGTTAAATATTTACATTTTAGACACTAATAAATGTCATGGGATAATAGATAAACATGGAAAAGATACTCAACATCATTAATCATTAGAAATGGAAATTAAAACCACAATGTCATACAACTATTAACATAAATATATTTAAGGGTCACCTGGGTGACTCAGTTAAACATCGGACTCTTGATATCAATTCAGGTTATGATCTCAGGATTATGAGATTGAGCTGGTGTCAGGCTCAGCACTGGGCATGGAGCCTGCTTAAGAGTCTCTAACTCCCTCTTTTTTTGCCTGCCCCCCGCCTTTTCTCCTTCCCTCTCTCTAAAAAAAAAAAAAAAAAAAAGTGTAAATATATTTAAAAAGCCTGACTATAACAAGTTGCCAATGACATGGGGGAACTAGTACTCTGCACACACTGGTGAAAATGTAAAATGGTACAGGCACTTTTAAAAACAGGCAATATTTTAAGAATAATCATATAGCTACCACACAACACATCCATTTTACCCATTTTACTCATTTGCATTTATCCAAGAAAAATGAAAGTATATTTTCATACAAAGACCTGTACATGGATATTTTAGCACATTTATTTTGTAATGGTCCAAAAACTGGTTAAAGAAAATGTCTATCAGTAGGTGAGTGGATAAATTATGATATAGCCATACAATGAGATTTACTCAACCATACAATGAACTATTGATAAGTGAAATGAAATGGATAAATTTAAAAATAATTTTGTGGAGTAAAAGAAGTCAAAAAAAAAAAAAGTACATTTGTGTGATTCCAGTCATAGAAAATTCTAAAAGTGCAAACTAACCTATTGTGACAGAAACTCGATCAGTTATTTCAAGAAAGATGAGGAGGTAGAGCATGGCAGAATTATCAAGAGGCACACAAAAATCGAATGGTAGAGATTGATCTGTTCATTATCTTGATTACGGTGATGTTTTCCTGCGTGACTACATATGACACAAGTTACTGAATTATATATTTTAAATACTTGGAAGTTATTTGTATAATAATTATACCTGTATAAGTGTGATAAAAAAAATGAAACTAGACTCCTTCATCTATCTTACCCTGTTCTTAACACAGTCCTGGTTCACAGAAGTTGTTTTTTAGTAGAAAATCTCATTTTATTTAAGTTACATTAAGTAATCACTGTTTTATAATAAAACTTCATAAGACAATAGAATAATGACTACCATCGGTTGGGGAGGAATAAATGAGGGTACAAAGGGTGGAAAAAATAAAAGAAACACTGTTATTAAGATTGGGATTTGAGTAAAGCAAGAAGAACTAAAAATGAATTTGTTATTTGAGAAATTGTGGTTTGGTGTTTTACATAATCCAGGGAGGAAAAGATGGAAAGAGGCATGGGTGAATGTTGGAACACAAACTAGATCCTCGCCAATGTGACTGGGGTCGTGTGGAATCCTGTGAGAAAACTCCAGGAGATGGAGGGCAAGAGTCTTCCCGGGTGGACACCCGGAATAAACATGGGAGGATCCCTGGAGTGTTTTCATGTCCTCCTTTAGATAGATCTGATAAATGTGGAGAATCCTTAACTTGCTCTTGTCATTTATAGCTAAGAGATATTGTCACTTAAGGCTAAGAGATAATCCTTGTTCACTTGTCTCACTTGATTGCCTACACATAAATCACATCTCACACATAGCCCATGCCCTGCACATAAATCTATATGTGTTTGTAATTGGATCTTGTGGAAGGTATAAAAGAAGAGATTGTAAGAAATAAAGATGTCTATTTATCATCAGTCAGTAGTCCCCCCCATCACTTCAGCTCTGATCACCAGGATCCCCACCTTGCAAAGGTGACAGGTGAAAGAGGGCTGAAGGTGACAAAAATTAATTGTTCATCATTAAGTCCATAAGTTTCATCCCCCTATTAAATGATATTAAATCTGGTGTTCTTAGAATTTTGTTCTCTTTTGTGTTGTTTTTCTTACTCTAAGATTATGTGATTGGTGACTTTTTTTTTTTTGAGAGGTGAAGGGGCAGAGAGAGAGGTAGAGAGAGAATCTTAAGCAGGCTCCACCCCCATCACAGAACCCAATGCAGGGCTCTGTCTCATGATCCTGAGACCATGACCTGAACTAAAATCAAGAGTCTGACACTTAACCAACTAAACCACCCAGGTGTCCCTGATCTGTGACTCTAGAATAGAACTGCTAATGGACAGGAGTTCAAAAATAATTCCATAGCCCTTGACATAAACACTGTATTTATGTCCTGCTAATTCAATTGCACAACACTTTATGAATACCATATTGAAGAAAAACTTACTGGCTCATTATAATGAATAAGTTTCTCTTAAAAATGTCCTACTAAAAATAAAATGTATGTTGTAAAAGAATGATAAATTTCAATTGCTCTAAATTGTAAATAGGAAATCTTTCATTGAGTATAATACTCTTAATTCATCAACTGAACTTGGTCATATTAAATATGTATTCACATCTGTAAAAGGAAAATAATTCATTTCAATTTATAATAAGTATCATAAAACATAAAAGATTCATTGTAATATCTTGAAGCAGATCACTATATTAATAATTTTCAGAATATTGCTGTTAAATGAAATGAAATATGAGTTTTGTACATTGAAAGAACAGATAGAAAACCTATTATATGTCTTTGTTTTTGTTCTACTAAGAATTTTATTATAAACAAAGAACAGTGTTATGAAATCATGTGTAAAAAGAAACAGGAATCAAAGTGCTAGAAAAGTCTCTAAAGCTTATCTCTTAGCTATGAAAACAATATTAGAATGATAACCTTTAACAATTTTATGTTGAATCATTTTGAAATACAGGTTTTTCCAGCTATCTAAGAGTAGAGTGTATGAAACATGTCATACACCAAAATCACATAAAATAAAGAGCAATACAATTTCAAAAAAGTGATAATTCCCTTTGGAATTCTTTTGATTAGTGAAAAATAGCTACTAATGTAGGTCTTTTGTAAAAGCAAAGTGGTATAACACAAACTTTCAACAGTGAGGGAAACCTGTACCCAAGTTTAATTTAGAAAAATATTCATTACTCTTATTTTTGTTAAGATTTTATTTATTTATTTGAGAGAGCAAGAAAAGAGAGTACAAGCATGAGGAGTAGAGGGAGAAGCAGACTCCCTGCTGAGCCGGGAGCCCAATGTGGGTCTCAACCCCAGGACTCTGAGATCATGACCTGAGCTGAAGGCAGATGATTAACCAACTGAGCCACCCAGGTACCCCTCATTATTATTTTAAAAAAGGAAAAAAGTTTATCCAGAATTAGACTGCATTAAGCATCTAAAAAGTCATAATTGCATGCAGGCTGTGTACAGCTTGCACTTTGAAGAAATTTGTAAGAATTAAATGCTAGACTGTTCAACTACTTCCAAAAATCAATGTGGAAAGGGGTCACAGACAAGCACAGCAATTCTTGTGCATGGATGGACAATTATAAGCTAAAGGAAATGTTTAAATGTTTCATTCCCCTTAGGGAAATCTCTGCCTCAGAATTCTCACTACCTTTAAAAGAAAATCATTTCCTTTGAAAGAAAACACTTTCAAAGACTTCTCAGACTGTGAACTGGCATCAGAAGAAACAGGCTTCATTCTATGGCTATTTACATAACACTTACTACTTAATAGGAAAATAAACATGGTAAACCATGAGGAGGGAAAGGAAGTGAAAGATAAGGATGAGATAATACAGAAAGGAAAACCAAAATGGTATGTCAAAAAAAAAAAGGAATTTAGGATTGTAAAGAACTATTATCTCTTGCCTCAGACAAACATTTTTGAAATGTAAATGATTCAATAATGAATACTTTATTTTACAATATCCAACTCCCAGCTATCCCACACATAATTATACATTTCATAGATAAACCAGCCCTTAAGATTTTTATATCAATTAACAAAATGATGGAAAAAATAAATAAGATATTTTATATAAATTTTGCCAAACCTATTAGAACAATCTTTACCAAGAATTGACTAAATTAATCAACTAACCTGTAAATGCTTAGACATAAATTGTTGCCATTCTGCTGTCAATAATAAACATCTCAAAATGTTTACCAAAAGTTGGAGGAAGATTAGAATAGAAATTCAAATTAATCAATTCTATTTTATTTAGCATCTCTCTAAAATGGTTTAGAAGATGGAGGAGCATGACTTAAAATTGCACTTTCATCCAGGACCAGAAGAATCTATGGACAAAGAGAAAGCAGAGACTTCTGGGGAGGTGGCAGAGTAGGCCAGGAACTTAAATTCACCTTGTCCCACAGATACACTTAGATAATACCCATATTAGTGTAAATAACCCAGAAAATGACCCAAAGACTAGAAGCAAATACTCTTCACAGCTATATGTATAGAAGAGGACACACTGAAGAGGATAGAAGTGTGGAGACATGGTTGGGAGCCAAACTGACTAATGGGACAGTCTACAGGAGAGGAATTTCATGGGAGCAGAGAGAGGAAATGGACAGAACATACCAGGAACCCCAAGCACAAGGGACCCACACAGGGAAGACCAATATCCATAGCACTCGGTTTTGAAAACCAGAGGGGCCTAATTCTCGAGTTCTTACAATCAGTGGGGCTTAACACCTGGAACTTTAAAAATCAGTGGGCTTGGTTCTGGCAGAGCCAGAGGGTGAAAGGTAACTAAATCTCTGCCTTTAAAGTGGAAGCACAACAAAGAGCCCTGCTGAGATATAGCACTGAGGGAGCCCTTTGAAAAATGCTTTTGGTATATGGGAGGGAGATTTGTTTACTAGTCATAGAGAGTGCACAGGAAGGGCAGAAATCTTTGGGAGACTTCTTCAAGAACTGAAGAGCTGATGGGCCATTTTCCTTCCCTACCCTCCAGCCTAGATACAGGGACAAATGCAAGAACCAGTTCAGTATGAACATTCTCTACCTAACTTGCTAACAGAACACCCCACTCCCTCATTCTTCTGTAAAATTTTCCCCTCTGACTGGCCCTCTGTAGGAGTTTATATGAAGTGGTGCCACAAGCATGGAATTATAAAAGCAGTACCCAAAGAAGCCAAAACCATTTCAAAGTGACTCCAATCCCAAAGAAACAGGAAGATAACCACACATGCCGGTTCAACTGTGGCCCTACCAGTGGATTGGGGTAGACATCTGGTTGACTACAGGCCTCAGCCACCAATGAAAGCCTCCCAGGTGCAATACGGGGAGAGCACCTAGCAGTTCTGTACAATCACAGCTTTGGCAAGTCCTTGGTCAGACCCATCACAAGCTCAAGTCACCCCAGATTGGCCCGTTAACAACACAAAAATCAAATCCTGCCAACAACAGGCAAAGATATTTATATAGATACCTGGACTGAAGGCAAACATAGCTCAGCCACAACAGCAGGGCACATAGAACACACACTAGAGACATCACTGAAGTGTCAAGTTCTGGTGAACAGGAGACAATGACCTATAGGGCACCACAGGACTTCTTCATAAGGCCACTATATGCAAGAGCAGGAGACATAGCTAACACATAGAAACAGACACAGAGTAGATAAAATGAGGAGAAAGAGAAATGTGTCTCAAATGAAAGAACAGGACAAAACCACAGCAAGAAAGCTAAATAAAATGGAAATAAGCATGCTTGATAGAGAATTTAAAGTTATGGTCGTAAAGATACTCTCTGGACTTAAAAAAAGAGTGGAGGACCTCAGTGAGAGCTTCAACAAAGAGATAGAAAACATAAAAAAGAACCAATCAGCAACGAAGAACTCAAAACTGAAATTAAAAATACACTAGATAGAATAAATAGTAGAGTAGAGGAACTTGAAGAATAAATCAGTCATCTGGATCTAAAGACTAATGGAAAGCAATCTAGCTGAAAGGAGGAAGAAAAAGGACTAATCAACAATGAAAATAGATTAAGTGACACCAACAAGCATAACAACATTTGCATTATATGAATCCCAGAAAGAGAGAGAGAGAAAATGGGGCAGAAAATTTATATGAAGAAATAGCTGAAAACTTCCTGAAATTGGGAAATGAAACAGACACCCAGATCCAGAAGGCACAGAAAACACCCAAGATCAACGTAAGGAGGTCCACACCAAGACACATAGTAATTAAAATAGCAAAATATAGTGATAAAGAGAGAATTTTAAAAGAAGCAAAAGGAAAGCAAACAATTATGTACAAGGGAAACCCATAAGGCTAAGAGCTAATTTTCAACAGAAACTTTGTAGACCAGAAGAGAGTGGCATGATATATTTGAAGAGATGAAAGAAAAAAATTTGAACCAAGAATCTAGCAAAACTATCTAGCAAAACTATCATTCAGACTAGAAGGAGAGATAGAGTTTTCCCGACAAATGAAAGTTAAAGGGATTCATCACCACTAAATCAACCTTACAAAAAGTGCTAAAGGGGGTTCTTTCAGTGGAAAGATAAGTCTGTAAGTAGGAGTAAGAAAACTAGGAAGCACAAAAACAGTAAAATTAAGTATATCTATACAAATCAGTCAAGGGATTAATAAAATGACATAATGTATGATACTATATATCTAAAATGTGGGGAGTAGAGGAGTAAAAATTTAATGCTTTCAGAATGGGTTCAAAATTAAACAATCATCAACTTAATGTAGACTTATATGCATAAGATGTTATATGTAAACCTAACGGTTAACTACAAATTAAAAACTGGTATTAGATATGTAAAAATTAAACAGCACAGATAGGAATCCAAATATATCCCTGAAGAAAGCTGACTAATCATCAGAGAAGAGAGCAAGAGAAGAAAGAGCAAGAGAAGAACTACAAAGCAACAATAAAACAAGAGACAAAATGGCAATAAATACATACCTGTTAGTAATAACCTTGAATGTAAGTGGGCTAAACACTACAGTCAAAAGATGAAGGGTGATGAGATAGATAAAAAAGAAAGATCTTTCTATATTCTGCCTACAAGAGACTCATTTCAGACCTAAAGATTCATGCAGATTGAAAGTGAAGGGATGGAAAAGCATTTTTCATGCAAATGGAAATGAAAAGAAAACCAGACTAGCAATACTTATATTGGACAAAATAGACTTTAAAACAAAAACTGAGACAAAGAAGGATGCTACATAATCATAAAAGGAACAATCTAGCAAAAAGATAAAACAATTGTAAATATTTATGCACCAAACATGGAAGCACCCAAATATATAAAGCGCATATAAACAAACATAAAGGAAGTAACAGATAGTAAAGCAATAGTAGAAGGGGACTTTAAAACCCCACTTACATCAGTGGACAGATCATTCAGACAGAAAGTCAACAAGAAAACAGTGGCTTTAAATGACAAACTGAACTAGAGAAAGCCAGCAGATACATTCAGAACATTCCTTCCTAAAGCAGTAGAATACACATTCTTCTCAAGTACACATGAAACATTCTTCAAAGTAGAGCACATGTTAGGCAACAAAACAAGTCACAACAAGACAAACCATAAGAGACTCTTAATCTTGGGAAACAAACAGAGTTGCTGGGAGTGGGTGGGGAGGGATAAGGTGGCTGGGTTACGGACATTGGGGAGGGTATGTACTATGGTAAATGCTGTGAATTGTGTAAGACTGATAATTCACAGACCAGTAGCCCTAATGCAAATAATACATTATATGTTAATAAAAAAGAAAGAAAGAAAGAAAAAAGAAATGATTGAAGTCATATCATGCATCTTTTCCAAACACGATGCTATGAAACTAGAAATCAACCACAAGAAAACATCTGGAAAGAAAAAAAGTATATGGGAGATTAATTAACATTCTACTAAACAATGAATGAGTCAACCTAGAAATCAAAGAGAAAATAAAAAAAAAAAATACATGGAGACAAATGAAAATGAAAACTCAATGGTCCAAAATCTTTAGGATACAACAAGGCCATCTAAGAGGATTATCAGCAATACAAGCCTACCTCAAGAAGCAAGAAAAATCTCCAATAAAAATTTAGCCTTACACCTAAAGGAAATGAAAAAGAACAAACAAAACCTGAAACAAGTAGAAGGAAGGAAATCATAAAGATTAGAGCAGAACTTATATGGAAACTAAAGAAAAAGCAGTTGAATAGATTGATGAAACTAGGAGCTAGTTCTTTGAAAACATTGACAAAATTGACAAATCTTTAGCTAGACCCATCTAAATAAGAGAGAGGATTCAAATAAACAAAATAAGAAATGACAGGGAAAAAATAAAATTGACTCCTCAGAAATACAAAGATTTTTAAGAGAATATTATGAAAAAATATATGCCAACAAATTGGACAACATAGAAGAAATGGATAAATACCTAGAAACATGTAACCCCCCAAAACTGAAGCAGGAAGAAATTGAAAATTTGAACAGACTGATTACCAGCATCAAAAAACTCTCCCCCAAAACCCCCAAAAGACCAGAACCAGACAGCTTTATGGGTGAATTTTACCAAGTATTTAAAGAAGAATTCACTACTATTTTTCTCAAACTTTTCAAAAAAATGGAAGAGGAAGGAAAGCTCCAAATTCATTCTATGAGGCCAGAAATACCCTGATACCAAAACCAGATAAAGGCACTAAAAAAAAGAGAACTATAGGCCAAAGCCTCTGATTGAACATAGATGCAAAACTCTTCAACAAAATATTAGCAAATAAATTGAAAAATAATAAATAAAAATTTATTCAACACAATCAAGTGGGATTTATTTCTAGGATGCAAGTGTGGTTCAATATTTGTAACTCAGTCAACATGATACATCATATCAAAAAGAGAAAGGATAAAAATCAGATGATCATTTCAATAAATGCAAAAAAAAAATTGGACAAAGTACGACATCCATTCCTGATTTTTAAAAAATCCTCAACAAAGTAAGTTTAGGGGGAACATACCTCAACTTAATAAAGGTCATAAATGAAAAACAGTTAACATCACACTCAATGGTGAAAAACTGAGAGATTTTCCCCTAAGATTAAGAACAGGACAAGGATGTTCTCTCACCAATTTTAATCAACATAGCACTGGAAGTATGAGCTACAGCAATCAGAAAAGAAAAAGAAATAAAAGGCATCCAAATCAGTAGGAACTACAACTTCCAGTATTTGTAGATGGCAGACACTCTATATAGAAAACCCTGAAGACTCCACCAAAAAATTGCTAGAACTGATAAATGAACTCAGTAAAGTCACAGGTCACAATATAGAGAAATCTGTTTCATTTCTATGTAATAATAATGATGAAGCAGAAAGGAAATTTAAGAAAACAATCCCATATACAACTGCACCAAAAAGAATAAAATACCTTGGAATAAACTGAACCAATGACGTGAAAAACCTGTACTCTGTAAACTACAAAACATTGATGAAAAAAATTAAAGATAACACAAAGGGAATTGGATTGGAATCATGGATTGGAAGAACAAGTATTGTTAAAATAGCTGTACTGCCCAAAGCAATCTACAGATTTAATGCAATCTCTCTCAAAATACCAACATCATTTTTCACAGAAATAGAACAAATAATCCTAAAAATTTTTATGGAACCACAAGAGATCCCAAATAGTCAAAGCAATTTGGAAAAAGAAGAACAAAATTGGAGGTATCCTGGATTTAAAGATGTATTACAAATCTGCAATAATCAAAACTGTATGGTAATGGCACTAAAATACACACATAGATCAAAGAACAGAATAGAGAGCCTCAAAATTTACCTGTGCTTATACTGTCAATTAATATAGGACAAAAGAGGCAAGAATACACAATGGGGCAAAGACAGAAGCAATTGTTGTTGGAAAGACTGGACAGCTACATACAAAAGAATGAAGCTGGACCATTTTCTTACACCATAGACAAAAACAAAACAAAACAAAACAAAACAAAAAAATCTCAAAATGGAATAAAGACCTAAATGTGACACTGATATCACAAAAATCATAAAAGAGATCACAGGCAGTAATTTCTTTAACAACAGCCATAAAAACATTTTTCTCCTGGCTCCTAAGGCAAAGGAAACAGAAGCAAAAATATCCTATTGGGATTACTCAAAATAAAAAGCTTCTGTGCAGCATGAATGGGAGAAAATATTTGCAAATAATATATTCAATAAGAAGTTAATATCTAAAATATATAAAGAACTTATACAACTCAACACCCAAACAACAAATAATCCAATTAAAAATGGGCAGAAAACATGAACAGACATTTCTCCAAAGAAGACAGGAAAAGATGCTCAACATCACTTACCATCAGTGAAATGCAAATCAAAACCAACAATGAGATTCACCTCACATTGTCAGAATGGCTAAAATCTAAAACACAAAAAACAAGTGCTGACAAGGATGTAGGAAAAAAGGAACCCTCATGCACTGTTGGTGGGTGGAAATGAAAACTGGTTTAGCCACTGTGAAAAACATGGAGATTTCTCAAAAAATTAAAAAATAGGGGCACCTGAGTGGCTCGGTGGGTTAATCCTCTGCCTTCGGCTCAGGTGTGATCTCAGTGTCCTGGGATCAAGCCCGGTGTCAGGCTCTCCACTCTGCAGGGAGCCTGCTTCTCCCTCCCCCTCTGCCTGCCTCTCTGCCTACTTGTGATGTCTCTCTCTTAGTCAAATAAATTAAAAAAAAAATGTTTAAAAATAAATTTAAAAATAGAATTACCATGACCCAGTAGTACCATTACTGGGTATTTATCAAAAAATATGGGAACACTAATTCAGAAAGATATATGTACACCTATGTTTATTGCAGCATTATTTACAGTAGCCAAAATATAGGAACAATCCAGGTGCCCATCAATAGATGAATGGATAAAGAAGTGGTATATGTATCTGGTGGAATATTACTCAGCCCTAAAGAAGAGTGGAATCTTACTATTTGCCACAATATAGATGGATCTGAAGATATAATGGTGAAATAAGTCAGTCAGAGAATTATAAATGCCATATGATTTAACTTACATGAGGAATTTAAGAAACAAAACAAATGAAAAAAAGAGACAAAGACTTAAATAAGGAGAACAAACTAGTAGTTACCAGAAGAGAGAGGAATGAATGAAATAGGTGAAGGAGATTAAGAGTACACTTATCACAATGAGCACTGAGTAATGTATAGAATTGTTGAATTACTATATTGTATACCTGAGATTAACATAACACCATGTTAATTATACAAGAGTTTTAAAAAAATAAATTTTTAAAAATAAAGGTAATATTTGAGCTAAAAAGTGTTTTTAAATTAAAAAATAAAATTGCACTTCCTTTTTTCCTGGATTTTTAGAATTAATACTATCCTTTTTCCTCCATGACTGGAGAAAATTATATTGTAGTGCTCAATAACAGTGTTCAATGTACATGTGCTCTTTTACTTAAAGAATACTTTTACATAAGTAAAAGATATATATCCAGAATTATATTCTGGAGTAGAATATGATTATATAGGGACGCCTGGGTGACTCATCTGGTTAAGCGGCTGCCTTCGGCTCAGGTCATGATCCCAGCGTCCTGGGATCGAGTCCCACATTGGGCTCCTTGCTCAGCAGGAAGCCTGCTTCTGCCTCTGCCTCTGCCTCTGCCTCTTCCTGCCACTCTATCTGCCTGTGCTCACTCTTGCTCTCTCTGACAAATAAATAAATAAAATCTTAAAAAAAAAAAAAGAATATGATTATATAGTACAATTATATCCATTATAAATGTGAGGGAGATTAACATTTAAAATATATGAAATTATCGATTAAGTTTCTGGAATTATGTTTTGTAGAATCCATTAGTCTAAATGAGAACCAAAATGGAAAAAAAAAAAAAACCCTCTTGTGTTCTTTTATGATCATTAAGAGGTCATCATACTTTTCATAATCATTTCCACACATCACCCTACATACCTACCCCCATGCATTTTTGGATGACCTAACTTTCCAAACTCTAAGACCTCTTCTAGTTTTCTTCACACTCCCTAGTGAAGTATCTCAACAGAGTATCTACTCTTAACAAATTCCAGACCATGTCCGTCATAGCCATTACAAAGTTTTCTTGAGTACCTACCCACTGTGTAGAACTGATTTTTCCAGTAATTAAGGAAAGAGCTAGAATTGGGTGAAAGAAAACAGCCCAGCATTATTAAAAAAAAAAAAAAAAATTGGTGAATACTTGTTTTCTCTATTCTTTTTCTAGAGCAATGTAGATGTTTATCCACAAGAAAGGCAATCTCCCCTCATTGAATCTGACATAAGAAAGAACCAGTTATTTGAAGTTTCCTTCATATCCTGGTTTTCTATTTCTCCTGTGAAACATTTCCTAGAGACTTTGAAGTAGATCTCAGTTATGGTTGGTCCCACTAAGAGAGAAGATTTTTCTTTTACTTCTCAATTTATTACTTTATGTCATGACCATTCAAAATGTGGAATGACAATGCATCAGATGTATGTAACTGTGGCTCAAAATGAATGATACTGTGAGTAGTGGTGGTTAGAGATTCACATTGAAACATCCCTCTAATGTGGAAACCACACTTCAAATAGACATATTATATTCAACAGCTACTTTTATGACAAGGAGACACTGTCAGAATTTTTATTAAAACTAATGCTTCTCCGGATGCCTGGGTGGCTCAATGGGTTAAGCCTCTACCTTCAGATCAGGTCATGATCTCAGGGTCCTAGGACTGAGCCCCGCATCGGGCTCTCTGCTCAGCAGGGACCCTGCTTCCCCTCTCTCTCTGCCTGCCTCTCTGCCTACTTGTGATCTCTCTGTCTAATAAATAAATAAAAATCTTAAAAAGATTTAATAAAAAGAAACTAATGCTTCTCAAGACTGTACAAAAAAAGAATTAGTGTTATCAGATATAAGATAACTATTCATGAATATATATTTGTTTTTATGACAGGAAAACAAAAGGAAAATAATTAGGTTACATAGATTTGTGGTAGATACAGTTGTTTTCTTAATATCACCTCAGATTGTCAGAATAGATTTGAGGGCCTTTTATATGTGAAACACAATGTGAAAGTTGTTGATTTTATTCTTTAAAAATATTCTGTTATATTTCCCAAAGAACAAAAGCAATCTAGCAAGCACTCTTAAAAGAAACGCAATACATAGCAAAATGCTTTAAGCAGAAGCTACTAGAGAAGAGCTTCTGTTCTCAAATAGTCATAGGGGTAACCAAAGTGCATCTCCTGTTGAGAACAGGCTGGGACTTTAGCCAAGAATTTGATTAACAAAGCTTGGACAGCTGACCAATCACTCAGAGTCAAGTACACTTGCTAAACATGATATTAGTCTTTCAGGATCCAGACGGTGGCAATTTTTTGCATATATGATAGCATGTTAAGCTTATTAAGAATCATAGAATTAACTGCGTAGTTATATATCACATGTGTATTAGTTTACTGGGGACACCTTAACAAAGTAACGCAAGATTTAACAAGGCCATCCTCCCTCTGAAGGAGTAGAGGAAGGATCTGTCCCAGACCTCTCTCCTAGTGTTTAGTGCTTCCATGGTATCCTGTGTATATCTTCAGTCTTCATGTGGTACTCGTCTTGTGCACATGTCTATGTCCAAATTTTCCCTTTTTATATGTATACCACACATATTGGCACCCACCCAATTTCAGTTTGACCTCATCCCAACTAATTGTATCTGCAATTAGCTTACTTTCAAAAAAGATTGCTTTCTGAGGTTACCAGAGGCTCGGACTTTAAGAATGTGAATCTTTAGCAGGTTACAATTCAACCCACAGCAACATATTAATGTTTCCTACAAGCAAAAGATTAATATATTCTCACACTCAGACTTTGGGAGAGTGTAAGAATTTGTAAGTCTCACATTATTCATGCATAAATCAAAAATGAAACCTACTTGTTTGTCTCTAATAAACTTCCATTTTGGGGGAAATAACCATGACTTGTAGATGAGCAGTAAGAATGAGTTCAAAAACTACTTCTATAAGATTTTCAAGATTTCAAATCCAGTGGCTTTATCTATTAAGCAAAATTTGACCTTGAAATGTGCTGTTACTGAAGATTGATGGAATATGTGTTTACTGGAGGAGTTATTTGATTTTTTTTTTTGAGGGCATACAGAGAACGAATCTGAAATTGGCTGAAAGCTAACTCTTTCAGAACAAAAGTGATATAATTAACTCATTTGCACTTTATCTGATGATTTCTTAACTGACAAAACCCTGTGAAACCACTTCTAACAGGAAGGAAAAAAAAACACCCCTTTTTCTTTTATAAAAAGCGTTAGCAAACAATTGTGGCTAGGCTTTAAAGTTTACACCTGTGATGCATATTTTATACCCAGTCAACATCAAAGGGAAAATAAAGGGCTACTGATTTTCCATTTTATTGTACCTGTATATTTCTTCCTATGTCTTTAGTTTCAAAGGCTTAGAAAGCAAAGCCACTAGATCCTCAGATTAAGAAGGACCAGACCTTTTAAAATATGTATGATCAGATTTTCAATAAACCTAAACTGCAATAGCCTCCCAACTCATTTTTTAAAGACTTTTATTTATTTATTCCTTTGAAAAAGAGAGAGAGAGCATGAGTGGGGGTAGGAGCGGAAGGGGAAGGAAAAGGGGAGGGAGAGCATCGCAAGCAGACTCTGCACTGAGTATGGAGGCCTCAGTGGGACTCCATCTCATGAACCAAAGCCCAGAGTCAGACGCTTAACTGAGTGAGCCACCCAGTTGCCCCTCAATTCATTTTAACACGAGAAATATTTGTGGATTGCCAACAATATGAAACACATTATAGCAAGCACTATGAAAAGTACAAAGGAGAGTAAGATATGGTCCCTTGCCCATGAAGATGTTATAGTTCATTTAGACAAATGGAAGTAGCCAAACTAGAAAACTAAAGACAAGAGATATCACTGTAGAATTAATTTTTAAGTACAATACTAATTGTACTTAAATTAATTTTTAAGTACAATTTTTATAACAGTAGCAATAATAGTATGCTTAACAATGATATGGTGCTTTTTGTATGCCAAGTGCTGTTCGAAATGCTTTATATATGTACATTTAATCTTAATAACAATATCATGATATAGATACTCTTATTATCCCTATTGTGGCAATGAAAAGAAATTGAGATAAAGTGAGATTATGTAAGTTGGTTTCTGAGAACTGAACAGTTAATAAGAGTTGCAGGTGATTCAAACTTAGTGAGTTTGTCTGCAGAATCTTTCCACTTGTTCATTACCATGTGCTGTTTCTCTACTCTTCAAATCTCTGGTATCAGTTGACAAATTAGGGTATTTTCAGTCTGGACACTAATACAACGCACCCCAAACAATAGAAGTAATCAAAAACAAAAACGAGGAAAGCTCCTTGTCACCAAACCAAAAACTGAGAAATGTCTTTCAAAGGTTATAAACTGGACCAGATTAGGAGAATATTCTAAAAAATATCAGATGCTATAGATATCGAATGGGGAGGCATTGCTAGTTCCCCCCTCTAGCAAGTACCTCTCGGACCTAATTTAAGGGAAAGATTTCACAAAAGTAAGTGGAAAGTCCAAGGAATGATCCTTACTTGGAATAAGTCTAAGGGAAAGAATAGATCATGGAAGAAGAAAGGGCATCCTTGGAAGACTCAATTCCAGCTACAGAATAGCTGAGTCATGGAGCTAAAGGAGAAATGCCATAGTAGCTATCTCTACTCCAGCAATGCATCCTTTTAATCTAGAAGAAAACTACCTGGAAAAGGTAGGGTCAAGGAATGAGGGCGGGAATGATCATCCACACAGTTGCTATTTACAGTGAAGTGAGCAGAAGTACAACAATGAGAATCTGGCACATGGGGATTCACCACTGATTTTTTTTTTTTCTCTCTGAAGGAGAAGATGACAATAATTAGGGGAGATTTGTTTAGAAATTATTTTACTCCAGACTTACAAATTGAAATTTCTGATTGCCTTGGCTTACTTCCACATCCCATTTCAGAAGTGAGTAATACACAGAAAAGAAGCAGCATGAGGCCTTACTTCCACATCCCATTTCAGAAGTGAGTAATACACAGAAAAGAAGCAGCATGAGGCCTATCCCAAGATATTTGTTTTTTAAAATCAGGAAAAGAATATAATAAGCAAAAAATGACACCCCCCCAACCATCAATGCTATCAAATCCTTGTAAGAAACAGGAAGAACACTCCATATTTTGTGCTTTTAAAATATAATTATTACTACTATCAAATGGCCACACTATTCAGACCCAAAGGAAGAAGAAATCCCTACCAGATAGCCAATGATAAAAGAGACCCTTTTGACCAAGCTGATTAGTAAAAATATGGCTTGAATGAATTGTACACACTCATCTGTCTAACTAATCAGGATGAATGCTGGCATCCGTTTATTTCTGGCAAGGTCAGAAGCCTCAAGTTCCCTGGACATCCATTTTCACTAGGATTTTTAATATCAATCACATGTCTCCATCTTTTAATCTGACCTACCCCTTCTAACTCTTCTTTTCCTTTTATTGTTCCCTCAGGTATTAATGTCTTAACTAGCAAACTCCTGCATATCAACAATCTTTTATTTGAACTTTTTCCAGTCCTTCCTATCCAGGCTGAAATGGCTTTCCCCCTAGGGCACCACTTCCTATTCTCAAAGGGAAGCTTTTTTATCTCTCACTTTCCAAATATGTTAGACTCTCTTTGTTTCTTCTCTGTATATCCCCCCAGTCTCCAACTAGAACATCAGGAATATGGGGCAGGAAAAAGTAAACATTTTTTTAAATGCAGTGATAAATGCAAGGTAAATAAAGATTAGTAAGGTAAACTTAAGTAACTGAAAGGAATGAATTAATTTGGTAAACTGGCCATTCGAGAAGGCAACTTGAGAACTGGCCTGCTTTCCAGTTTTACTTATTTGGAGATCCCATTCTGAGCCTTCTCTTCTGTTTTCCCTCCTCTTCACAGATGAGCTCGTTTATTCTCAATGATTTAAAATAGCTTTTCTGTGCTAAGAATTCAAATATGCATGTCTCAATCCCAAGTCAATCCCCTACAAACCAAATTCATATAACCCAAGTGCCTACTTAATATTTTTATCTCGGGTCCTTACACACATATATCCAAATCAAAACTTATTTTCTCCCTACCCACTACCCAAACCAAAGTTTCGCTCAGATGTTTCCTATTAATAAATGGTGTCACTGTTTACCTGGTTGCTCCAAACCAAGTCAAGGTTCACCTGTGATTCTTGCTATTCTCTCACGAACCTGTATTGATTGAATCTATCTTCAGTGTCCAAGGTTCTATCTCCAACACATCTGAAATCTCTGTCTACTTTCAGGCAGCTCCCCTCCCATAGCCTGTCATCTCTCACTTGGATTACTGCATTACTGAGTTAACCTCAGTTATGCCAAATAACCAAATAGTCTCCCTGTATCTACTTTCTCCAATTTGCTCAAACTGCAATAAATTTGCACATGAGCAAATCAGATTGCTACTTCCTTGCTTCGAAACCTCTAAAAATTTCCTATTGAATTTAAAGTTAAATCCATTCTCCCTACTAAACTGAGGGTGCTTTGAAGTAGGGGTCAGCAAACCATTCTCTGTACAGAGTGAAATAGTAAATAATTTAGGCTTTGCAACCCCTGTGCCTGTGCCACTGTAACACAAAAGCAACCGTAGGCAATATATGAACAAATGAGTGTAGTAGTGTTTCAATAAAATTGAAATATATGACACTGAAATTTGAATTTCACATAATTTTACATATTATTATTTTGATTTTCTCCCAACCATTTAAAAAAAAAATTAACTCACAGACATGTAAGTTAAGTACAAAATGAGGCAGTAGGTAGGATTTGGCCTGTGGGCCATAGTTTGCCAACCCATCCTAAATAACTACTCAAGATTACTGTCATCTCTTTGTACCTCTTTCCCCTAGATCACTGTGCCCAGCCATATAAGCCTTCTTTCTATTTTAAAATATTCCAATCTTCTCTTTATACAGACCCTGTGCATTTATTCTTATCTTGATTTAAAATATGGCTTCCCTTATGGTGTGAATTGTTTGGCTTATTACTTATTCTTTATCACTCTACAAAAATATGACTGCTTTGTAACTTTGGGTTTTTTTTCTTCTCTAAAGTACATTTTTATCCCACCCTAATATCCTTTTCTCATAGCACTTATCACTCCAAGAAATTACCTGCACAATGCCATGCATATAGTAGTTACTCAATAAAAGGATGGCAGAAATAAAATAATAATTCTTCATACTCACATATAAAACAATGGGAATATGGAATATTTGAAAGACAGAAAGTAGCATACCATATTAAATATAAATAATATAGAATGGTCACCCTTAACATACACATTAACGAAGTCCATGCATTTCAAGGAAAAGAAAGAAATTTATAAGCATCCAGGTAATGGAAAAAGTCACATATAAAAGAGAAAGTAATAGTTCCAAGTTGGTCTCATAATTTATTGCAACTTTTAGGATTAGAAAAATGTGTAATGATGTTAAATTCTTGGAGAAAGAAAGCTTAAATCAGGGCATTACTTCAAGAATATCAAAGACTAGGACAAGAATGGTAGTGTGAGGAGTTCCATAGAGACCATTCCCAGCTAGACCATAACTGGTAAAAGTTATTTTAAAAAATAAAGTCTCTGGAAATTTTTCTAAGGACAAATAGTTAATGAAGAAATACTTATTCAAGAAAAAGTCTAAATCTCAGTTAAGAACAGTAAGAGTCTATGGCATTTGACCATTGACTCACTGTCTCCTCTCTACCCTCAACTCAGCATGATAGAAACCACTCTGGCTCCTTCTTTGCCCAAGTTCCTATCAAGGACTACAGTATCTCTTCAGAAGGGGTAAACTGCTAGCATTTCACATCCACCAAGCTCCGTGTTGCAGAGGTTAAATTATAGGCAAATGCAACTGAATAGTTAGGGAGTCCCTTTTGCCACCCAGCCCCACTTGTAGGTTGAAGGCTGTGTTTCCGGTACAGCAGGTCAAAAACACTAAGACTCCAATCCCCCCTCTTCAGCTTGCTTATAAAGCAGAGATTCAACTCTGAGAACAGAACGTCAAAAACATCAGAGGCTACCATCCCAACTGAACAACCAACTCATGAAGCAAGAGAGTCACTTAAAGTAGACTAAACTATTACTCATTCTTTAGACTTATATCATTATAAATTTATAAATCAAAGATATGGCTCTCAGTTTATAAATCCTTAATCACACTTCCAAAGATATATAACTAAGAAAAGTTATTTGATTTTACTCCAAGTCTTATATTTAAAGAAGAAAATCTTTTTCAATAAAAACTATTATGGATTCTTAATTATGTCATTGTGCATTGCAGATATATCTGATATTCAAATGTGCTTTTTTTTCAAATCCATTTCTATGAATAAAATAAATGCCAACTGTTAGATAGGAAAATTTTAAGACTAGATATACTTGAATTCAACAGACATAGATGTACAAATATGGTAGAGGCTCTCAGAAGTTTGGACATGGAGGTATGGGGTGATTTATAACCAGATGACTATTTTCAAAGAGAAGTTCCTGTCTACTTTCAGTTACCTCACTTCATATGTATTGCTGAATTTGATTTGCTAATATTTCTTAAGGACTTTTATGTCTTGATATTAGCCTAGCATTTTTTTCCCATAATGTTTTTGTAAGATTTGATAGCAGGTTTATGTTCACTTCCTAAAACATAGTAGAAAATGTTTGTTCCTCTAAAAGACTTTGTATAAGTTTGTTATTATGTCTTCCTTAAATGTTTGTTGGAATTCATCTATGACACCATCTGGACCTGGAATTATCTTTGGAGATTTTTGTTAACAAATGCAAATTACCTTGACTGATATAAGATTATTTTGATTTTTATTTCATGTGTGCCCATTTGTAAGTTAGTATTTCAGGGAATTTGTCCATTTCATCTAAGTTATTGGATTTATTGTTACAATGTCCACATTTAACCTATTATTATTCTGATATCAATAAGATCTGTGGTGATAGTTGCTCTGTCATTTCAAATGTTGGTAGTCTTTCTCCTTTGCTTTTACTTCGACCCCATCTTTTTCTCTCTCTTTCCCTCTCTCTTCCTCATCCTCTCCCTCTTTCTTCAGTTTGAAAAACCCTATAAAAATGTCATCTTTCATAAAATTTTGGCTAATTTTCCAGAATCTTAATATTTAATTGTATCTCAGATCTCTCTGCATTACCACTCATTTTTCTTACATTTAGATTTAATTTCTGGAGTGATTAGTCTCACCCAGTAGTATTCTTAAAAAATACTGAAGACCCGAAAAAGTTCTTGTTTCTTTGAGTTACATTTATTGACACTATATTATTAAGAACTTAAACTGAGGTAATATTAAAGCACAAAATACCATTGACAACACATAACATTAACCATCTGAGTATATATGTCATCATAGGGTAATGTGGCCTCTGGAGAACTCCAGAGTAGCAACTATTAAAAGAATAAAAGTGAAAAAAAATAACACCTTAATATTACTGTGAAAATAATTGTGATATTGTGAATCTTCTGAAAGGGTCTCAGGGACAAAAAAAAAAAAAAAAGAGTTCTCAGACCATATTTTAACTACCATACAGGTAGGGCACAGAGGTTCTTCCAAAGTAGCTGCATATGAGAACCAGATTTTGTTATTTTGTCCAAATGGACATCCTCATCTTTAATCTGCACAGTGTTTTTATTTAAATTTGTATCTACAAAATACTTTGAGGTACTTGAAAGTTGACCATTCATCAAGACATGCACTAATCATTTGCCAATATCAGCTCCATTGTTTGTTTTTTATCACCGTTGTATATGTCTTGCCTCTTCAAATGTGTTCATTAGCTATGCAATAGAATCTCATATATCCTTAATAAAAAGTTCTGTGTAATTCATATATACTCTAAAATTTAACAGTTTGTGGATTAATTTGTATTCTGGACCATATTCTCTGGGGGTACCTAATAGTCATTATAGAAGCATATATTGGATTTTTCCATAAAGATGCATGAATTCTATAAAATTTTCTGAATAAAAGCAGTGAAGTATAAAACAATGCTTTACAATATTGTTTTCTTTTCTTCTTGCCTATATTACTTTAGTAACACCATAAGCAGCCCTTATAATTTTGTGAAACAAACAATTCATGCTATATGTGGTTTGCTGATTTTTTAAGAAAATTGGTGGTATGATTTTCTACCAAATAATGCCAATACCTCTAATCAGACTACAAAAATAGATTTATGCCCTGGTAACAATGAGGATACCCAGTACTCAAATCTTGGTCTCCAATACTATTTCTTCAATAACAGGAAGCAGAGTTCCTTGCTAATTCTAGGGCTGGAGCTTAGAATATCCAAGATGAGGCTTGAGCATCGTATAGTACTGGGAAATAAGGACATGCTCAAAGATACATAAACATATACACAAATTGAGGTATGTCAAGGGACACACTGAAAAGAGCTTCCTTTGGCCAAAGCTAGAACAATTTGAGCAACAAAGTAATGAAATGTTAAATTACAACCCATGATATAATAGTAATATCAATGAATCTAAATTCATATAAATAAATGACTGAATAAATAAGTAAATGGATGAATATAGACAAGTCTTCCATGCAGAAGAATTCCAAATAATTTATGTAGACACCTGTGAAATGTAACTCTCTTCTCCTTAGGCATGGGCTTCATACAGCGATTTCCTTACATAACTGTGGAAATGGAAGAAAAGATTAACTTTAGAGTGACAGAATCTAAAATCCAGTACCTTGGCTAGGCTGCCAAGACTAGCAGTGATAAGTCATGTACCATGTACTTGATGTATAACATGACTTATGTACATGGTACATGTACCATGTACCCTTGGAATAATGTGAGGAGAATGGTACTTTCCTGCTGTATATTCCTCTGAAATCCATAAACTCTGTGGAACGATGAGAAAAACATCACACAAATTCAAATCAAAAAGCAGACTATCCAACATCGGACCAGTACTCCTCAAAACTTCAGGTCATCAAAAACAAGAATAGTCTGAGAAACTGTCATACTCTACAGAAACCGAAGGAGACAACATGACTATGTATAATGTGGTATCTTGCATGGGATCCTGAGGAAGAAAAAGAAAGGACATTAAGGGGAGGGGTGGAGAAACACCTAAGGAAATATGAATAAAGAACACTCTTGAGTTAATAATGTATCAATATTGGTTTCTTAGTTGGGACAAATGTATTGTGCTGATGTAAGTTGTTGTTGGTAGGAAACGGGGTAGGGTAATGGGAACTCTACCACTTTCATAACTTTTCTGTAAATCTAAAACAATCCTATAATATTCTGCCCCATTTCAATATCATTTATGGCCTTTGTTATCAACTGATTACTTGTGTTTTTCTCTGTGGTTATCTATAAAATTAAATCCTATGCAAAGCACCTTGAGCTCTTTAATAAAAAGACATTGAATATGTAATTCAAGGAAACATATGCAAAATTTTAATGTTATTTCCTCTGGAGAAGAATTATACATAGGGCACTTTTTAAAGGTCACTTAGTATAGTTGAGAGTTTATAACTTTATTTCTTTTCTCTTGGATGTAATGTTTAATTCCCAGACTTTTAAAACTTCTCTGTGCCGTAGTCTTACTTGTGTATATGCAAAGCAACACATGCAGGCTGTGAGGTGGGTGGAAACAAGTCCCCTTCTACTCATTATTTTCAAAAGCAAAGCACAAACAAGGTATTTGGCTAAGCCCCAGTTCTTGTTTTCCATTTCCGTTTCACCTTAGCTTTATTCATGAGTTGCCAGGCTTTAAATTTTTTTTTTTAATTTCAAAGTGAATTCTGCTTTTTATTCATTCTTAGGATTCAAAGAGTACAAACATTAACAATTTCTGTATATCGCAAATGAGGCTTTATGATGAGGAACAAATCTTTTCAGCTAGGAACATTTTAAATTTGAGTGAACTCTGACAAGCAGCCAAAATGTGTTTACAAAAGTTTCCACTGGAGGAGCTCTCACATTGAGAGCAATGGCTAAAAACAGCATCATCACAATAATAATAACTTCCTCATAGAATTCTTTTGAAAGTTAAATGTGATCATTTTCATAATGTGTCTAAAATTGTGAGGGAACATAGATGTTAGCTAATGTCATCATTAGGATGTTCTAGTAAAAATATTATTACTTCCTCTATGTATACATACATAAACATGTGCATATACATGTACACATATACATGGTATATACATCGTATATGTACACATGTATTATGTGCATACACACATGTGTGCATATATACTGTACATACCCATGACATATATACAAATATACATGTGTACATATGTATGTATAGTCATATGCATGTATATGCATGTATAGTTACATACATTCCTTTATGTATACATATATATATAAATTATACATACCAACTAGTCCATGGCAGAGTCTCTTCAAAAATAGAAAGAAACTGTACCCCATATGATTTATAGATTTAGTAGTTGAGAAAGTAGTCCTCTAATCAATGGATTTTAAGTTATGTTAATGAATGCTGAACAAGTTGTCTTTTGTTTTGTTTTTTTTGTTTTTTTTTCCAGAAGAGTAAAAACAAAATGAAACAAAACATTTATTTTGGAAAATGTACTAATTCCTTATTAGTATTTACTCATTCTTTTAATTAGGTCAATTATTATTTGCCTACCATGTATCTGACATTATTTCAGAAATTGGGTTTGGTCCTGATAATTTAAAGTCTAAAAAGGCAAATGTTGATCTTTTCTTTGATTTATTATCTAGCCAGTACCAAATAACATGAAACTTAATTTTAGATGACTGTGTAAGTGAGTGAATATTTGGATCTGGACTTAGGAAGAGAATATAATATAACTGTACACTGAATTGGAATATAACTCGGCAGATGAATTTGTAATAGTCACTAAGGCAGTAGATATAAATATCTAAGAAAATAATAATTGAAAAAAAAAAGTTTAGGGTAAAGCCCTCAGAAACTTCAATACGTAGTGATTGTATAGAAGAAGGAAAAGGAACAGCCAAAAGAAGTTATGGTGAAACCAAGAGAATGCAGGGTGATGGAAGTGAAGGAAGGAGCTTGTTTCAAAGAGAAAGTGATCAAATGTGTTCAGTGAAGATGAGAATTAAAGTAGCTGAGAGCTAAATAAATAAATAAGTCCACTGGGGGTCCTTAGAGACCCCCTAAGAGAATAGAATTAGTGAAATCATGGAGTAGAATCCAGCTTAGGCTTAATGAGTGAAAGGGGTAAGGAAATGGAGCCCATGAATGTAGGTTTCTACCCCTCCAATGAATTTGGTTAAAAAAGTGTCCACACTGCATTTTTATTTTAAGGTCAGGGCAATCTCACATATGTTTAATATCTTATAAAATATAGGAGAGACACTTAATCAATAGTACGGATTCCTGAGAATTTAGCACGTGACATTTAAAACAAAATTCATCTAAGATCAGCAATGTAGTTCTATATTTTAACATGAGACAAGATTAAAAAAATGCCCCAGAGGTAGAGACATTTGGAAATTTGATGATGGGAAATTGATGGACTAATTGGTTTCTATTTTATCTCTTAAGTAGAAACATAATCATATTTTGAAAAGCCCAGAAAGGGGCTAAGGCAGTCCGAAGTTAGAAGGAAGATTGAACCTAGACACAGAATGAAGTATGAGAATGACCTGTCTAGAGAAATCTAACAGAAATGAAAATCATTACGATGGCTCAATTGAAGTCAGTCATGAGAGTCAGTATAATCTTCTTGGTTGTATCATTTTCCCCACTAGTCCCTGATTGCAGGAAGTGAAAAGGCAGAGAGTAGTTTCCAAGCTGAAATGAAGTTCTGTCAGATAAATATTATAGAAGGACAAAGGTGCAAAGTAATTAAAAAGAATATCAAAAGATTATTAAGTAATCACCTATCCAACAAAAATTTTTGAGTGGCTACCATTACCATATTAGGCACTATGTACACAGAGGAGAATTAAACAAGGTTCCTGCCCTTAGCTATGTCACATTCAAATTTATTACACAGGTACTAATAGAGTTAATTATAACACTAATGACTAAGTGCTTTCATAAAAATATTCATCAAGTACATTGCCGGCCCAGAAGAGGTTTTCCTAACCATGTGGTAGTGAGTTGTTGATGGAGGTCTTCTGTGGAGTTAGCCAAACTGTGATGTTAAGTCCTCCAGACTGCAAAGTCTGCCCAAGACTCCTGATCCTAACAGCAAAGAGGTGGGGGTCCCAGCTACAAAGTTAGAGAGAAGAGCCCACACAAAACCACTCTCATTTCTGACACCAGTTGCAAGTTTGGGAATTTTCCAAAACCACCATTGATAATTCACTAAAAAAACTCATAGAATTCATAAAAACTTGTACTCGTGGTTACATTTTTTATAGGGAGAAGATAGATTAAAATCAGCCAAGGGAAGTGATGCATAGAGTCAATTCTGGGAAGATTTCAAAAGCGAGGCCTCTTTTGCCCTAAGGATTGTTATACACCTGGCATTGATGTGTAACAATATCCATGGTATATTGCCAACTCAGGAAGTTCATCAAGCTTTGGTATCCAGAGCTGTTGTGGAGACTTTATTACATTGTCAAGATTCATTGGTTGAACTCAGTCTCTAGGTCAATGGATACCCTGTGATAAAAAGTCTCCACCCTAAATCACATGCTGACGCTCTCTGGCATGGTCAGCTGATACCCCAAGACTACCAAGTATGGCTGGTCTCACCTTGACTGACGTCATTAGCATAAACTCTCAGATGTAGTCCCAGGGACCCACTGTGAATAACAAAGACATTTCTAACACTAGGAAAATTTAAAGATTACCTTTCAGGAACTAGGCACAAAGACCAGCTCTATCTCTTTGGGCAAGGCCAAATTCCTTATTACACAGGTCTGGAGCATAAATTCTACCTGCACCCCCCACTCCAGAGTTTGTCCCACCTAGAAACAAGGTAACTGGCTTTCCACAGCAATCAACCATTGACTATGAATGATGTGAAGATCCCAGGCACCTCCAGCTCCCAATTGCCCCAGAGCAGAGTTTTGAAGAAAGCTGCAAGTACAAATAGAAGCAGAATGCACAAAACTGTAAGATTTGCACAAAGAACCAGAAATCTAGATGAAACAATAAGTATCTATTATAGGAATCCATCATGAAAATATGGATGTTCTAATTGAGTCTTGAAGAAAAATGAAGAGCAGAAGGGGAGAACTATTGCTCAATTAAGAACAAACATCAAAGAAAGAAAGAAAAGAAAAGAAACATCACTGAAGATTGACCAGCATAGAGACTTCCAAATATTTCAGTACAGGTGAAAGTTAATATGTAAGGCAAAGAATAACAAAAATGAATTCTTCATACATGAGTAAAGGTCAAATCTCTTAAGTCTTGCAGATCTTTGGAAGGAATCTAGATATAATACTACTGAAGCTGGAAGAGTCATTAAAGAATATGAAGGAAGAAATTACTAAACAATGATATTAATTATAACATAGACATCAGATATTTATTTTAGATATGTTTGATTGCTCAAAACAGCATGTGACTTTTAAGTACAACGTTTTTGATTTTCCAGCATAATTTTAAAGAGGAACAGTTGTGAATGACCAATCTGGCTTTAACAGCTAACTGCAGTGAAATAAAACATTGGTTGGGTTTGCAGCAACAAAATAAGAACTATTCTATATGTCTTATTCATTAAGAAAAATGTATTATCTCTGGTAAGAGAATCTTTGAGGTAATATGACCCCACTGTGGTTTATTTGGCTCTAGTTCAATTCTGCTTAACCAGTTTGCCAGAAGCCAATTTTCCAGATTTATAATCTTTACAATTATTAGTAAAATTTGAGGTTTTAGAAGATGAGAGATTTAGCTGCAATTAAAAACTGTACCATTTTGTCTTTTATTGTCTCCAATATGCATTTTTCCTTAGGTCAGCATCAGTCACTTGTGAATAGAGTCACGATGGAATAGTTAACAATATGTATTTTCTTCATATGGTAAATAAAATCTAAGTAATTTATGATTTCTAATAATTTGCATAAGCAAGCATTTGACTTACCTCAATATGAATTTAGAAGAAACAAGATCCTTATCCTCTTGTTTTGCTTGTTCACTTTCCCCACTCAATATATTTTTTTATTTTTTATTTTTTTTTAAAGATTTTATTTATTTATGTGACAGAGAGAGAGATCAAAAGTAGGTAGAGAGGCAGACAGAGAGAGAGGTAAGTAGGCTTCCTGCTGAGCAGAGAGCCCAATGCTGGGCTTGATCCCAGGACCCTGAGACCATGACCTAAGCCGAAGGCAGAGGCCTAACCCACTGAGCCCCCAGGTGCCCCTCAACATATTTTTTTAGAAGAGGGACTAAACTGAGGGAGATTGGTGAATATACAATTTCAAAGTATTTTTTAAAGTTTTTGGCAATGTCTTCCCCTATGTGCAATATTTTAGTCTGTCTCATTCTAATTTAACACTGGAAACCTGAAATATGTTTATAATTTTGGAAAAAGAATGGGAGAACAGGCTGCAGTATAGGTGTATTATAAGAATTTTAAGATAACACATATATGTAATTTTAATCACTTTTAAATCTAAAGATTTACAAATTTATAAATTTTTTAGTTGTTTTAAATGCAAAACCAATTGGGAGTCTGAGTATCATTCACATAAGAAGTAACAAGGGCCTGAATGAAGGCAGCAGCTGTGAATTTGAAGAGGGAATGGGTATGAAAGAGATCTAGGAATTAGAATCAACAAGAGGAGTTGGTGGAAGGGTATATGGGTTTCTGGATTGTGTTTCTTCCTGGATGCAGTTTCATTCATAGAATAAAGGATATAAAAAGTATAAGAGGAAGAGAAGCATTTATGTGTATGGAATATAATGAGATAATTTTGGTTGCTGAGTTTGAGAGACTCATTCACTCAGCAAATATTTATTCAAAACCTGCTTTCTGTCAGGCACTGTGGCAGTGTGGGGGAATAGATCAATAAAAAGTATCAATGGCACATCTATGCCTTATGAGAAATACATGAGCTCTCTCAATGTGGTTGCCTATTATACAGTTGTATAAAGAAGCCTGGACCCTAGAACATAGAAAACAGATGAGGCTGGAAATAGCAAATTAGGAGGTATTTTTTGTATAGTTAAGAATAATTAAAGAGAATGAAAGGCTCCAAAGGTCAAACCTTGAGAGGGCACCAATATAGAAAAGAACTATACAAAAGAACTTAAAAACCCAGAGATGTGATGAAGTGAATTATTTAAAATCATAAGCTAAATTTTTATTCTAACAACAATTCACGACAATACAAATCCAAATAAGTATGTTTTATATATTTTGTTTTCTTTAATGAACTTCAGATGCACTAGGAACTGATAAAACACAATTGCAGATTTATGACACATTCTCATAACTGATCCATGTACATTTGGTTGCTTATTTGTTTATTTGTTGGTTGATTTCAAAAACAATCTAATGCATAAAATTGGAAACCTAGTGGTAATCTCCATCTTATTATATGGTCCCTTCATCCCCTATCTGTCTTCTCCTACCTAGGGTAAGCATTATTTTGAGGTCTGTATTCATCATTGTATATATATATGCATTCCTGGAAAGTATAGGTATATTGTCAGAATTTTAAAAGAACATATATGCATAATTTTAATTACTGTTAAATATAGAAATTTACAAATTTATAAATTTTTAGCTGTTTTAAATGTATAAAAAGGTTATATTTTATATGATCTTCGAGGAACTTTTTTGAAAATCAAGTATCACTGATTCATCAATATTGTTGAGTTTACTGTAATTTATATGTTTGAAGAACTGTGTATTTTATTATAGGAACAGATCCATTCATTAATTCATTACATTCATGGACATTTTGGTGGTTTCAAGGTTTTGGCATTTTTAAGTTTTGCTGCCATGACTTTCTTGTCTATGTCCCTTTATTCCTCCAGCTGGACCTGAGTCAGAATTTCTAATGTGTACATTAAAATACCACTGCATGGGCACCTGGGTGGCTCAGTGGGTTAAAGCCTCTGCCTTCCGCTCGGGTCGTGATCCCAGGGTCCTGGGATTGAGTCCTGCATCGGTCTCTCTGCTTGGCAGGGAGCCTGCTTCTCCATCTCTCTCTACCTGCCTCTCTGCCTACTTGTGATCTCCGTCTGTCAAATAAATAAATACAATCTTTAAAAAATAAAATAAAATACCACTGCATGATCAGAGCATGTGATCCCAGGACACTGGGATCATAAGCTCACCCGAAAGCAGACACTTAACTGACTGAGCCACGCTGGTGCCCGAGATTATTTTGATGAACAAAAGTTATCATTGTCAATGTAGACAAATAAATCTTATTTTAGTCAGTACATTATGCATTTTCTTTATGAAAACTTTCCCTACCCCAAGATTTAAAAATTTTTTACCTTTATTACCTAATAAGAGTTTTGATTTTTTTCTTTAACATTTAAATCGTTAATCCATCTGAAGTTTGTATTTGGTGTGGGACAGAAATACAGATCTAGTCTTTTGCATTTGCATAACTATTCTATCTCCATTTATTGAACAGTTCCTCCTTTACCCCTAATTTGACATGCTAGTCTGTTTCATATTAAAGTTGCATTGGTCTGTTTCTGGGTTATTATATTTCACTGGGCAATTTTACTAATGCTGCACAAATACCACAGTCATAGTTGTTACAGGCCCATAACCGATCCCAGAATCCAAGAGGACAAATCCCCTACCCTTCTTAAGTGTCCTGGATTTTCCTGGAACTTTTGTTTTTTGAAATGTTTTCTTTATTTTGCTGCATAACAAACTACTCCAAAAACTAGAAGCTTAAAACCAAAAAAGAAAACATTTATTTTGCTCATGAACTTACAAATTGGCAAGATGGTAGAGTGACAGCTTTTTTCCACTTATCCATTGTTCAAATGGATCTGGAATCATCTGAAGACGGTCACTCAACATGTCTTGCAGATTGATTGGTATTAACTGTTGGCTAGGACTTTAGCTAGGGTTGTCCACCAGTATACCTATACATAGCCTCTCCATGTGGCCATAGCTTCCTTGTAACACAGTGGAAATATACCAGAGAAAAGTGTCCTAACACAGAGAGAGAGAGTGAGAGGAAGAGCAAGAGAGAGAGGAGCTAGAGTGAAGCTATATTGTCCTTTAACAGTCTTAGAAAATAGGCACCATCGCTTTTGCTGCATTCTATTTGTGAAGCCAATCATAAAGGTCTACCAGTTTTTAAAGAGAGAGGAAATAAACTCCATGATTTGATAAAGGAGTGGAAGGTTCTGAAAAGCATAAGGGACCAGAAGTACTACAATGTCATTTTTGGAAAATATAATCTTCCACAAAGATTTTACATAAAACCTAGATTTGATTTGGATTTTCTATGTATCCAAGTAACAATTTGCTGAAGAAAAAAAGAAAAACAAAACAGTTTTAATCCTACAAGTTAAATGTCATCATCAGCTGGAGCAAGCAAAAATATTTAAAGGGCCCGATCCTTCCTCACAGATTAGTCTGAAAGGATGAATTCGGAGCTTAGAGGCAATAAATAGTTAACCAATATTTGAAACTTTGATATTTTGGGATAACACTACAATGAATATGTTGTAAAGTTTTTTGTGGAGATTTGCTTTCGTTTCTGGTGGATAAACGTCCAAGAATAGAATTGCTAGATCATAGAGTAGATATAGGCTTAAATTTATGAAAGACTACCAAAAAGGTGTCAACATTTTAGAATCAGCTTGTCAGTTTCAACAAATATGCCAACAAAGATTTTAATCAGGATTATGTTGAGAATTGACAATATTAAGAGAATTGACATCTTTAATACTATTGAATCATCTAATCTGTGAATATATTTATTAAGATCTTCTTTAACATCTCCAATAATGTTTTATATTTTTCAAGGTAAAGTCTTGCACACAATTTGTCGATTTAGTTTTAATTATTTTATGTTTGAAATGCTATTGTAAATGGTAATTTAAAAGATTTCTTTTCTAATTGCTTGTTGCTAATATATAGAAATGTACTGATTTTTCTCTATTGACCTTGTATACTCAGACCATGATATATCCACTTATTAGTTCTAATGATTTGAGGGGTAGAGTCCTTGGAGTTTTCTGATTACACAATCATATTTTTCATAAATAAACAGTTTTATCTTTTTCTTTCTAAACTTTGTTTGTTATGTCTCTAACTTGCCTTTTTGCAAATGCTAAAATTCCAGTACAAGGTGGAATAGAAGTGGTATATGCAGAATATCCCCCCTCCTTTCCAATCTTAGAGGGAGGAAAACCATTCAATATTTCATTGTTAAGTATAATACAAGGTCAGATTTTTATATTATAGCTATGTTGTCCTCACAAAATGAATTGAAAAGACTTTCTTCTCTGTTTTCTAACAGCTAAAGATTAGTACAATTTCTAAAATGTATGGTAGACTTACTAGTAAAGTTATCTGAGCATGGATTCTTTTGTGGAAAAAAATGTTTAAATACAAATTCATTTTTAAAATTGGTACAAGTCTACTAATATTTTCTATTTCTTTTTATCATAAATTGCATGTCTGTGGGAGGAAATTTTCAAAAGGACATGAATGTTGGTTGACAGGAAGCTAACCCCAGGCACTCAGAGGCTCTTCTCCCTCTCCCCAGTCCTTGGAACACATCATCTGCCCACTGTTCCTACAGACAGAGGCACTTTGCAGGAGGTGGCTTTTGAAGAGCAATGTGTTGTTGAGACTCTCTAGGCAGTATACATAACTGAATCCAGGTAAAGCCTCTATATAAACATTTAAGATTCTGGCAGGTGGGTGAGAAGATCCACTTATCTTGTGGCCACCAAAGACGAAACTTTTAAGTAAATTCCTTTGCTTATTAGACCCCCCACCTATCAGTCTGGAGTGGCCTACCTCTTTCCTCACTCTCTCCTTGCCCTCTCTATATTGAGAACAGTTTCAAGTTTCACCCAGGGAACACTTGAGGTTTTGAATCAACAACATTTCAACTATTATACTTTTCATATATAAAATTTCCATTTTATTTATGGTATCTTACTCGTGTTTTATATTGGTAATATATTCCCTTATATCTTTTGGGTTGTTTTTAAAGTTAATTTTAAATTCTTAAAGTTTAAATTTATGCTTTACTATTTATACTTCTCATAGAACCTATACATTTTTTGTCTGTTATTTTGATAAAATTTGCTCTTCAAATGTCTTGTTTATTTGACCTATGAACTTATTTTTCTTCTGGAGATATCAGCTATTCTGATAGGACTGTGGAATAGTGAAAGCTGGTCCAAATTAGCCCCAAAGAGCTTGAAGGATGGGCAATAGATGTCTCATATGTTCAAGTGTCCTGGGCTCCAGAAACCACAGTTAATTTTTACCTTACCAAACAAATCTATGTCAGGGCTTCATTCTTTCTAACATCACCTTTGTAATACCTCTTCACCTCTTCATCCCACCATTAGAAGAAAACAATCCTAGATATTAATTCACTAGCCCTGGATGGTTGGAAGGCAAGAAGGGGAAAACAACCACCCAAGTTAAGGTAGTAATCTTCTGTTTTCCCCAAGTCCTTGAAAGCACAGTTTCTGCACTGTTCTAAATTTGTTCCTGAGGACATTTGAGCAAGTGTTTTGAGTAACTCCTGTCATGCAAGACAATGGCTGGGGAAAAGCATGACTAGAAGTTCAGAAGTCTTCCTACTTTATCCTCATACATCCATGTTGGGCTTCCTCCTCCCTCAGGTCAAGGCCACTATTCATAAACAAGTTCAAAGACCTGCCACCCAAGAATTTCTCAACTTTCTATACTGGTTTTCAACTATTTTTTTAAGATGGGACTTTGGCCATAGAACTAGTTAAGACATAAACTTCATTAGGCTAAAATTTCTAATTTGAATTTAAATACTGAAATCATTAAGTAAATTCATTTTTTGTCTGTATTTTTATGTATTTTTAAGTTTTTATTTTAATTCCAGTTAGTTAATATATAGTGTTATATTAGTTTCAAGTGTATAATACAGTGATTCAATAATTCCACACATCACTCAGTGCTCATCTCAAGAAGTGCACTCCTCCATCCCCATCATCATAAACCATCAGTTTATTCCCTATAATTAATAATCTGCTCCTTTACTTCTCTCTCTCTCTCTTTTTTCTCTTAGCTCATTTGTTTTGTTTCTTAAATTCTTAAGTAAGTGAAATCATATGGTATTTGTCTTTCTCTGACTAATTTATTTCAGTTAGCATTATACTCTCTAGCTCTGTCTATAAATAAATTCTTATTTTGGGTTCATATACATTTGATCTTACACACTAGAGATAATCAAACACCATTGATATCTGAATTTCACAACTTAATCAAATAATCTGATATTAAAAATGTTAAATTTTGTCAGCTAAAATTGTCAGAATAATATGGAAATTAAAATTATTTTGTGCATTATGATATTTCATTGGCTTTAAATCCATTCTCTTTTTTTTTTCCCCATGGAAACATCTTCAGAGATTTCCTACTCAAATTTGGAATAGAAGTGTGTTGTGATATCAAAAGCATTTTACATGAACATTTTTTGTGATATTTAAAAGGCAGTACACAAAAAGAAAGTTCAGAGACCGTGTTAGCCAATTAGTCAACCACCACATAAGTTAGAGAATAAAGCAGGGATTTGGCAGTTATACTGGTATAAAATGATTTTAAAATAATCACAAATGCTTTAACACCAATTGCCAATCCTTGTCTGAGTTAATACATACCTAAAATGGGACTTGATAGGTCATAGAATATGAGAATGCACAGATTTAATATCTTGCCTTTACTTTTTTATAAGTTTGGTTATGCATTTAATATTGTCTGGAGTATTTCTAGGTAGTGGTGTGGGCATGTTTTCAAGCCCTCCATACCTATCCTGCCAAATCAGTGGAATTAGAATTTTTCAAATTTAGAAATTATACCTTTTAATTTAGAAAGTTTTCTCTGATTCCTTTGAAATTCTCATTATTTAAATGATTTTTTACCCTTTTATTGGTTTTACTGCTAGAAGCCATAATTCTAATTATTCATCTTGATGTTCCTCCTTCAGTTTATTGACTTTCCTGAAATATACTCTAATTCATTGTTAGCCATCCATTGATTCTATAATGTTAGGTCCGTTTTCAAAGGAACGAGACTGAGACAAAGTGAAAGTTATGTAAAGCCTTATTCTATGCCAAGCATTAGAAGTTAGACTGACCGGCCAGAGGAATGAGGCTGAGACAGAGTGAAAGTTATGTAAAGTTTTATTCTACGCCAAGCATTAGAAGTCAGACTAACCGGCCAGAGCCACCTCCGAAGAGAGCGACCCCTCTTTGGTCTTACAGGCTAGTTTTATAGGGCACAACTGCAGACCTCTACATATGTGGCTTTGGCTGATTGGATGTCTTTTACCTGTCTGGCTTTATTTTAGGTGTGTGTTTTAGCAACAGTTACCCGGAACCAATATCACTAACTGCTAAGGCATTTATTAAACAACAAAATGGCTACCTAGGCAACATGGTAACAACAAAATGGCTATTTAGGCAATGAAATGGCGATCTAGGCAACATGGAGTCACTCTGGCTAAGCAGGCCCAGGCAGGTCCTAGGGGTTTAACAAGTTTTAACATGGAATTGGTCCCAACAATAACATCATTAAAAGTCAGGTCTTCTTGACAAAGCCAAGTCATAACATTCTGCGTGACAAGGTAGATTTTAATCATTTGGATCTGTAGCAAATTGAGGTAGTTCTTCCCAGCCACATGTATCAGAAGCAGTTCCTTCCAAGGCAATGCCCCCATAGGCCTAACAGAAATCTCTGGTTGTAGTGGGAAGAAACTACACCTGAATGAGCAGACATGCCCATCCTTTCTCTTCACATTTTTGTTGGCCCATGTCCAAAAATACGAGAATGGTATTTTTTCTCCTAAAAATCCTAAAGTTTTCAGATGAATATGTGGGCTTCAAATGCAAATTTGAACAGGCACTCTTTGGTGGAGAGAAAGTTGGAAGAGAGTCAGTAATTCATGATTACCTTGCTATATTCACAGAATACCTCTTCTCAGTCCTACACATGATTTCTGAAGAGGTAATGTTGGATGACTATATTTTTCATTGTCATATCTATAACAAGCATCTTCCAACAACAGAAAGTAAGCTGACAGCATTAAAAAAAAAAAGTTTAAAATAGTCTGAATCCCCTTTGAGAAGTAAAAATAAAAATCAAACTTAAAAATATTTGGGGTAAAAATTAAAAGGAAATGGATTATATGTAATGATGCTCCACTCTCTAATTATTTTCTTTTCCCATTATTGAAAGTTTAAACGCAGGCATAAGAGTAGCTCTTGAATACAGGTGAAGACTTTTTCCTGTAATGTAGCTCTGATACTGAGTAAAGTTTATATCAAAGAATTACTCTAGCCAACCTGTTTTCACTCATTCACATATCACTGAACTTTACTTCATTATGTCTCTTATACTGACTGTTAATGGATTCCCAGGTCAGGAATCAAAAGATCTTAGATAACATTAACAAATTCACCAAAATCCCAACGTATTAATACATAATATTGAATTTTTATAAATTAGTGATAAGGAAAGCAAAATGGTATAGAACAAAGACAAGAACTTGAAATTTTATTAAAATACCAGAATCCTATCTCTAAGACTGAAACCAAAATTACAAATGAGTTTATACAAGTTGTCATCTCTCTTAGCCTAGACCCACCATTAGTAAAAGGGTAGAATAGAACTAGGTTAATCATCAAGTCCGTTTCAGCTTCAAAGTTTCACAGTCAAGTCCAAGATATATATCATTCTATATCTATCTCAGATTATTTGCATAGAATCTCTAGGTATAGATTACCATTTAATGGATGACTTGGGATATTAGAAACTTTCTTGTACTCTTGAAATCACACCGTACATTTATTCATTTTCTTCTCCTGCAAATATTCATGAACAAGTTTCTTCAGAACTAAACAATGGTCT
Source organism: Enhydra lutris kenyoni (assembly GCF_002288905.1). Taxonomy (NCBI): domain Eukaryota; kingdom Metazoa; phylum Chordata; class Mammalia; order Carnivora; family Mustelidae; genus Enhydra; species Enhydra lutris. The sequence goes on from NW_019154098.1 coordinate 47,800,543, forward strand.
TTATAATGTAAAACATGATAAAAAGGAAAAAAATATGCTTTGGACTGAGTATGTGCATGTCATAGACCTGTGAATCTTTTTTTTTTTAATATTTTATTTATTTATTTGACAGACAGAGATCACAAGCAGGTAGAGAAGCAGGCAGAGAGAGAGGAAGGGAAGCAGGCTCCTCGCCAAGCAGAGAGCCCGATGCGGGGCTCGATCCCAGAACCCTGAGGTCATGACCTGAGCTGAAGGCAGAGGCTTTAAACCACTGAGCCACCCAGGCGCCCCAGACCTGTGAATCTTTTAATAGCTGTTTTATCTCAGACAAATCAATCTAATCTCAATTTCCTCACCTGTAAAATGAAGATGATACCATATATTATATCCAAATAATAAGCTGAGATTTAAAAGGATGGATGGACTTTACATCTTATAAATGTAATGAGCATATGCCACCATCATGCATTTTTGCATATTCAGTTGTCAAAATAAAAGTACTTTACTACTTTCAAATTTTCATCTTTCTCCAGCTGGGTTTTCAGGAGTGTTTTATTTCTTTATGATGCTCACTTTTCAATTGAAAGTGCAGCAAATAATTTAATATATATCATTTCCTCCCAGATAGCCTGTTTGCAGTTGCTGTGTACTTTTGGGACAACAGCACAGAGCTCTCCATTATAAATGTCACCTTTGATAGATACTATTGGCTATCAGGCCACTGGCATCTCTGGCGCATGGAGTAGGTCAGCAGGCAATTTTGCAGAGTGTCTGAACATTCTACAGGAAGAACTTAACTCAGCAGCAATACCAATTGCTTTTACTTAAAATTTAATTTGTATGATGAGTGCTTAAAGCAAGTTTTTACTCTTACCACCACATCAATAGCTTCCAAGAAGAAATTTCAGAAGCATAAACAAAAGGAAGATGAAGAGGCAGAAACTTAATGGGAAACAGTTCAGATGTGAAAGGCCAATTTCTTCTTTGCCTTCTCCGACTAGCTGAGACAGCCCATGTATAAGTTTTGACTACAGCAGTGAATATGTCATAGGTTCTTTTTTTTTTTTTAAAGATTTTCTTGATTTATTTGTCAGAGAGAAAGAGAGAGGGAGAGCACACAAGCAGTGGGAGAGGCAGAGAGAGAGAGAAGCAGGGTCCCTGGTGAACAAGGAGCGCCATGTGGGACTCGATCCCAGGACACTGGGATCATGACCTGGGCCGAAGGCAGCGGCTTAGCCAATTGAGCCACCCAGGTGTCCCATAGGTTATTTTTTATCTTTGTTTCTTTTAAAACTACATTCCTCCTTAAAAGTGACAAGAAATACTCTCTCTGATACTAAAAACATAAAGAATACAAAACAAACACAGGTAGTTAAAGACTAATTCAACCACTCAATCCATAAATCAGAAGTCTCTCTGAGTCTTTTCACAAGGAATGATATGCATTGCAAATCAAAACCATAATGAGATCACCTCACACCTGCTAGAACGGTTCTCATCAAGAAAAGACAATATTGGTGTTGACACCAATTAGGTGTCAAAATTAGGTGTTGATAAAGATGTGGTGAAAAGGAAACCGTTACATATATTGATGAGACTGTAAATTGGTCCATTCATTGTGGGAGGTTCCTGAAAAAAATTAAAAATAAACCTACCATATGATCCAGCAATTCCACTTCTGGATATATACCCAAAGGCAATGAAAACAGGATTCTGATGGGATATCTTCAATCCCAAGTTATTGCAGTGTTATTCATAATAGCCAAGGTATGGAAACCCATATGCCCATCAGTGAATGAGTGGATAAAAAGATGTGGAGCAGGCAGCAGCTTGGGTGGTGGGAGGAGTGGGAAGAGTGGCATCCTCCAGGCAGCCCAGCTTCTTGAAGGCTCTCCCCACCTCCCACCACACTACCACCACACCCAAGAGAAAGGTCAGCTCTTCTAAGAGGGCAGAGAAGGAGGAGCCCAAGAGGAGATCCACAAGGTTGTCAGCCAAATCTGCTACAACAAAAGTAGAAGTGAAACCAAAAAAGGTAGCAGGAAAAAATAAATCTTCAGACAAAAAAGTGTAAACAAAAGGGGAAAAGGGGAGCAAGGGGGAAACAGGCTGAAGTGACTAACCAAGAATCAAAAAACTTACCTGCAGAACACTGAGAAACTAAAATGATGAAACTCCAGCCTCTGGTGAATGAGGAGAAAAAGAAGCCAGTCTGATTAATATCATATAACATTTCTTAGCAGGGGTCCCTGTCTCCCTTTTTGTAGAATTCATAGGAACAATTTATCAACTATTTAGTAAATACAAGATTTTTTAGTAGCTCTAGAAGCATTAAGAAAGAGGGAATCCCACCTCATCCCATTTTTAAGTGTAAATGCTTTTTTTTAAGAGGTGAAATAATTTGCTAGCTTATTTTTTTGATACAACCAAAATATAGTAGGATATTGATTATGGGAGGCTTTGATTGTCTTGGGTGTCAGCTTAACATTCTATAGATGGGGTAGTTTTTGTATCCTAGAATACAAAGCATACTAAGTGGCAATTTGGAGTCAGCCATGCATTTAATGTCTTGAACATTTTAAATTACTTCTATCCCTGTGTTGTTTTGGTAGAATTATTTCCTAAAGAAAACCACTCCTTGATCTGTCAGAATTTTGTTTACTCTATAACATCTTGGTCATGGTAGTCTAGTTTTCTTACCGACTTTGCTAATATGCTGTGCAAGGCTAAAAATTTGAGTATGTAGTATATATGATATTAAATTGTGAATTAATGAGACTTAACAATGTAACAGCATATCAACATTTAAAGATATTCATACTTGATGTACTGTTTAGGAAAATTTGTCTCCAAATTTTAAGCTGGAAGGTCACTGGTATAACTTTTACAAAAGAGTCACAACTACATGATTTTCTAGATTTTTGGTACACACATTAAGTGTTGTGTACAAATTGAAATGTCTGTGCTGATCTTCAGGACAACCAATAAAAACTAATTATGAAAGAATTTCTCAAAGCATTTTTAAAAAGATGTAGTACAAAAGCACAATGAAATACTAGTCAGCCAGGAAAAAGGAATCTATCCTTCCATTTGCAACAACATGGATGGACTCTGAGCACATTATGCTAAGTGACATAAATCACTGTAGGATTTAGCCTGTATTTTAAAGGGCTGCAAATAACATCTTCATTATGAGAAATTACAATAACATTTACCCCATTTTCTCATAACCCTTCCTAGCAAATGGAGAGCTCTACTTATAATTCAGGTTTAGATCAGATAGACTGACATAAAATAAAATACAGAATTTTAATGAATTTCCTAAGTCACTTTCTAAAACCAAGATTTTACATGACTTCCTCATACCCAGGATTTATACTATAAAACAACCCAGTACACCTATTGCATCTATCCCAGTGTTTGAAAGAGACAGTGGCATTTATTAGTAAGTGTTTGTTGAACTCATTATTAATCTTACAATATATTTCTGTTTAAAATATAGGAAAACCTTTGCCTTTCACTTTGCATATAAGCCAAGAGTTATTTAACTTTTTAAAACAAGGACTATTATGTGTGATGATTGTTCAGGTTTAATGTTTAGGGAAAACCAAACAAACAAACCTTTGTTTCTTTTTTTTAGGCAGGTGGAGGGGGCAGAGGGAGAGGGAGAGAGAGAAACTTAAGCAGTCTCTGTGCCCAGCATGAAGTCCAACGCGGGCTCAATCTCACAACCCTGAGATCATGATCTGAGCCGAAATCAAGAGTCAAACACTTAGCCAACTGAGCCACATAAATGCAGCCCATAAATGCTTTATTTCTAAATTTAAAAAAAATAAGATTTTATTTATTTATTTGACACAGAGAGAAAGAGTGAACAATGAGGGGAGTAGCAGGCAGAGGGAGAGGGAGAAGCAGGCTCCTATTGAGCCCAGTGTGGGGCTCAATCCCAGGACCTTGGCATCATGACCTGAGCCAAAGGCAGATGCTTATCTGACAGAACAACTCAGGTCCCCTAAATTTAAAATTTTTAATTAAATTTTCTAGTTGTTATTCTACCTTTTTGTTTAAAAAGATAAGCACTGTGTACAGTTTTAGTGTTTTTTAAATTTCTTTTAAAAAAAGCCCTCATACTTTGAATATTGATTCTAGTCAATAAGATAAAGCACCCCATCCAGAATGTAACTATTTTCAATCATTGCATTTTTTGAATTTAATATCTACTGTTTATTCTCAATATAAGTGACACAGTGCACATCTAAATTAATGCTGACTTTGCTTATACTGCAAAATATTACATGGGTTTTCTGACCTTTTTTAAAAATTGGTCTAATAAAACTTATTAAGTTATTACATTACAATCTATTGGAACCAATTCATGGCTTGAAACAGAATCCCTACATTAATTCCATATTACTACATTAACTCTGATTAGCTGAATAGCTAAGAGGACAGAGGGTATATTAGATAAGCCAAAAAAAACTTTGATTTTAATCTGCTTTTAAAAATTATTCTTAAATATAATCTAGTTCCAGCTTTAGGCAATATTTTAAATGAACTGAAAATGATCTATTTCTCCATTTCTTAGTGACATGAATGGTTTTTTTTCTCCCTAGATATCATTGATCATACTATGGAATAATACTAACATTGTAGAAGATAACTAACTGAATGTGTATTGACACTGAGAATCTCTTTCTAAAATATTTTATTACTGATGGAGACAATCTGTCCCATTTGAATCTGAACCCTTAGCCATAATCTCATCAATCACACAGAGATGTGGATGGTTTTGGGTAGTTGAGTTGGAGACAGGTGATGATCATGGTGAAATTCAGACTTACAGATTCAGCAAAGTGTTGAGACATGAGTCATTCTGTTCTTTAAAGGTACAATGAAACAAGGAGACCAAAGGAAACCAGAAGTTGCGCAGTACAAGGTGTAACAAAACTGAAACGTCCCAGAGGAGTAGAAAAGATGATCAGCTCTGCTCCATTTGCTCCAGAGAAACCATCCAATTTAATTCCTTGGATACCTCTGATTGATACCGTCCAAAAAGGGGGATGAAAATGTCTCTTCATTATCAGAGAGCGTATCTCAGTTAGGGCAAGGGCTGCTTATTTAATAATTCGGGAAGAAGATGGCTGATTTTGGCATACAGTCATTGGTATGTTTTTTAGGTACAGTGACTGTAGCAATATTTTGAAGGGTTTCGTTACCAACACCTTGTACTTTGCAAACCCATTTTACTTTTGAAGTATTTTCATATTTGCAATTACTTCATTAATGACCTACCTGTACTCATTTGTTGAAGTTTGTCTTCTCCAGACTTCGCTTCATGGTGTTAGGGCCTACCTTTGTTGGTTTTGTCTTCCTCTCTTTCTTAGTTTCTGGCATACTCAGCTTATAGAAGATACTTAATTTATGCTATTGACCTAAAGAAATACTGACTGACTCTCTGCTGCTAGATTCGATGTTGGAGCTGTTCATATGTATTTCTCAATTCCTAAAGAATCATGTCCAGAGAAGGGATTCCCTTGATTTCAGATTTCCCTAGTAGACAGCATAAAATATTTTCCTGTGATAAGTTTATTATTATGAATTTTAGTTTAAAAAATTCTGTTCATTCAGTTGAATGTTAACTAATTGAAGTTTATTGAATTGCTATAGTCATAGCTATAAACTTGAATACCTTATCCTAAAATTAAATGATAAAATTCTTCATTCACTCATACTTGTTGAGGACTCTTAATATTTAGGCACTTTCAGAATACTTTGCATAAATTATCTCATTTAAATGGGCCACCTTAACACATTTAAACTTGATGTATGAGAAAAGCAAATGAGAAGAAATGGAAATATGCATCTATCACTCTAGTGGGTTCACAGTGTTCAGAAAGCTATGCAGATACGTTGTCAGTATGAGAAATAAAACAATGGTATTTAACCACAGTTTATGAACACATACAGCATCCAAAATATGATGCAAAATATTTCCAGCTCTCGTTATCAAATTTTCTGTGTGTAGAATCATTCTTGAAAACATGATCTAGGAATCTTCTATTGTTTCAGTTCCTACTTCATCACTGCCTTGTTCACCTATGTCTTTTCCTTCACTCTGTATTTTCCCCACTTTTACCCAGTCCTAGAGATAGTCTTTTCTCCATTCTGGAAAGAGACAGTTTGGCTGAGCAAGAGGAGAAGAATCTTGGAATGTTAAAGTCCTCTCACTGGAGCAAGCCAATTCCTGTTGTTCTGTTGTTAATAGGAATGTGTGTGTGTGTGTGTGTGTGTGTGTGTGTGTGTGTATTACTTTGCTAAACCTTCTTCCATGAATTCTACCTAAGAACCACTTTCCAGCCTGAAAAAAGAAAGAAAAGAAGAGAATGGGGTAAAAGAAGAAATTGTGCCTATCCTATCATACCCATCACATAATCCTTAAAGGAATCATGAGGGTTAGACCTCAGGAAATCGAAAAGCACTTTAATGAGCTCCCTGGTTGTTCTTAAGAACATTGCTACTTCTGGAAAAGCAGACTCAACCTAACATGCATGTTTCTGTGAAGTAATTTAGCTCATGTACCATTGGTATGTGAGAGATGATGCCAACAACATGTGGAGTAGTATGGGGTCATTTGTAATTCCCCCAGTGCTCCTAGGGCTTTATTCACCAAATAATAGCTGTTGAATGCAAAGCACACTAACACAAGCTGGCCCTACGTGGACAAACATGGTATCATAGAGCGTGTCTAAAAAATTTTCCCCTTGGATTATGTATTGGAAGTGTTCTCCCAAAACTTAGTCTCTTAAAACAACTTTTATTTTATTGTGGTTTTCTTGGAGGGGAGTTCCTTCACTGTATTACTTTACTGTCAGCAATACAATATTTCTAAACTGGGTCCTCGAGCTAAGAATCTACCCCAGGGCCGCAATCAAGGTATAGACCAGGACTGCACTCGTCTCAAGGTTCAGCTACAGGGAAAGTCATTTCTAAACTCACTCCCTTGGCAGTTGGGAGGTTTCAGTTCCTCGTGGGATTTTGGGCTGAAGGCCTTAGTTCCTCCCTAGTTGCTGAGCCAAGATATCATACCATGTGGGCCACTCCCCAGGGCCACTCAGAGCATAGTAGTGAGGAAGTGAAAGAACGAGAGAAGCAAGACAGAAACTAATGTCAGAGTGACATCCGACCCCTGTATTCTCTTCATTAGAAGCAAGTCACTGAGACTGGCCCATATTCACAGGGATTTGATATTAAGAAGGTGGGTCATGGGGACATATTTGAAGGCTGCTTACCTACTAGACATCTGCATATTTTCCTCGATAATGGAACAATCTGAATTATTTTCTTATTTTATCTCCATCTAGCAACATCACCTCTTTTTCCTTTGAAAGGTAAAATGTATTATATAGTGTAGTACAGTAATTCACCCAATCATGAATTGCATTACAGTCTCCTGGAAGGCTTGATAAACAGATTATTCAGCCCTGACTCAAATTTCTGTTTCAGTTGGCCAGGGGTTCAGTGAGCCTGAGAATGTGTATTTCTAAAAACTTCCTAGGTGATGCTGATGCAACTGGACCACTAATTTATTTATTAGGAATCTATCATGTCTTTTGAATGTTAATATTTTAAATTGGTACTTATATTATTTTAGGTTACAAAGTTGTATTGATATAGATTGAACTACATGAGCCTGTTTTCCCCCATAAGCCTGGATATGATTAGTGTTTGTTTTTTCAAAAAATAAGATTTTTTTCAAGAAAGCATACATTTATAGTATTATGATCTGTGAAGAGCAAAGCATTGGCGGATTTTGCAAAAATAAATAAATAGATAAATCTATCTTATGGGTGATAAGTAGGCATATGGCAATAAAATCTCATAATTTTATTTTTAGTTCTGTAAGAATAAAATGGTTATTTCAGGGAATGTCAATACCTGCCATAACAATTCTAGTAAATACATTTTTTTAAGTTTATGAGATGTTAAGAAAGGGAAGAAAACAAACAAAAATTGAGACATAGCAATAATTGGTGGTTTCTTCCCTTTCTTAACATCTCATAGACTTAAGCTGTTCTCACCTTGGAAAATGAAAGGCCTGGAAAAATTTAAGGACTTTTTCCTTTTTATTTTGTTACTTTTCCATGTGCAAGATATTTATAATCATTTCTCAACATTTTTTGAAAATATATTCTTACAACTTAACAGTGGGAATACAAGTGTAAAACTTTAAAATAATATTTTCTAGTTCATTATATATTTATATATAAATATATATATTAAACATATATATATTTAACCTCATGTTAAGCTGACCCAAGCTTTTCCTGGTAGTGGCCTTCCAAAATGACTAAATCAGGAATGGGACCAGTAATCTCATTCATGAAGGCTTACTTTTGCAACTCAGCCCAAGGTTAATTTTATGTACAACAAAAAGGAAGGGGAGAAAAAAAAACCAAAAACCAGCCTCCTCTAGATTGAAACGTCATTTACCTTGGTACAAAGAGATAATCAGAAAGAATCCATCTGAAAAAGAACAAGCATAGGGTGCTCAAGTGTCTCTGAGGGAGCTGTGAGTCAAATTTGTGTCACCATTCAAACAGGTCCCAGATGTACAAGGAATGTGCACTGTGAGCTAGGCACCCCACTGTTTGGTGCACTCCCCTAAGTGCCAAAGGTGAGGTATTACGAGCAGCACAGATGGCAGGGCTTGACAGAGTCAGAAAGGACCAAAGGATACCTCTAATGAAATTTTATGAGTTAAATAGAGGATTAAAATAATTTTAAGGTCACATTCTATTCAGTTAGAAGGTTATAATTCTTTATGCAGAAGTCAGTCACTCTCAGGTCAGTTTATAGAGAACAGAAAAACCAATCTGTGTTTAAAAAATTAGGAATTCTTCACAGTTTAATACTTTCTTTCTATGTCAAATGAGCCATCTTAAGACTATGTATTTTTTTTTCAACATGGTGACCATAGGGGCACCTGGGTGGTATAATCAGTTAAGCCTCTCACTCTTGGTTTCAACTCAGTCCTGATCTCGGGGTCCTGAGATGGAGCCCCATGGAGAGTCTGCTTGAGATTCTCTCTCCTTCTCCCTCCAACCTCCATTCCTGCTTGCTCTCTCTATCTCTATCTCTCTAAAATAAATAAATAAATCCTTAAAAAAAAAAAGAATGATGACCATAATCATGTATTTAGATAGAATAATTACAGTTTTTCTCATGCAACAGGATGTCATGGACAATTTCATTTTCTAGGAGATTAGGACTCTGCCTCGTTTCTTCACAGTGTGGAGGTTTTTAATGAAATTCTAGGGTGCTAGATTTGGCATTCTGTTTACAATTTTGCCTTTTCTGGATCCGAGACCAACCAGATTGCCAAATATCATGCCATGGAACTTAATTTTATGGCCATTTGATAAAAATGTTATACCGTATCTTCTTTGTAACCCTGAGACAATGAAAAAGTGAGTCTTAGTCATCATTTCTGCCGTAACAGTGATGGGCAACAAATAGACGGGGACAAATCGCTCTACAGATTGATGAGTGTGACCCTAGCAGTACATTTTGAGCATTCGAAATGCTATTACTACCAGGTAGTATTATTACTAAACTTATTGGACGATGGCAAAAGTATTATTGGCTTTAATTTGATCAATAAAAGATAAATACTTACCTAACAGACTTCAGTAATCTTGTTTCTCATTCCTCTCTTGCCTTCCAGGTTTGCCTTCTCTTTCCTGTTAATAATAGCTCTTTTCAAACTTCTAAAAGTAGAAAATCATCAAGGTTTAGTCTTGGATCTTTGCTCTTCTTTCTCCAAACTCACTCCTAATCCTGTTGCATGATTTCTAACCTCTATGTAAATAGATGACTTCAACACTTTTATCTCAATATCTCTCTGCTGACATCCAGTCCTATAGCTCTTACATTCTGCCTGTACCTTAGTACATTGATATTCCATTATCTCATATTCAGAATGTACAAAATGAATTTATCAGTGTCAATTCAAATATGTTACTTGTGATGTCTCTACTTTCCCCCAGCTATTCAGATCTGTTTTATCACACATTTTGCAGTATTCTAATTTCATAACTAATTGTTTTTTAAAGTTTCATTTGCAAGGTGTTTTGAGGTCTGCCAAATTTAGAGATGCCTCCCTAATCTGGGCCAGAAGATGATTATCTTTTCTTAATAAGATGAAAAATTCAATACTACACCAAGTGGTGGGCTGTCAAGGCTTTTGCAAGCTCTCTAACTGCAATCAAGTTCAATGTCCATCAAGATCTAGATGTTACTCCCACTTTTCTCAGCGCTCTGCCTGAGGAGGACGCTTCATTGTTCAAAGTGCCCTGAGCCACTGAACTAGAATTGCTCCTTCTGAAGTTGGAATAGATCAAAGGGTAGTGACCTAAAATTTAAAGATGGTCTTTAGCAAAACAAGAGGATATTTTATCTCTCATTATTATTCTGCCTGGAGTAGAAATCTTGGATTTGTAGGGAAATTTATTTCAAGGCTTCTTTTTGCATTGTATAGTTAAAAAAAAAATGTTTTTCTCTAATCCATTTTTAGGGACTTATATATCCAAAGATAAAGAAGGCAAATACCTAAATAAAAGAATTAGTGGCTATTTCTCATTAATCCTAAAGGCTTTCAGTATGTCTCTCAGGAAAAATCTTTAGAGATAGTTGGTTACTCTCTTCAGGACAACAATTATCATCTATGAATATCTTCTGTTTCAATCAATTAAAAAAATCTTTAAGTGATCAATGTGTGAGGTTTTGGGCCCCCTTAAGCTATTTTCCAAAATATCTTTAATAACATAATGTGATCGTGTTTCTTCTCTCCACTCTGATTGTTACTGCAGTCGGAATCCATTGGTCTCCAAACGCTCTGGCTGTTCCTCTCTTCCACAGTTTTATTACACTTTATTATAATATTTTCAAATTGCACTTTCAAAATGTCACTTGTAGCATCAAAAGCCTTTAGTACCCGTGACCTTCTTACATTCTTGGATTGACAATGGGAACCCTCTAGATTGTGACCCTATTGTTCTTGGAATCTTATTTGCATTTTCTTAAACCCTCAACTTTCACCAGTGTAACCAATTCCCTTTCTGTGCATATTTGTTGTATATTCTTCCTCCATGACTTTATGGCTTTGCTTCGCTTTGCATTTTTATCCCCCATTTTTTTTAAGTAATCTGTCTTTCAAGATTGTTGGTGGGTGCCACTTTCTCCATGAGAACATTCCTAATCTTGCTGACACACACCTATCTTTCTTTCCTGTAATGTGATTGTTTTTATTTCTCATTTTACCTTTTATTTTTTAGAACAGAAAATATATACAAAGTAAGGGGCTTCAACTACTCTTTACGCTATTGGACAGTAGGAAAAGTGTTTTCTATTTTCTGGGGGGTTTTGATATGATGAATACAGCATGCTTGATTTTTAGTTAATATTTATTTGTTGATCAGTGCTTTAAAAAATTACAGATGGTTCTCCTCAGGAATGGATAATTAGAGCATTTTTTTTCCTGCTGTGTTTATTATATGCTTATTTTTTTTATGCTTATCTTTATAACAAACACAAAAAGAGTAAGGAGAAAGAACGTGTGTTTATATCCTATAATAAACTATATTTTTAATTAACATATTATGAATATATTTGCCTTCTTTCCTCTTGACAAAGCAAAGGTCTTTGCTTATATTTGATCTTTGTATGCTTATTAATTTAAAGATATTCATAAACACTATGATTGCATTCTTATCTTCTTAGGTGTATTGCTCTTGTCTATTTTTGGAAGAATGTTTTACACCTTCATTCTCTGAATGAGCAAAACTATTTTTTCCTTCTCATTTGATTATCATTTAAGTGAATGAGTCTGTCTCTATCTTACGTAGATCCTAAATAGATAACATTAAGATTTTCCTTCACCTGACAACATAACCATGAAAGATTTTAAACTTTAATCATCATCTCTTTCTAATTTTATGTGGTAAAAATTAAAAGCAAACACTAGCTTTTTTAAAAATAAACAAATTCCTAAAATAACAACCTCCGTCTACATCATATTCATATGTACCATATCCTTATTTCTTATTTATACTTATACATTTCCAAGAGTGAAATGTTTTTACAGGTCAGCAAAGAGATCTTCTACTAGGTCAGGTAAAGGCAGTAACAGAAAATATAAATGTGACCAAAGTTTTTGTACGGTTCCATAAAAAGCATGTTGGTTGCTTAAGAGATCTGGATCATTTCCATTATTTGACTTAAAAGGCATCAAAACAGTAACAAAATCTCATGTTTAAGATTATATGGGAAGACTCCAACAGTGTGCTATTACTGAGGCTAGCAATTACTAAGGTTACATCATCGGTAAGACCTTATTGAAATTGTTTAAAAAGGAAGCATGTAATCTTATGAGAGAAATAATGTTCTCAAAGGGTTGATTCTGTGTTTCTGCTATAGTACATTTTAACTGTTTTGACATGGTCATATGTAATATGAGGTTATCAGAGGGAATGCTTGTATATTTTTTAATTTAAAAGGAACTTTATGTCAAAGGACTTCATTTTTTCAAGTTAATTACTTCCTATTTAGGAAGTACTATCAAATGCCTACACTATGTCTGAGTCCAATGAGATAGTGTAAGTCATTACACTGTTCTTCATAGAGTGGTCTTGCTGCAGTGAAATTACTTTAATATTGTCCAAACGACATATCCATGGACTTCACCCATGAACTTTTAGAACACCTGAGTTGAAAATTGGGAATTTCCCTTTCTAAGAAGTGTTTCATATGATTTCTTTGCACACTAAAGTTTGACAATTATTGGGTTAGTCATTAAAAGCATGGATCATTATAATTATACCAACTTGATTGGAGTCCAGCCATTTTATTTGTAAGCTTGTTATTTTTATTTGGCAAATTAACCTGTCTATGTTTCAGTCTCCTTGGCACATGTAATCTCAGTAAAAAGAGAAAACAATAGACTCTCGGTTATATTGTTTTTATGAGGATTAAGAAAACAGCACAGTGAAGTGCTGAACCAGGGTTCCTAGAACATTTGACCTAATGTATTAGGCCCTAAGATCTGTGTTCATTAGCAAGAATACAATGGTAGTCTAAATATACCAATATTCTTTTAGCTGGATTTTAAAATCTAGTGGAATTTTAAAGTTTAACAAGAATTCAACAAATATTACCTCTTCTGTTGATGATAATGATGATGATGACAAGGACATAGGCCTAAAAAGCTAAAGGAAAATAAAAACTAAAATAGGATCAAATGCTATCTTTTAGAAAACTGAGGGTTTTGGGGGGGGGGGGGTTGGGTGAGCCTGGTGGTAGGTACTAAGGAGGGCACATATTGCATGAAGCACTGGGTGTGGTGCATAAACAATGAATCTTGGAACACCGAAAAAAAGATAAAATTACAAAAACAAATGAATAAAATTAAAGTTAAAAATATTTTATTCATTCATTTGACAGAGAGAGACACAGTGAAAGAGGGAACACAGCAGGGAGAGTACGAGAGGGAGAAGCAGGCTTCCCACTGAGCAGGAAGCCTGGTGTGGGGCTCCATCCCAGGACCCTGGGATCACGACCTGAGTCAAAGGTAGACGCTTTATGTCTGAGCCACCCAGGTGCCCCTAGAAAACAATTTTTAAATTCGAAAAAAAAAAAAAACCCAGGTAGAGGCAAAGAGAAGTATATTTCTGGGCACCAACTATCTTCTCTATGTTTTATACTTCACATGCTTCAGCGATCTCTTGTTCCAGTTACTTGTTTTTTTGTATTTAAAGGCTGCTGGATCTCATCACAGTGACCCAGAAATGATAGATTTGGATCATGCATTCATCTTTTGGAAAAAATATGCACACATCCTGAGAGTTTTAAGTTTAACATAATTACATGGCTATTACATTTTCAGTAGAAATGATGCTCTGTCTTTATTTATTTTACCCTTCATAATTTCTCCTTTATTATCTTTCTTCCCCCAAGGTTTGCAAAGAATCAGGACTTGTCCACTGCACACAATAATGGAAAAATGAAGGAAAATCTTCATTATCATGAGTCTTATATTCCAGTGACTGGGATTAGGATGATACAGATGATAAGGAAATATACACATAAATGAATAAGTAAGCAAAGAGACTAATTTCAGATAGTGATAAATGCTAAGAACAAAATGAAACATGGTGAGATCATTGAAAGTGATGGGTGAGCTACTTTAGAATAGAGAATCAGGGAAAGACTGAATAGTTAATGTGCCTGGAGGAAAAATTGCTTGAAGAATTTGTCATTTAGGAGGATAAAAAAGTGTATTTCAGACAAAAACAAACAAACAAAAAAATAAAACCAAAAAACACCAAAAAAGGGGAAATAACCGTATCTATATAGAGAAAGCCAGAGTAAATAGAGCAGCATGAGCAAGTGTTTCCAAGATTGGTTTAAGAGGTAATTAGGTACCTGGTGATATGTGCTCTTGAAGGATATGATAGAGAATTTTCATTTTTTTCCAAGGAGCAGGCTTAGCCATTGGAGAGTTTGGGCAATGGAAGGACATAATCTAATTGATGCTTTTGAAAGAAGAGATTGGCTGCTGTATAAATGGTGGAATATAATGAGACAAGAATGGGGGAGTGTGAAGATACCAGTAAGATATAATTGCGGGGCACCTGGTTGGCTCTGTTGTTGGAGCATGGGACTCCATCTCAGGGTTGTGAGTTTGAGCTCCATATTCAGTGTAGAGATTACTTAAAAATAAAATCTTAAAGGAAAGATACAATTGTAATATTCTAAGTGAAAGATGATGGAGTTGTGGGCTTTGGTTTACCAGACAAATGCCAGGATTGCAGAAAATATTTTGAAGGTGGAGCCAAGGAGATTTACTGATAGATTGAATGTGTAGTGTAAAGAGAGTGAGGAATCTATAGCAATCTAGATTTGGGGAAATAGCAAATGGTTCAACAGAATGTTGCATTTATTGATAAAATTAGTTTGGCCATTTAAAATCTAAAATGCATGGAAGTCAGTAGGGAGTTCAAAGAAAAAGATAAATTTGAGTGCCATCTATGCATAGATTGTAATTAAAGTCATATGACTTGATTGATTATCTAGAGAGTGTACCCAGAAAAAGAAAATATTTGGAGTACCACAGTGCCTAGAAGTCTGGTAGAGGAGAAAGGGAGCCATTAAAGGAGACTTTGAAAGGAGGATAATGAAGAAAGAAGAAAATCAAGCATTTTGGGTATCCTTGAAGGCAATGAAAGTGTGTTTCAAGAAAGGACTATAATCGTGTATATCAAATGCTGCTAAAAGTCAAGTAAAATAGGTCAGTGAATTAACCACTGGCTGTGATTTTTTGTAATCTTGAAAAGAGATTTTTCATTGGCCTTGTGGGGGGAAAAACCTCATACAGAATGGGAAGTTAGGAAAGGAAAGAATAATAAAAATAGACAGTTCTTTCATGGGAGTTTTCCATGAAAGAGCATGGAAAACTGGGGCAGTGACCAGAAGGAATGTGGAGTTATGTGATGATCTTGTTTTAAAAGGATCATATTAAGTAATGTTGCATACCAATTGGAATAATCCAACAGAGGGAGAAAAAAAACTTGCTGCTGCAGGAGGAAAAAAAAAACATAATTGCAGAAGTAATATCCTTGAGAAAAATTATTGGAAGTGGAATTCAAGACACAGATGAAGGGGCTGATTTTAAATGGAATCAGAAATTTGTCTTTTATCATAATAAGAATTATATGGTATAGAAGGGGGTGGGTTAATGGAATTGGTACAGGTCTTGTCTAAAGGAGTAATATGAGGATAAGTCAGTAACATAGTGTGCAAACATATGGACAAGAAAGGATCCTTGCCCTTAAAAAGTTTACAGTCAAATAATTAACCATAATAACCTTTTTTGTATTGCATATTATCCTTGTCAGTAATATTTTAATTATATTTAATTATCATACAAATTTTGGCAACTTTACCTGCTTTTATTATCCAGCAAGTTGTTATTTTTTTGGTCCTTGCACTTTGATGGCACAGGAGCATAGATATAAGTTTGCCTCATTGCACTTACCCATTCTTGTAATCATATGTTTGCAAGCTGTTGGCATAGACTGATATTACCTGTCATTTTTTCTGACACCATTTAAATCACAGCAATGGTTTAATAGTTTCCTTAAAATGATGCTATCATTAATTCACTTTCTCAATGAGAAGTTCTATTTTAAGGATTATATTGTGTTCAAGGGATATAGAATTTTTTTTTGTCTGAATCAATGAGGGTTATGTCCTTATATGAGACCCAGTGGTTTATTCTAGCTCAAATAAGATCATGTCAAGGAAAATACCATAGAGTAGTTGTTAACATCCTAGATTTAACATCAGGTAGACCTTAGTTTACATAGTATTCCCAGACTATTAGAACTTGGAAACATTTCTTACACTGTTTCTTAACTTTCTCACCTGAAAATAAGGATAATACTTCTCTCTTTCATTACAGTGATAGTTTGATGCTTAAACAAGATAACATTTGTAAAGCAAACAATGCAGTGTCTGGCATATTATATGGCAAACATTTCATTGTTATTACTGTAATTATTAACATCACTGCTGCTAGTAGAATATATTTGAGTGCTTATTACCTATTACGGTAGAGTTTAAACTTTTTAAAGTTTTTAATATATAAATTCCTTTAAATCCTACAGGAGTACAAAGTAAATCATTTTTTTAAAAAATGATATACAAAGAAATAGAATAATTTTATGAAGGTCACCCAGCTAAAGGTGGCAGAGCACAGGAAGAATTCAAACTCTGACAGTCTGATTCCAAAGCCCAAATTCTGAGCTCCTACTCTCTGCTGAATCTCATCACTATTATTCGTGAGGGGAAAATATTCCTTCTCTTTTATCCTGTTAAGATGGAATATTTTCAGTTGTCTTTGTTCCTTATACATCTTAATAAAGGTAATTGTAGCAATGAGGATCTTAGTTATTGCTTTGTTCTGACTGGATTTTTCCTATTTCTGCGGAAAGAAAGAATGTTTCTGTATCCTGGGTATACTCAACATTTCATAGGAAGCAATGACAGAATTAATCATCCTAATTCTACCATAAGTGGTTTAAAGGTTATTTTAAATAACCTGTATAATACTGTATAATTATATACATACTGTATAATTATATACATAAATATATAATTAAATACTGTATAAAGGATAAAATTACAAAAGACAGATTTCATTTTCCAGAAAGAATTCCTTAATTTTTCCATGTGAAGGAACATGACCTCAATGACCTACAAGAGTTTTATTTCATTGGTACGTTATTCACTATTATCGACAGTAAAAGGACAACACCTCGTGTTTTTTCTTGACATTATTCTATTTGGAAGATGTGTCTTTCCCTACTCTCATCACAAAAATTGCAAGAGCCCAGACTTATTAATAAGAAAGAAGTCTTGATTCTCTTCTAAGCACTTTTCATATGCCTAAAGGCTTTCCAACTATCTTTGTAATATGGCTTACATAACTACTTTAGTTCAAAGGGCTCTGAATAAACATGGCCACCTTGACGTCATGTGATATAGAAAGTGATGCGTGGTGCTGAGGCACAGAACTGGATTTTAATATCAAATAGATTAGTAAAATGCTCTTTCCCCCTCCAAATAGGAGTGACTGAGAGTCCCCTGAAATTATACCTCATATTTGCCATAATCAAAAAGTATTCACATAGACACTCTTGAATTTCCTCTGAAGGTGCTAATATACTGATCATTGAATGATCATTGAATAGCGTTGAGATAAATAATTTTGAAGACTTTGGAGTCAAAGAGACTTTCATTCAAATCCCAACTCTACCACTTACCATCTATGTGATTCTGGGCTATAACTTATAATAATACTTACTTCATAGTTTTTTATCAGGTAAGATAACACATAGAACCTACTTGGCACTCTTTTGAGAATACTGCAACCAATCAATAGTAATAATAGTCATATATTAGAATACTTTTTAAAAAAGATTTTATCTATTTATTTGACAGAGACATAGCAAGAGAGGGAACACAAGCAGGGGGAGTGGAAGAGGGAGAAGCAGGCTTTCCCCTGAACAGGGAGCCTGATGCGGGGTTCAAGCCCAGGATCCTGGGATCGGATCATGACCTGAGCTGAAGTCAGATGCTTAACAACTGAGCCACCCAGGTGCCCCTAGAATACTTTCTTTTACAAATATCATAAAACCCAAGCTAGACCAAATTCTAAGGAAGTATAGTGATTCATGTACATAAACTAAAGGACCAAGGGGAGGGTAGTCAGGATTGGCTAACTCAATTGCTATTGTGCTATGTCTATGGGATTTTCCTCACTGTGTTCTCCCTTGCTTTGCTTTATGAGAAGGGAGATTTTTGGAAAAAAGGTTCTTGTAATCCACGTTGCACACTCTCATACCGCATTGTCCAGAGAAAGAAAGAGGAACTTTGTCCTTTCTCCATATGTAAGTCCCAGCAAATATGCCATGAAGCTTTTTGGGCTGAACTGAGTAACTTGCTCATATATGAATCATTCCTGGGAGCTAGATAAATGTCTTGGACTGATTGGCTTAGGGCTAGACTGTTGTGTCAATCATTGCAGCAGGAGGGGTAGGAGTTACCCTTAAACTAGTAGGTCAGACCTGGAACTCTGAAACTAAAATTAGGGTATTTTGGGGGAGGGGAAAAGTCAGGAATAAATGCAGAGAAGGCAACAAATAATGTCCATTTGGCTTTATTTTCATAATGAGTGGTCCTATGGGTTTTTTCTTCTAAGTAATTGATGATGTTCTTAATATTTTTCAGTGAATTATCTAATGATATAACCAAAATTACAAACAAATGTTATGTTTTAGCCTAGTGATGGATAACATAGCAAAAGGTCTTGAAGTCTCAAAGTCACAAAAATTCAAATATAGTTGTTCAAATACCTGTTTCAAAGTATAATAATAGAAAGATACTTGGTAATTCTTTTTATATAAGTTATGAGTTAACACATAGCATTAACACATAGCATTATATTGTAGACAAATAAACTTCATATTGGTATTTGAAAATTCTGTAAAATATACATTTATTAGTGGAATCTGAAATATGTAATTACAATAATTACATAGCAATTAAAATAATATATTATATGTATAATTATATAAAGCATATATGCACTATTGGATCAGTATTACATTAATTTTTTCTTAGAGTTATTCAGATAATTTTTCCCTAGAGTTATCTGGATAATTTTTCCCTCATTTTCAATAAGAATATTGGTAAGTTAATTAATTAATTAATATCAAGTATAATCCAGCTTTCTGCATAAATCTAGCTACAAATGCATAAGTGTTTTGTTAATCAAACCCTTGTGTTACTATGACTCAAGTGTTTCCAGGGTTTTTCTTTCATTGTACTGTTTAACACATGATGAAGATATACCTCCATGTGGCTATGAAGTCTGAAATCCTGATGGTATAAAGTCTACTTTCATCTGTTGAGATTTTGACCCAACTTTCAATATTTATTCTCTTAATGATAGATGGTATCTACCAGATGGTATCTGGATACTCAAATAAAAATATTATATTTTTTAAGTTGTTTGGATTTATTCATACATTATTTTTATTTCATGAAACAGTAAAAAACATAAAAAATAGTAAAAGTTGTAAAATTAGAACATAGAATAAGTTCAGACAGCATTTGAGAATTGTTTTCTATTTCTGAAACTTTTGTAATATGAACAGATTTTTTGATAACCAGGAAAAATCTTTTACAGAGATCTTTTTCAGTTAACATAAAATTTGAAGGTCATATTTCAGAATATTTTTATCAATTTGACAGAAGAGAAATGTGTGTACACGTATTATATCTGGATAATATCAGATCTAATTTTCCCTATTTGTAAATAAGTTTCATAACTTTCATTGTTCTAGAATTGTGCTACAACCCCACAATTTTTGACCGAGCCTCTGTGATTGGCTAAGATACAGGAAGCAGATTCAATCTAATCAGATCATTCCTTTTGCCATCTTTTATAGTACATTTCCTCTACTTCTCCTTCTATTCTTCACAAAGCCTTAAGAGCAGGTAGAAATGCTGCATTTGCCCTGCATCTAGTTGCGGATACAGAAGACTGCAGTTTTATTTCACAAACCGTTGTTACAGCCACAAAGATGAAAGACCATACTCTCTGCTAAAATCTGAACCAAGAAATTGTACAGCACTTTCTACCTAAGGTTGGCAAACAAACCTCAAGATTGGTTTCCCTAGAAGCAGATAATGATGATATCCATTTGGTTAGTATAAAAAGCCATGCCCTTTTTCTATTAGTCTAAAAAGGCAAAAGACAGCTCAAAATAACTTCATAGTCATTTGGGGAAAATCAAAACATTCCACATCATCTGCCTACTTGTTTTAAACAGGAAGTTTCAAGACACTGAAATATCTTAGCTCAGAGTAGTCGTCCTTGAAATAGCTGGAGAGCAGTGTAAGAAAAATATTTACTCTCCTAAAAACTGCAAGACAAAGATGCTACACTGTGCTCTATTAAATTTAAATTGATTAGTGTCCCACACAACCAGTGTGCACAGACTGGGCACTGACAATCAGCCATGAAGTGGGGGCTGCCGATGGCAGTTCCAGAAACACAGCAAGGGACTGATTAAAGTGAGCTTTCTACCATCTGTGGTCACGTTATGCTCGGGATCGTTCATATATCTGCAGGAACAGCAGTAAATATGCCAACAGAGGCAACAGGTTTCCTTGAAGCAGAGAAGAAAGTGGAGTCGATCAAGCTAAAGCTATAGCTTAGGTCTGATAGCAGAGGATTCATAGAAAAGAGCTGACTTTGGCATTCTGTGTGAAAAGACCATCCAAGATGGAAATATTATGCTAGAAAGATAATTCTTACTTGGAGGATTTATGATTAAAATTTTAATTCATTCTAATATTTGTCCAATTAAATCAGTTATAGGCATTTTGGCTGAGAGTCAACCTTTACATTAGGGAACAATATTTTTTAAAAGGGTTTGGCTGGAAATGGTGGCTCCAGTGTTTCATTTCATTTGGATGAGAGGAAAAGGAAAAGAAAGAGAAGATGGAGGAGAAGATAAATAATGGGAAAAAAATGTGACTTTTTTCTCAAAAAGCAATGTTACAAATTATTGGACAATCTCTTAGTTCCATAAAATTCTTTTGCAGGAGTCATAATTTTTGTTCATTCATTCATTCATTCATTCACTCAATAAATGTGAATTTGTGTGCTTACTTTGGATATGATGTAAGTGATGAAGCTCTAAGGGAGACAAACATTTTGACCTCCAGGAGTTTACCTTCTAGGTATATTAATACCCATGCAATTATGCAAATAGCTATTTTAACTATATTTAGGGGTGTTTCATGTGCTTTGATCAGAATAGTCCAGCAAAAAAGTGACACCACGGATGGGCGTATAACCATATTATCAAGTAATATAGTTCTTTTTCTTTGCAGTAACTATTCCATATCTCTTTCTTGGTCTTCCATTATCCTACATTTTTTTTTCCTTCTCACTTGCACATTGTAATCTTATGTTATATTTTACATAGAGAATGGTAATTATTCCAAAAGATGTTTATCATCTCCTCACAATCAAATCTACAAACTTACATGCATCTGCCAGGAACTTCTCTCCTTTTTTACTGAAAAAATGGGGAAAATTTTTCTTTCTCTTGGCAATGGTGAATCATTTCATATATGCTACCTTCTCCATGACTTTGCCTCTTTGGTTCTTTGCTTTCTTCATGAATCATTAATATCTATCTCTCTCTCTCATGAGTGATTTCCATATGCTAGAAGTCACTGCCTCACAATATGTTTCACATCGTGGCATACATATAAAGTTATACTAAATTTAAGTCACGCTGGGGAAAACCAGTGAGACCGTTCAAGTACTGAGGCAAGTGGTCCCCCTGTTCTCGGGCCATCTGGAGCATTGCAGGAGCAACTGTGGACCTGAGCACTTATGTAGTCATTTATAATCAAACAAATAAGCAAATAAACAAAACCCTCCTTAACCCCATGTGTCCATTCAGTTCCTTTCTGGTATCCTTTATATTGAAAATTCTTACCATGATTTTCTACATATGCTTTTTTCAACCATTTCCTTATCTCTCATTTAAAATATTCTCTTCAAAATACTCCAATCAAGTCGCCTTCTCTGAAATTGTTATTGTCAAAAATCAACAGATCTACTGCATATCTCTCTCTCTCTCTCTCTCATTTGAAAGTTTCCTTCTTTGAACTCTATTTTTAGTTCCTGGCTTTTTTCCTATGTCTTCCTGGTTATATTATCTCTCAGCCTCCATTGCTGGCTCCTCTGCTTCTATCTGACCTAAGAACTGGATTCTGTTTCTTCTTCTCTTCCTTCCTTCTCCTTAGATCATTTCATCCAGTCACATGGTTTTCATTACCACATATGTACTAATAAAACAAAATTTAAATTCTAAGTCTAGCCTTCTTGTCTTGGCATTTACATTTGAATGTTTTATTGGCATCTTAAACTTAATGAGTCCAAAATTAAATTCTTCATTCCTTTCTTCCCCAGTCTTCTCCATTTCAATAAAAATTCCACAGGACAATCAATTTTATAGTAAGTAATTCAGGAGTCATCTAGATTCTCCTCTTTTCACCTCCCATAACCAACACATTGATAAGTGTCAATAATTCAATCTTACATATCAATAGAGAATCTATTGTCTTTTTGTTTTCTCTTCTGCTACTATCTTAGAGTAGGTCACCCATTCTCTCTCACCTGAATTACTGAGATAAGCTCTTATCATTTATTCTTACCTCCCACCTTTCCTCTCTAACCTTTTCCTCCTCAGAAAAGCAAAATGGTCTTTGTAGAAGATAAATTATTTAATACACCTGAATAAAACCCCTCAAAGTATGTAAAATAAAATCTATACATTTCTGTGTTTTACAACATTCTAAGTAATGTGGCCTCTGATTTTGTCCTTACTTTTTGCCTCTACTTTTGACTGTTTTGGTCTACTACTCTCTCACTCACAGACTCCTTGGCTTTCTTTCAGTCACTCATATAAAAGTCTTATCAAACAAATATCGTTTTGCCTATATATTCTACCCACTTTCTCTTTGCATGATTGCCTCTTGCTTATCTTTTAAGGTTGAATGTAATTGTTTTTTACTCAGTTGTTTTTGTTTGTTTGTTTGTTTTTACTGTCACATCTTGAGTTGGTCTCACCTGACATTCCTTCTCACAGGATACTGTCCTTTTTCATGTTATTTATCATAATTTTTAATTAAGGGTGTCTGGGGGCTCAGTTGGTTAAGTATCTGACTCCATTTCAGCTCAGGTCATGACCTCAGGGTTGTGAAATGCAGCCCTGAGTCAGGTTCTGCACTCAGTGTAGAGTCTGCTTGTCCCTCTCCCTCCTCCTCTGCCCTTCCCTCTGCTCACACAGTCTCAAATAAATAAATAAATAAATAAAATCTTTTAAGAAATAATAATTTTTAATTATATTGTAACTGTTTACATACCTATCAACGGTTGATTCTAAAAACAATTGTTTCTAGAAGGTAAAACTTATAAGATTAAAGACCACTTTTGTTCTGTTCATAAAAATATAGCAAAGTGCTGCCATACAGTAAGTGTTCAATAAAAACATATGTCGAATATGTATTCTATTCAATATAGCAGACTAGGACACATGTCTCACTTTATTTCTTCTCTTTCTTAATACCCCCCTTAAAAATGTGGAAGAAACTTAAAGAGAACAAAAAGATATTCAATTACTGAACAAATTTTTAAACAAATACTTGAAAAATCAAAAGGAAACCACCATCATAGATTAACTAGAGGGAGCAGAGGAAGCCACAGTCTAGAATAAATACTAATGTGGCTGCATTCAGGGAGAGGGCCAAGTCAAGCAACAAGCTCTACAAAGGGAGAGCCTGAGATACGTAGCTGAAATATGGACACTAATTGAAGTTTTTTAAATTGAACAGTTGATTTACCCATTTCTCTCCTGTATATCCTATATGGATAGAGAAAGACTTTCAGCCAGTCACTTAAGCCTAGGTAAAAATATTACAGCTTTATTTTCTATGGAAATGATAAAAATTATCTGTAAAGTTAAAGCTAATACTGTGAGGCTTTTTTTTTTGTCCATTTTTGTTTTTTTAAGATTTTACTTATTTATTTGTCAGTGAGAGAGAGCAAGCACACAAGCGGGGGTGGGAGGGAGCGGCAGGCAGAGGGAGAAGCAGGTTCCCCGCTGAGCAAGGAGCCTGATACAGGACTCCATTCCAGGACACTGGGATCATGACCTGAGCCAAAGGCAGATGTTTAACCTACTGAGCCACCCAGGCATCCCAATACTGTGAGTTAATCATACCAAATCAAAATTTTATTCGTTTTAGCATTGAGGAGTTTTCTAGGGTAATGGGTAAGACCTCCCTATTACCTTAAAGCAAAGCCAGTTGACTCTATTTACCTAAAGACAGAGAGGTCTTCTTTACTACCTTAATTTAAGATATAAATAGATAATAAAACATCACCCAACAATTAACACAAAAGAGAAATCCAAGGTAATTGGAAAAGAATGTCCTAGAGGAATTCAAAAATATATCATAAAATATTAACAATTAAGCAAACCTTGCATTAATATTCCTAAGGTGATTGAACTGGAATTATTAGAGACAAAAAACCATTCAAAATATTAAACCTAGAACTACAATTCAAAAATAAAACTATAAGAAAAGAAAGATAATTTTGAGGGACGTTAAAAAACTGTAGAACAAGTATACACATACATATATATGTATATATATATGTGAAATATAATTTTTAAAGAACTATAAAAGTTATTGAAAATCAACATAGAAGGTTTTCTATTT
This sequence comes from Enhydra lutris kenyoni, assembly GCF_002288905.1. NCBI lineage: Eukaryota > Metazoa > Chordata > Mammalia > Carnivora > Mustelidae > Enhydra > Enhydra lutris. The sequence continues at coordinate 47,825,455 of NW_019154098.1, forward strand.
GACCACTTAATAGAGAGGTAGAAATTAGCAGAGACAAGGAAGCCAGAGTTTTGTTATTGAAGAGACTATAGAGGCCACTTGTAGGCAAATAGGCTTTAGCAATGGAATGTAAAAAGGACCCAGGTGACCACCTGGCTAAACATAGACATCAGGCAATCCACCTCAAAGAATCCTCTAACTGACAAATGGACTACTAATAACTAGGCACAGTAACCAAAAGAGAAGAAATTCCATATGTTGCCATCCCTCCTCATCTTCCCCCTTTAAAATCAGCCCCCCACCCACTGCCTCCTTGCAGACAGCCTCTCCTCTGCTGTCCTGCCTGCTGCTCCCTTGTGGTGTATTCAGTACACTTCTATTTCATTTCTTCTGCCTCAGGTGAATTCTTTCTCCTTGGGCACCATAAGCTTCCACCAGATCATGACCCCGCATTTGGGGTCCACCATCCAGTGAAGAGACACCTCATTTAGACACCACAAGGACCTAAAGAATTCCAAATAGAATGAAAGGTAAGACTTATGACTTGATCTATGATTGTAAAATGGCAGCATTCAAAGTTTTTTAAAATTGTGATATACCCTGGAATGGAAACAAATCAATATAAGATATCCATTAATAAATGAGGATTTAAATGATGACAAATTTGTTAGTTATACTAAACGCTAAAAGATTATAGAGAAAAACCCTCAGAGCAATAAAACAAAAAATATTTTTAGCCTTGATTTCTATACCCAGTCAAAAATGTCATCAAATGTGAGGACAAAACAAAGATATTTTCAGACCCATAAGTGTTATCTCCCGTGAAACCTACCTTAGGAATTAAGTGACTGAGTAGTCTAGAAAAAAACAAGGCTGGTAAACGTGGAACAGGGGCAGGGAAAAGACAGAGATTCAACTTCTCTTGGAGTCCATTCTGAGAATTGTACTGCAAGATCGGGGCAACAATTCAAATTGGATACAGAAGGGGAAATGGATGGCCACCATGAGAGAGGATTTAAGAATAATTAGCAGATATGGTGGAAGAGATATCAAAACAGAAACTTGGAAAATACAAAGGAAAAGGTAAAGGTGCAGAATTTTTAAAAAGAGATAGAAAATAAGCAGAAAGCTTATTTAAAAAATTGGAAGTCAGAGTCCAAATGAGAAATAATGTTTGATCTCAGCAATTTTTTTGGACAGCATTTTGTTAATAGAGGTTGAAATTTAGTGTTTAGTGCTGCTATGAAGTAAGAGTTTTCATATTTCAACTTAGAAAATGTCTTTCCAATCAAATAAGAATTATTAAGTACTGATATCAATCCACAAGCTTATTTTAATTGAACATATTCATCATTTGGAAGTCATTTATAGAATTCTATCAGATTCCCCTCTTGATAGTCACCCTTTCAGTATGTCATTATGTTGCAGATTAATCACTTCTATTTGAAGGATCGGTGGAACCTCCTCAACTGTACGGTCAAATGAGTTTTAAAGTATGAAAATTTCCTTTACATTTGCATCAAGGTCCAAAAAAACACAGCTAGATCTGTGTTTTAGTTCAGGAAATACATCCACTACAAATTTGCATGGGAATAGAGATCCCATTTCCTGTTTTAACTTTTGACAGCCTGGAAAGTATTTCAAGTAGCCTGCCGGACAGTACTTGTGATTCAAAAACATCAGTTGTTTAAATGACTACACAACAGCATAAACTCCACATTTAAGCACTATTCTGCCTATAATTTTAGGATGAGTTCATTAGGAAATATCAAAAAATAATATAAAAGTGAAAATGAAAAAAAAAATTTGTCTGTAGTTAACAGTGGTTGTAGCAATTCTTTTCATTCAGGAAAAAAAGAAAACCAGTGTTGGTCCAGTGCTCAGAAATATCCCAGTAAAATTTTACCATCGCTAAGCCATCAAACTTCTGTGAAAGTAGGGCAGGTCAGATTATTCAGCTTTTATTTCTATCAAAAATTGATAGAACTGATCAAACATAAGTCCGTAAGGGACGCTCATAAGCACAAGTGAAACTCATAACAATTACAAGTGACGGTGATGAAGCCTTTGCCTGCATGAATATTACAGTGAATATCCATAGACTTGACCCACATTACATTTTCACAGGTTTTGTACCTTTGTTCAACTTTTACTTTTTCTATGGCACATACATTTTTATCACCATCTGTTGCAATATATCTTAACGGATTCCACTTCAGGTTGTGCTGAATTCATGTTTTCTCAACTTCTTTGAAAGTCGTCTTGCCTGACCACAGATAACAGTCATAGAAGCTGATTCTTTAATCACTTCAAACTTGGCTTTGAGTCCTCAAAGAAACACAACATCTGAGCAGTATCAATATCATCCGTTGACTCATCAAAAGCCACAGAAAATCACTTGAAATCAATTGCTATGTTTTCTTTTTAATTGAGTATTGCTGTTTTACCCAAGTTTTCCAATCTTTTTTTTTTTTTTTAAGATTTATTTATTTATTTGACAGAGAGATCACAAGCAGGCAGAGAGGCAGGCAGAGAGAGAGGAGGAAGCAGGCTCCCCTAGAGAGCAGAGAGCCCGATGCGGGGCTCGATCCCAGGACTCTGAGATCATGACCTGAGCCGAAGGCAGCGGCTTAACCCACTGAGCCACCCAGGCGCCCCCAAGTTTTCCAATCTTTGAACAATTGCTCTCACCAAAACGCTGGCAGACTTAATCAAGTTTTGTTTGGTTTGGTTTGGTCTTGTTTTTTTCTGGTTACCTTTGTTTGGCCACTGCAATAAAACACAATTTAATTAACTCACCATCAGTAAATAGTTTTCCTTGCTTGGTTTACAAATAAGCCACTCAGAAACTTAATTCGGTTCCCACCTCATTTTGTTTTTATTTTTATGAAGAAATTCTACCATTATTAAATATCCCATTTAAAGTTTTCTAATTTTTCACTCACTTTCTTTCTTTTTTTAAAAGATTTCATTTATTTATTTGTCAGAGAGAGGCACAGCAAGAGAGGGAACACAAGCAGGGAGAGTGGGAGAGTGAGAAGCAGGCTTCACCCTGAGCAGGGAGCCTGATGCGGGGCTCAATCCCAGGACCCTGGGATCATGACCTGAGACAAAGGCAGACGCTTAACTTAACCCAGGCTCCCCTTTCAGTCACTTCCTTTTGAATATTGTCATGAGCGTTCAAGTAGACATCAATGTATATTGATTCTTTAAGCACAGCTATAATGTCATTGAATAAAAAACACCATCTTTGTCATCTAATTCTATAACAAAATAGCCTACACACACTCTGCCTTAAAATCGTGACATTTAAAGTCCAATTTCTCTTGTTTTCTTGTTTTGACATCATGAGTATGCCCAGGTAGTAAATAAATAATAAAATAGCACAGTACAATAATACATGTGGCATTCACAATCCTGTCAGGCTGTAACAGTGTCACTGCGACAGCAATGCTCTGAGCAGCAATGCAAAGCTGTGAGAGCACCACATATGGTCTTTCCTGCAATTACCCAACTCTGTCATTTTAGCACAGAAGCAGACAGACACAATATGCAAACAAATGAGCATGGCTGGGTTCGAATAAAACTTTATCAGTAGATGCTGAAATTTGAATTTAATTGTTATGTGTCACAGAACATTTAAAAAACATATTTGTTCAACTCTTTAAAAATGTGAAAACCGTTCTTAGCTTGCAGGTCTACAAAAACCGGGAGCACGCTGGATTTGGTCCATAGGCCATTGTGGATTCCCCGATCAACTTGGACTATATCCACAGGCTTCCTCACCCACTGAATTCTGGTTGGGTCTATCAGTAGGGAATATGGACAGGGGACTGGTGAAAGGGAGAATAGTGAGTTTGGGGTATCTATTTTCTTGTTGCTGCCCTCTGTCTGTGTGATTGCTGCAGAATGGTTACACATCTCACCTGAAGCTTTTAAGGATGAATCCCTCTGCTGAAGGTTTTAATTCCTGTCAGGCAGCCTAATAAACACAGCTCTCTCTGTCTCTAGGTTACAATAACTGCTCCTTACACTTGTTCCTTCATGCATAGGGGTAGTAAGGGGACTCCAGCTTTGTGGGCCCTGGCCTTATGCACTGCCCTTATGGTTTGCTACAATGTGACTTTATAAATGGTTAATAAACCTATCTTAAATTTAAAAATATATTTTCTGTTGTGATCCTGACTGGTCCAGATACTGATACTAATTTCTCAGATTAAGTATATGATAACATGATTTTCCATCTCTCATACATATTAGGCACTTGCTAAGTGTAACTGGATATCCATGTCCTCTTTTTCCTTGTATACTCTCTTATTAAAACTATTTGTGGTGAGCTTAGTTGAGGCTGGCAAGTGAGAGGAGGATGGAGTGAGGGAGGCAAAGAATCTTTACTCTGAGAGTTAATTCCAAAGTCTTGCAACTAAATTGTCTCTCAATTTTCTCTGATTAAGTTTATGGTTTAATATGTTCTTTAGTTAGTGGTCTTTATATAACTTCTCCTAACTCTCCACTGAAATGCCCAGAACAAGCACAGACTAAGTGATGGCAACTCAACAGCACCAAAATTTAGGAATTATTTGCACACTATTGCCAGAGTTGGAAAAATTTGCACCATTTAGAAGGTAGATGGAATTCAATTGAAAAACTAATTTGAATTTTCCATGAATGTCAGGTGCCAGAAACAGTAAAACTGCTGGCCTGATTGAAGACAGGAAGGCCATCTGTTTCTTCCCCTGTCTCTTGGGATAGAAATGCATTTTCTTAACCAATCAGAGCACAGTCATATCTGGAAAATACCAATGTTAGTTTTGAGACTGTTTTCCATTTTATAAAATTATGAATTCAGGTATAAAGAAGGAAGCCTAGAAAAACTTCTTCCAATTTTTTAAAAAAATTATTAATTCAACAAACATCTATTGAACATCAACTATATGTCTGTCCCTATATTAGCTTGTTGGGAGAATAAGACATTGGTCCCTCAAAGACACTACAGTTTGGTGTGAAAATAAAACAGAATTTAGAACATGGTGTGAGATAGATAAGAACATAGGGCTTAGGAGATCAAGGAAGATTTCCTGAAGGAAGCAATATCTAAAAGGATATATGAAGGGTGATTAATGGTGGCTGAATAAGGTGGCATGCATTAGAGAGAAGTGTGTATGCATAGTTCTGAAAGAAATATAGTCCCCATGCAAGAGCATTTAAGAGACAATAAACAAATAAAATTTGGAAGGAATGTCTGTCAAATAAAAAATAATTTCAGACTTTATATATTTATATACTTATTTATTTTTGTAAGAGATTCTTTACTTGAAAGATTATTTCAAAAGGACAGGAATGGGACCACGGCAAAGGGCTCATCAGGGTTCTCAAGGGTTAGACAAAAGGTTTTTCCTTTAATGAGGCTGCAAAGAACCAGGTGTGTGGGGAGTGGGATGAAAGGTGACATGGTTGGATGGTGGATCTGAGACTGTTTTACTCTGATGCCAGCTTATACTCAGGAGAGGCCCTTTCGGAGAAACTGTAATGATGGCTCAGGCTGAAGGTGAATCAGATTTCAGGGCAGGAGCAAAGAGAAACTTAACCAAAGTTTGGTTAATAGGCATTTTGTTCCCATTGATCAGTGGGGCAAGCAGTCGGGCAATCAGTGGAGCTAATCATTTATGAGCAAGGCATGGAATATGGAGAGTCAGTGTCTAGCCTTGTCATAGGTAAATGACTGCATACCAGTGAGATCATATGATAATTGTCTTTCTCTGATTGACTTACTTTACTTAGCATAATACCCTCTAGTTCTATCCACATAGTTGCAAATGGCAAGATTTCATTTTTTGATGGCCGTGTAAGAGTCCATTGTAGATATACCATAGCTTCTTTATCCATTCATCTGTCCATGGACATCTGGACTCTTTCCATAGTTTGGACATTGTGGACATTGCTGCTATAAATATTGGGGTAGGGGTGTCCCTTGGGATCTCTACATTTGTATCTTTGGGGTAAATACCCAGTAGTGCAATTGCTGGGTCATAGCGTAGCTCTATTTTCATCTTTTTGAGGAACCTCCATACTGTTTTCCAGAGTGGCTGCACCAGCTTGCATTCCCACCACAGTGTAGGAGCTTTCCCCTTTCTCTGCATCCTCGCCAACATCTGTTCTTTCTGGACTTGTTAATTTTAGCCATTCTGACTGGTGTGAGGTAGTATCTCTTTATGGTTTTGATTTGTATTTCCCTGGTGCCAAGTGATGTTGAGCATTTTTCATGTGTCTGTTGGCCATCTGGATGTCTTCTTTGCAGAAATGTCTGTTCATGTCTCCTGCCCATTTGTTGATTGGATTATTTGTTCTTTGGGTGTTGAATTTGATAAGTTCTCTATAGATTTTGGATACTAGCCCTTTATCTGAGAAGACATTTATAACTATCTTCTCCCATTCTGTCCATTGTCTTTTGGTTTTGTAGACAATATCCTTTGCTGTGGAAAAGCTTTTTATCTTGATGAAGTCCCAATAGTTCATTTGCCTTTCTTTCCCTTGCCCTTGGAGAAGTTGCAAACCCTATCAAAATACCATCACCTTTTTTCACAGAACTGGAACAAATAATCCTAAAATTTGTATGGAGTCAGAAAGGACCCTGAATAGCCAAAGGAATGTTGAAAAAGAAAACTAAAGGTGGTGTCATCACAATTCCAGAGTTCAAGCTCTATTACAAAGCTGTAATCATCAAGACAGCATGATACTGGCATAAAAACAGATACATAGATCAATAGAACAGAATAGAGAACCCAAAAATGGACCTTCAACTCTATGGTTAACCAATCTTAAACAAAGCAGGAAAGAATATTCAATGGAAAAAAAACAGACACTTCAACAAAAGGTGTTGGGAAAATTAGACAGCCACATGCCGAAGAATGAAACTGGACCATATCCTTACACCATACACACACACACAAAAAGACAAAATGGAAGAAAGACCTAAATATGAGACAGAAATCCATAAAACCCTAGAAGAGAACACAGGTAACATCTTTGACCTCGGCTGAAGCAACTTCTTCCTGTACATGTCTCCTTGAGTCTTTTCTAAGTCATATGGGGAAAGGGGGTTCCTTGTCATAAGAATTTTCTGAAACACAAAGCATTGGGGATAGGGAAGGATTTCTTTAACCATCTCTGTTTTCTAGGATCACAGTACTCACTGAGGTAAAGTTCAACATTGTTACTTTAATGTACTGTACCTTCACTGGAGTTATAGATTTACTATAAACTCCATCTGTATAAAATGTCAGAGACCAATTCTTGTGGATAAGAGATGACTCTACTTGAGATCAGCAGAACCAAATTTAGATATTTGCCAGATGCTGGGAAATGAATTATTTGCTAAAAGTTTACTCGGGCACAACCTCCATCCCAAGTTGTACGGTTGTTATCTGATTGATTTAGGTACTGAGTACTGCTATCAAATTACCTTAATTCTTCAGAGCTTCTGACAATACTTTCCTTGTGGGGCCACATCTTCTAGAATGCAAAGTGCCATCAGCCATTATTTCATGTCTGGTGACTTCTTGAGCTTTGAAGATCCAAATGACTATGTGTAAGTTGATGAAGTGAAATGAGGAAACAATGTTCTCACTAACTCAAAAAGCAGTACTTCCCCAGAAGGGAAGAGTATTGAACTTTGTTTTACAGACCTTGGATTTTTGGGCCAGGGGACAGTTATTGGGGTTAGGATGACTTTTAATCCGCTCTTAATTATGTTTCAGCAAAGAGACACAAGGTAAGAACATTGTTTTCTCTAATTTTTGCCATATTCTGGCAATGGATAGATCTCTTTCCTTCTCCTTACCTAGAGTTGTTGTGAGACTTTATGTTGTTGTTTTCAGGGTCTTCTTGGGAATTTTCATGAGAAATCAGAAGAGGCAGTATTAAGCAGATGGCTTGCCAAATGCTATTCTTAACCAAAAATCGTAAACTAAAATCTTCTTCAAAGAGGCAAATTCTGTTTAAATCAACAAACAGGAAGGCATTTTAGGTCCTCAACAGAACTCTGAAAAAGCTCAAAACAATCTATAATTAAATATGACAGTTAGATCAGCCTTAGAATCAAGCAATTAGCCTATGCCCATAAGATTTGGATGAAATAAGTTTGGGCTAATGTAACTCTGTCTAATAAAGAGTTACAGCACATGAATTAATGCATATGAAAACTCCTTGTCATCTAGCTTAAAGAAAGGAAATTGACCAAGATAGCCTTAAAACTCTCTTTAGACTGACAGAACTTTAGACAGGCTTCTCCCAGACTATAGGCCTCTGACTTCTCCTCTTACAGTGTTTACTTTAGAATACTTGGGATTGCAAATTCTTCCCCTGACCCTTTGAGATGTAAATCTTTTCCCAGCTCCTAGATAGTCTTACAACAAGGAATGTCTTTCTTAAGGACCAAAGAGTCATCCCTATGAAACTAACCACCAAGAAAAATAGTGTCCCTGTCTTGTAGTCCCTGTGGGAAAATAGAAGCCTAACTTCAATTGCTGATTAGCAAACACAAATGGCCTAATCACAGTGACTGCCTCCCCACAACTTCCTCCAGTAGCTTAGCACTAGCTCACCTCAGCACTGAAAACTCCCCTACCATTTATTTCAACAGAGTTGTGTTCATTCTCTCTCTCCTATTGCAATAGTCTTGAATAAAGTCTTCCTTGCCTGTTAAAGTTTGGTATGATTTTTCTTTGACAATGTTTTTACATTTATCTTTTAATAGAAATTATGGAGAATGTGTTTTTAGGTAGATGTGAACTCATTTGTTTCTCACTTTTTAATTGAGTAGTTACTGGAATTTATCATTTCAATTCATGTTCCAAACTACAGTGGAATTTAAAAAACTCTTTTTTAAGACAAAACAATGGAATTTGATGAAAAGAAGGTCCATGTAATGTAAGTAAAAACTAATGAGATAATATTTAAAAGAAAGATATTTTATTTTATAAATATGAAGTTTTCCCATTTTCCTTTTTCTTCTCTTCCTTCCTATCTTTCTTCCTTCTTCTGTTTTTATAGATCTTTCCTCTCAGGTAATTACTGTAGCTTAAAGGACACCATCTGCTTTCCAATATGTTCCGATTATCATTTATAAACATAAAAAAATTCAGTGAACTTTGGAAAATTTCACACAATTCATAGTGTTTATACTAAACACAATTTCTGTTAAATTCATAAAATGTCTTATCACATTTAAGATAAAATGTATGTCTAAACCTGTTTTACTTGTTTCATACTTTATTCAGAGTCAAAGAAGAAGAGGGTGACCCAGGGGTCTCCCAGACTCTCTTGATCCTGCCAGTCTGTACATTTTTTTTTTTTTTTTAGTTAATTCCAATAAATCCCCCCTCTCTCTCTCTCTCTCTCTCCCTCCCTCCCTTTCTTGTTTGGCCTGCTTTCTTGTTGTTATTATAGTTTTTGCTGATATTGTGGGCTAATTCATTTGTGGAGGACATTGCTATCATTGCTAATGGCCCTGCTGCCTTATCCAAAACCAGCAGTAGTGATTTTAAAACTCAAATGTACATAAGAATTACAATAGGTATGTGTTAGAAGTGCAAATATCTGGACCCACTCTAAGTAATTCTGATTTGAGTACAATCTGGTAGGGTTCAGAATTTGCATTTGAAAAAGAAACATTTGGTTTAGGTAGAAGGATCAACTATGTGGAAACCTCAAGATAGAGTAAAACATATGAATCAAAGGAAATTAAAAGAGTAAAAACATTGATTGTGAGAGACTAGGTGAATAGAAGATATATGTATGTTTATTAAATAAGAAAATAAATGAGAAAGAGACACATACCTGCCCCTGGCCCTGTGGGCCTTCTGTATGACTTCATTTTCAAATTCTCCTGGCTTTATCCAACTTACTTCAGAGGGGAGATGTACTTCAACCATTCTGCTCTTTTAAAATAAAATCTATTGGGGTGCCTGGGTGGCTCAGTGGGTTAAGCCTCTGCCTTCGGCTCAGGTCATGATCTCAGGGTCCTGGGATTGAGCCCGGCATCTGGCTCTCTGCTCAGCAGGAAGCCTGATTCCCCCTCTCTCTCTGCCTGCCTCTCTGCCTACTTGTGATCTCTCTCTATCAAATAAATTTAAAAATAAAATAAAATAAAATCTATTAAAGTTGAGATTATTTAATAAATTAATTACCTATCATGAAATGATCCCCCTTTCCTTCTTTGCCAGACATATATGTACCCTTTCATTTGGTCATATGCTACTGATATCCCAGGATTTTCACTCTGTTTAACCCTAAGAAGACTGTATACAGATGCTTCCACCAAATTTGTCCTCAATCCCCTTTCTAGAATGCTAATTATTACTCTATAATACTTCAAATAAAGTAATAGATGCATGCATTTCTTTTAGTTCTCTTAAGTGATGCAATCAGTTGGGAGAGCTAAATGATAAACGTGTCAATAATGTGGCATCATGTAATATATATTATTGACTTGTCCTTCGTCAAAAGAATAAAAGAAAATAATCATGAATATAAATAGGAAAATTCTTCTTTTCTTTTTTTTTTAACTTATCTCTATGCCCAATGTGGTGTTCAAACTCATGTCCCCAAGATCAAGAGTCACATGCTCTACCTACCCACTGAGCCAAACAAGCACCCCAGGAAATTTTTCTAAACAGCTTTTTATGGTTAGGAACTTCCAAAATCTAACATTCTCATGGAGATTGCTCATGACTTCTGCTTTAAGAAACCAGATCTATGTTCCCTTCTATATGAATATGAAACAGCATTTGAAAGGGCATTCTCCAAGACACTGTAATGATAAAAGACAAAGCATGGAATTTGTTTTCCAAAACCAACTGTATGACAGCAAATTATTTCACCTTAAATTACACATAAATATTTAGATCAAGTTACTACTTCATCTTTAGGAATTATTCAGAACCATAGTGGGCATGTCTTTGTAAGGTATTGTCATTAAACCCAATGTAACTCCTAAGTCTTCTGGGAACTTGTTTAAAAGATAGAACATTCACATTTTGAAATGATATGAATAATGATTAAGTATCAGATAGTGTATATTTTTTCCTAAGATTTCTTCATTTCTGTCCTGTTATAAAAAGTAAGTAGAGTAAAGTAATAAAAAGTAAGTACATTCATAAATACAATTTTCATCAAAAGCAAACATGAAGGGAAGTACTTAGAAGAAGCAAAGCATGTTTTTAGGACTTTACTTGAACTTTTATTGGTTGTATCCCCTCTTTTATTTTTTATTTTTTTAAATATTTTATTTATTTGTTTGACAGGCAGAGATTACAAGCAGGCAGAGAGAGGGGAGGGAAGCAGGCTCCGTGCTGAGCAGAGAGCCCAATGCGGGGCTTGATCCCAGGACCCTGGGATCATGACCTGAGCTGAAGGCAGAGGCTTTAACTAAATGAGCCACCCAGGCAACCCGCATCCCCTCTATTAGGTCATGTGGGCAAGATGAGCCTAAACGGTATTGGATTAGGTCCCTAACTATTCCCCTCCTCCCCACCCTATAATGCCCTACACCACTCCTTTCTCCCTCCCCCCATATGCCACTCAGAGCCACTTCCTGTCTACCTTTTCTTGGGAGTTTGAGTAGGATCTATTGGCCTACTCAAGAACAATTTCTACATGTCTAGATACCAGAGACAGGAACAGAGTATAGTACGTCATAACATATATATACTTCTCAGTGATTCACTGTCCCAACACACATTAAAAGATGGATTCTTCTAATTATCACACTTTGGCATTGACTGAATAAGTTGAAGTAAGACCAATATGGGTGGGAAATTAGGTCGCTAAAGATTTGTGGTTAGTGATAACTTGCCAATGCAATTGGCATTATCTTGCAAATATGGCTTTCAACACAACTTTCTAGCTTTGCTTGTCTTAAATTCTTAATGCAAACCATCTCCCAACATTTCTTCTTTATTATGTGTTGTATGATGTGTTTACTGTTAAGAGTTTATTGTTCTCAGACCTAATGCTGTGTGCTTTGAATACCTTCCAGCTATTAAGATCACTATTTCCAGGAAAGTACAATTTTATACATGCTCAATCTCATTCAACTTATTTTACAAAGTTTACCTGCTGTTCCACAATTCTCACTGACAATGTAGAATAATTATCATAAAGTAATTCAAGCAACTTTTATTTTTCAGACTTCTCACCAAGGTTTTACTTAATTTCTGTGCTAAGATCAGTATTTAAACACCAAATTATTAATACATGCATATTCATATCTAAGATCCTTTGTCCCCCAAATTATCTAGATGAATCCACCTTGTGATGGTATGTTTTGGGGGCTGCCTAAACTATTTAGTTAGTTGCTACTCATTTTCTTCACGCTCTCATGTTGAACAAAAATAATTAAACAATATTTCATTCAAGAAACATTTATCAAACACCTACTGAGGACCTGAAGCTGAACTGTACTGTGTGAAATCTGACTGTGCACATCTCTTCATATCTCTATATTATGTGTAACATTACACCAACAGTTTGAAAGTGACCTTGATGGGAGTACTTACAACACGGTAATGGACAAACGGATTTTTTTTTTCCCCAGGAAAGATGATTTACCAGCACACAACTTATTAAATGCTGGCTACCATCCTTCCCTCAAAGAGCTAACTGACAAGTAGCTGGAAAAGACAAGTAAACCTTTGGATTTTCATCCTCTAAAGATAATTCTGGTGCCAGTATGAGAGTGATTAATTCAAGCATGAGGTTAGAAGTGTCATCAGAACAGTCTCCTAGAAATGATGTGGAACTTAAGTGAACGGTGCTGGCTACCTAAATTAGGAAAATGACAATGGAGGCATGCAGATAGGCATAAAATTTTGTAGGAAATTGACTTAGAACCAGTATATTCATCTTGCAGTACCACCCATGAACTGAACTGCAACAGGAATGGTCCTGGTATACCAGTAAACTAAACGAAATATGTGAAAAAAACAGCTTTCAGACATTGGACAACAGGAAGCACCTGAATTATTTTTATGTTCCTAGTGACATCTATACTTTTAGCATTTCCTCATTTTAGATTTTGAGTCTATGTTGTTAGATTAATTTTTGAAAAAAAGCTGTCTCGTCATGTCATTCTCTTGATGAAAAATTCTGTCATTTTTAGAAACAGTGTTGTAATAATAATCCAATCATACAGTGATTTTTGAAGCTGTGTCACACAGGAAGCTGTATGATATTTGCTCGAAGCATGCTCCATGTATTCTTACATGTGGTCCTTACATTATGAGGGAGGTACTATTCTTGTTCCCCTTTTAATGGATTGGAAGACTGAGCCACCAAGAGATTAAATAACTTCACCAAAGTCTTAGAAAATAGGATGCTGGGTGCCTGGGTAGCTCAGTGGGTTAAAACCTCTGCCTTTGGCTCAGGTCATGATCCCAGGGTCCTGGGATCGAGCCCCACATCGGGCTCTCTGCTCAGCAGGGAGCCTGCTTCTCCGTCTTTCTCTGCCTGTCTCTCTGCCTACTTGTGATCTCCGTCTGTCAAATAAATAAATAAAATCTAAAAAAAAAAAATTAGATGCTGATATAATGCTAAATGAAGTCAGTCGGTCAGAGAAAGACAAATACAAATATCATATGATTTCATCATATGTGGAATTTAGGAAACAAAATACACAAGCAAAGGGGAAAAAAGAGAGGAGAGAGAGGGGGAGGCAAACCATGAAACACACTCTTAACTAAAGGAACAAACTGATGGTTACCAGAGGAAAGAAGTGGGGCATGGGAAATAGGTGATGGGGAGTAAGGAGGACACTTGTCATCATGAGCACCTGGTGGTGTATGGAATTGTTGAATCACTACACTGCACACCTGAAACTAATACAACAGTGTATATTAACTAAACAGAATTAAAATAAAACTTTAAAAAAAGGAAATAAGGGTGTTAAAATTCAAATTCAGGCAATTTGCTATTAGCAATCACTCTTAAAATCATAAAACCCACTTACTCTTCAAGAAGATGCTGATTTTTGCTTTTTTTTTTTTTGCCTATTTTGAAGTCCCTCATGTATGAATCCCAACATATATTATCTAAGTCATCTTTACTGTTTCTCTACAAGAAAATTCCTTTTCCTCACTTGTAAAATGCAATACTCATCTCATAGAATTGTCTAAGGATTAAATGTGGTAATCACATACTTAAGTTATAGTAAATATTCTGTATTAGTTCTCCTGCTCCTCCTCTTTCTTCTTCCTTCCTTTGTTTTGTTCTTTTTCTGCTTCTGTTATTCTTACACTTATTATTATATTTTTCATGTTAAACTGAATAACACTTTAGCTCTTTAATTTTCTTTACCTAAATCCATATAGTCCACTGTACGATTTTTGTGACATGTCCTATGTTCTCCTTTGTTTTTATACTTTTACACATTTTTCAGAATTAAACTTTACATATTTTATAACTTGTGACCCCTTACAAAAGAATATTTTGCCTTAGATATTGTAGCACAATGCCGTTCATTGAATAGATTTATATTGTGTCTACTGGGAAATAGGTGGCATTTTAACTTATGGATTTTGAGGATCCATTGGAATTTTAAGGGTCAGATGTTTTAAATCAAATCCAATGTTATTATTTTTTACTTCATTGATTAAAGTTGCAGATATAAACAATAGAAGGTCAAATATGATTTCTGAAATAAGCTGATATAAAATATATAAAGTCAAGATGAAATTCCATGAAGAAAATATAAGGTAATTAAGTTAAGAAGATAAAACATTTTGTATAAATACAAATAAGCCATTTAGCTTCTTGCAAAGACCTAAGAAAAAGTTGTAGGCACCCTGGATTACAAATTAACTATGTCATTGTTATAGTTTCAAAGGAAACAAAGATACCAGGCTAAATAAATTGTAATGAAATACATGGATACTTTTTTGCTTGGGCTTCCCAGTGTGAAAACTGGAATGATGATTAGTGACCTCCATTAAATTGAAAAAGTCCAGGTAGTTTTCTTAATCAAAATTTAAAGGATTATTTTAACATAGCAATATATTAATAACTAATTTTATAATTAGTTGAAGTGTTTAGATTCATATTATTTGATAAACCATATACATTTTATTAAATGTTAAGTGCCAGTATAAAAATTATAATTTGTGTAATAATAAATAAATAACTACCATATGGTCTTTGCATAAAGGACAGTTCTTTGCCCTTCTGGTTTCTATTCTCTTCTTCTTTCATCTTTCTTTCTTCCAGGCTGTTGTGTACTTAACCTGAGTTCCCATTCCTTGTTTAGTCAAAGTGTATTGTTTATTATATTGAATCACAGCTAATGTGCCCAATGCTTTAAAGTCATAGTCTGTTTTCTGCACATTTTGCGTAGTTTTAATATATAGACAGTGGGCTATATTTATGTGCTTTGTTTCTAGTTCTTCAGCTTAAATGTACAGAAATACTAGAAAAATAACCAATATTTATAGAGTGCTTTGTAGTTTGAAAGCACTTTCACAGGTGTTGTTTCTTTGATATTTAAAACTACCCCATTTCTCTCTTCTTAAAAAATAATACCAGAGTTTTTGATTTGCTTAAGGTCGTATAGCTTGTAAATGGCAGAGCAAGGAGTCAAATTGCATATTCCACAATCTGCAAAATCTCTGCTAAATGACTTTCATAGGTGAAATTCCAGGAGTTTATAGACTTCCTTGCTTTTGGCAGGAAAGAAAAGATTCTCTCTCACTAAATTTTAAAAAGAAATTCTTCCCCATGGCTCAGAATACATAATAGAGTTTTCTTTTATTCCTTGATTAAGATCACCCAACTTCAGAAACGGAGTCCTCCAAGTCATACCCACTCTGTGTTGGAGGGTGAGCTGGTATGTCTAGTACGAGACTGGAATTGAACAACAAGGTTGGCAGTCTGGCAATGAAGTCTCACACAACAGCTAGATTTTAGTTGGACTTATCAGGGAATGGGCCCTTACCCTGAACATCTACGAGTATGATCCAACCTGATTTGTGAGACAGACCAAACATCTAGGTCACTGACAAAAGCCCAAAGGCCAGAAAAATTGTAACGGAACTCAACAGGTACAATATTGGCCAGAGCTAGTGCAACATCCTAGACTTCTGCCCCTGAGATTAAGATTGCTTCTCCATTTTTAGTTCAGCATAGCTGGGGCGACACTGAATTTGTTCAGTTTGGGACACCATCAAATTTTAACTTAGTCAAAACATCAGTGATCCAGACCCAAGAATTTAGGAGAACCTTAGTGAATCGAAAACCCTGTCAAGCCAGTTTTGCTTTCAAAGGCCATGGGTGGGTTAGGGATAACGTTTCCCTCTAAATTATAGCTGCCATTTTTTCATATAAAGCTGCAGTGTTGCTGGGGCCTAGCCTGCTGCATTCTCGATTACACAATTTCCATTTAATAAGAGAGGCTTGTCGGCCCTTTCTACCTTGTTTGTTGAGTGTAAGCTGATCTACTTGAAATTGGGAATATCAAGGTGGAGAGTCACACACCTCCATGGTTCAAGGGCTCAGTCTCAATAAGGGCTCCAATGACAAGCCACAAGCTCCTTTACGAAAGAGTTTTCCTGGTCACCATGTCAGGGAAGACATGACCGCAAAACATGATGCCATGGTGTGAAGGCTGCTATTCACTGTCAAAGGCTCCCATGGCAAACTCATCAGCACCAACAGTATGTAGCTCAAATGGGGTATGAGGGTGGATTGGCTTTAAAGCACTAGTATTGGGGCGCCTGGGTGGCTCAGTGGGTTAAAGCCTCTCCCTTCAGCTCAGGTCATGATCCCAGGGTCCTGGGATCGAGCCCCGCATCAGGCTCTCTGCTCAGCAGGGAGCCTGCTTCCTCCTCTCTCTCTGCCTGCCTCTCTGCCTACTTGTGATCTCTGTCAAATAAATAAATAAAATCTTTAAAAAAAAAAAATAAAATAAAGCACTAGTATTGCTTATTGGTGCAGGGGGGGGATTTCTGCTGGCACTTACAAGCATTCACATTACCAGTGTGTAAAATATCCATATGACTAATTATAGATTCAGTAGTAGAAGCCATAACAGCGGCACATTGAATTGGCTTGAGGGATTCCACCCACAAGGTCACTCAGTTCTCCTTCCCCACTATGAGCACTGCCTAAAACCCATATGTTAAACTTGCGTACCCCTTCCTTTTATGGAGCCAAGTATGGTGGTGACTTCAGTGACTTTATCCAGCAAAGCCATAAATTTTGTGATTCTCCCCTCCCCAAAGCTCCCCAATATCCTCTTGGAGACCAGAAGCACTGCTCCCACCCCTAAAAAGCTTTCTCTTTAAAGCAGCTGAGGTTGGCATAGCAGGAGAGCAGGAATCAGTGGGGATAGGGGGAAAGACGCGAGGCACGCCAATAAGCAAAGTGCATTTCTGGCTTCAAGAGGTGCTGCACTTGATCACAAGAACTTATCTATGTTTGTTTCACAAGAATTTACCTGTATCTCGGGGGTCCGCTTCTCATTCTCCACTGGGTCACTTTGTCAGCATTGTAAATGATCTGGAGCAGCAGCAGACTCAATTCCAATCAATGCCTAATCAATGGTTTCCCATGAGAGGTTTGTTTTCGTTTTCCCTCAGAAAATGCTTCCTCAGAGGATCAAAGCTCCCTCATGGCATCCAGGAGCCATTACAAAAACAAAACGAAGCAAAACAAATCAACAAAACCTTCAGATCTTTTACTGTCATCTTCAAGTGGGTCTGAGATGGGCATAATAGCCTGTGAGAGGGGCTGAGCTATAAGACAGCCCCATTATTTCCATTCTTTCTGAATGGGCACTATATGCTCTTCCCCTTTTCTCTGAAAGGAAGTAGCCAAACTTTTAAAGGTTCACCTGGTTTCTGCCCAAAGCTCCTGTGAATTCCCCTCCTTTCGTGTTGGTATAGGTTACCATCTCTAGAACTGCTGTCTGAAACAAAGTAGAAATCTGTCCTCCTAGGACTAATCTTTGCACTAGTTGTTACAGTGGGTGGACCTGATGCTGCTCACCACATTGGTGAGTAAGTTCCTCCTCCACCCTTTCTCTCCCTCCTTCCCCATTTGTCCTTACCTAGAGAATTAACTATCGCTGCACACTGTTCAGACAGCTGTCTTTGAACCTATTTTCCAGTGGCCAGCATGCAACTGTGTCCCAATTTCTTTTCGTTAACAGACCATAAAGTTGAGGACCATTTATTTTCTGGCTGACCAAACAGTTTGATTGGCATGTTCATTATCAATTTTCAAAGATTTCCTTTAAATTCTGTCAACCTGCATGGCTCTCATTTTTACTCTACCTGAAATCTTTGTCTCTCCCTCTCTATCCCAGCTTCATTGCTGAAACATCTTCCAAGAACTGTGAAGGGTTTGAGATTTTACCTAACTTGCAAGGTAATAAGTTAGCCTGCCATGAACCAGAGACAAAGATTCATGGATGCTGGGAGAAGACAAAATACTCCCAATCAGAGATAAAGGACTTTATTTCTCATAACAGTACCAAGAGTCAGAGTATATGAAATTTTGCATACATTACATGAATCTCAATTCTTCCAGGGAGACATGCAGAGGGCAAGATGACCACTGCAAACAATACATTTCAAGAGAGGAATCCTAAGCTTAAGGAACTTGAATCTTCTATAATGGGAAGTAAGTATGTTTGCCCTTTGCTTATATAGGAATCCTTGTCTTGCTAAGTTTTAGCAGCAAGCAAGCCTACTCTTTGCTTCAGAGTGAGAAACTACGCCTTCCAAGTCTGATCATTATGAAACATCTTTGAAAACAAAGTCCAGAACAAAGGCAATTAATACCTCACTTACGAGACACGCAGATATACAAGAGATCCACGGAAAACTGTTTCCTAACAATAACAGTAATGTGAAATTATCACTAAACATAACTCATAATTTTGATAAAAATTGTCATAGACTCATTTAGGGAATTAAGAATATCTTTCCTAATAAATACTTCCTATGTAAGTTTCATGCTCTTATCTATGCAATGAAAATGAATGAATGTCTCTTTAATGTATTTTATTGAAGTTCACATACTTGTTTATATTCCCCAAATTAGCTAGTAACATTATGGCTTTGTGTTCTGAGAGAAACAGTGCTAAAATGTTTGTTGAACAAGAAAGGATAAAAACAAGTCACGGGGGATTGCCTGTGAGCTGGACAGTGTCAAGAAAAGCTGGTGAGTTCCTGCTTGGTGTACCTTGGTGATATCGAAAGAAAGAGGCAGTTACTGATGCTCAGAGGGCCTTAAATCCTCACCTGAAATAGATTAATGTATGTTTACCATGTAATAGCATGCTTTAGATAAGAGAGCTAACAAGTATTGTATTTGGTAACATCTGCTTTTATTTTATTGTAGTAGTGACAATAGGATCCGTATGGAGTGAAGAGAGTTGTATCACAAAATTACATATTAAAACTCTGTTTTGGAGGGATGGAGAAGTACTTTTCCCCTCAAAGGTGGCACTTTATGGCAATTTACTTCTTGCTAGCTAAAAACTACGATTTTTTACACAATTTGGATCATAAATTCTGATTTAACGTAGTGATTTCATTACCAACAAATGTTTGTGAATTTGTAATTATTTTTACAATGGTGCTCAGCATATAAGCACATAATGAAGCAAATATTTTTTAAATATAATGAAAAGGAATAATGATTTCTTGATAACAAAACTCACAATGTGGTTACATTTACCAAACACAAAAAGATTTGAGATTTTTAAAGCCATGTTCAGGATAAGAGAAATACAATAGATGGAAACAGCCATACTCTTCAGGGGTGATTTTCATTGAAATTATCTATTAACAGAGACAAAGTATTCAAATTTTGGTTCACTTCTGTCTTCTCCAACCTGAAGAACCATTTCAATATAGAAGAAGTGAGAGAGAGAGGAAATCCATGATGTTTGAACAATTAGCAAAAAGTAATCTTTTTACATAAGCTCACGAGTTCTATATCCTCAAATCTTTGGGTCTATAGTTTCCAAATGTAACAAAAAAAATGATTTAATGGAAAAAGTAATGAAGTAAGAGTTAAGAGAGCAGCTGGTCTAACCTTGAGTAATTTCACTTGAATTATCTGGAATTAATTTTCTGGGTTATCAAATGAGGTGATTAGAAATACACTTGTCTTCTTAAGCCTTCTTTTGGATTAAGAAATGTGTGGGCAAGTTAGATTGATGAATATATCTACCTTCTTACTAACCAATTGTGCTTCCTGTCTATAAATAATACTGAAATTTTTAGGAAATGTGATAATAATGAGTCCACAGTCATGACACTGACCAAAGACATTACCCAAGACACCTTAGCATTTTGACTGGAGAATCACTGGAAAAGAATACCCTGCCTTCTAATGTGAGTCCTCCTGAGACATGGACATGTCAACAAGGTGACAACATGGTGACAACAAGGGGTCCAACTGACCAACTGGCTCTCACAAGATTCTAAGGGGAAATTGACATTAGTTGACCATTTTTAGTTTCTATAGGGCCATATACTAATACAAATTCCCTATGAACTAGCTTATTTTGGCCCAGTTCAGCAGACAGAGATCTTTAACACATAACAGGAAGTAAATGGAGGGGCCGGGTGTCTTCACCATTTATATGACATCAAATCTTGTTTCCTATGCACTAAGTCACACTATTACTAAATAAATAATTAAATGACATAACATTGCTCTTCCTGGATGTCTCTTACCTATCTGAATAGCTTTCACAGCTAGCTCCTTGAGGATAAAGATTAAGGCTTATTCATTATGGTACTTAGAGCCTAGCACAAAATTTGCACACACTAAGTGCTTATTAAATAACTAGTGCATGGAACTAAGACCATGTCAAAAGTTTATGGAATGTAATAGTATTTTTCTCTCCAATGTAAAATATTTTTATTTAGATGAACACTTGCACTTCTCACTAGTTTTCTACTTGATATAAAAATCCAGAGTATTGAGATGTTTCAACATGTAATAAGTATGGGAGGATAATTTGAGAAAATAGGAAAACTAGATGAATTCCTGAGTATCAGCATAAATATTTTCATGGACTATTTAGGAATTAATTGCTTAAGCTATTCTCATTTGCCTGTTTAATTAAAAATAAAAATGACTCAGGGTGACTAGTTGGCTTAGTCGTTAGAACATGCAAGTCTTGATCTTAGGGTTGTGAGTTTGAGCCCCACATTGGGTGCAGAGATTTCTTAAAAATATAAAAATATTTTTAAAAAACTGTTAAAAACTCAATAAAATAAAAATAAGTATATTACGATACATGCTATAGTAAAAGCTTTAAAAAAGAGAAAGGGTGTCATAATGGTGTAGATGAAACACTTGAAAACTTGAAAAGAAAAAGGAAAATGAAATGGAAAGCAAAACATGACTGACTAAAGAAAAATTATTATATATGAAAGATAAAGGAGATCTATCATGTACATATTAGGGAAGAAATATGTACATAGGGAACAAAACAAATGAAACAAAAATATTCAATGATATGACAGAAGGAAATTCGCTGAAATAATGATATCTCTGAATTTTACCAGATTAAGCAGGAGCAACACCTTCTGGGGAAACTGACAAAAAAAAAAGTGAAGAGGCTTCCAATATCAAAACTAAATAAAATTACAGATTTTTGAGCTATAATAGATATATAAAGAACTATACATATTTAATGTGTACAATTTGATGAACTTGGACATATGGAAACACCTCCAATACCCTTTATCACTATCAAGATAACAGACATCCCAGTATCTCCCAGACTTTCCTTGTATCTCTTTGTACATAACTCACTCCTAAGTTTTCACATAAATCATTGTCTTTTCCATTAGAATGAGATTATGATAAGGATATTCTCTAATTTTTTCACTAGTTGTATTCTAAAATATAGTTAATTTGGGGTTGCTGTCCATGAATTCATTACCATGCAAGTCACACACCTCTACTGCATTTTGTTTTAACTCATCTCTATCAGATTGAATCTGCCTCCTGATTAAATAAAACTATTGGCTGGTTTGCTAATTTTGCTACATGAAGTGAATACAGGTTTTTTGTTGTAAAAAGGGGGTTGAAGCATGACTACCCCCCTACTTGCTATGTGACATTAGGCAAATTACGTATCTTCTCTCATACCATTAAAAGTTGCGGATCTGTGGCAAGGGAGATTTGTGTTCTTGGTGATCAATTGAACTAAAAATGGTTTTGCCATCACCTTTTTAATTTCTGCTCTTAGAATTCTATCAAGTTAGCCAATTGATAATTCAGCTTTAATGTGGCACACTGTATGCAGGCTCATGGTAGCTCCTGAGAAAGACATCTTCACAGGAACTGAGAAAGACATCTTCACAGGAACTGCAGCTGATTTAAGTCATGGGATCTCCATTTCTGTCAAGACCTCCACTCCTCTTTTTTTTTTTTTCTTTAGATTTTATTTATGTATTTGACAGAGATTACAAGTAGGCAGAGAGGCAGGCAGAGAGAGAGAGGGGTGGGGAAGCAGGCTCCCTGCCAAGCAGAGAGCCCCATGCAGGGCTTGATCCCAGGACCCTGGGATCATGAACTGAGCCAAAGGCAGAGGCTTTAACCCACTGAGCCACCCAGGCGCCCTGAGACCTCCACTCCTCTTGCCATTACCTAGACTCTTTGCAACTCCTTCGATATTTTCTCCATCATTTCTCTTTTGTTTATTTTGCTTTCTCTTTGTCTCTCTCTCACATAATTCTCAGGTTTTGAACAAGTATTTTTTCTGTGTGTTGCCTTACACCTGGTACAAGGTACACCAATTTCTAAGCTTTAAGCATAATCCTTTTTCATACATTGTACTTGGCTACTTTCAGTTGCTAGATCACAGGTCACTTTTACAGAGCCAGGAACATTTGTTAGTTTCTTCTTCTTCCTGTTTACTTTCTCTCTTCCTTTAGCACCTCCTCCCTCCCTTCTAATCTTCCTTCCTCCCATGCCTGTTCTCCTGTAATTTTGATTGTACTTCTTTCCTTAGGTTTAAGGAAGTCTAAAGTTTGATCTCCAGATAAGTGAAATGAAGCTCTTGTTAATATCATATTTATATGATATTATATAAGGTAAGTTTTTATACTTACCTTATATACTTTATATATAAGGTAATATACCATATATATATATATACCTTATATACTTTATATAATACACACATTATATATAATTTACAGATATAATTAAAAAAAGCTTTAAGTTATTGTACCTATTTGTACCCTAATATGCCATATAAAATATAAGATTCCCAGTCAAATCTGATTTTCAGATAAGCAACAGTTAATTCTTTAGTGTATATCCCAATAATTGCATGGGAAATAATTATACTAAAAATAATTTGTCCTTTACCTGAAATTCAAATTTATCCGTGAGTTCTGTATATTTATACGCTGAATATGGCAATCTTAACTAAAGTATATTTTACAGGTCTAATAGATTTTTTTTTTTAAATCAAGCAGCGTTAAAAATAATTTTATATTTTTTTGAATGATTTATTTATGTATTTTAGAGAGAGAGCCTGTGCATGCAGGAGCAGGGGTAGGGGCCGAGGGGGGAAGAAGAGAAGGAAAGAAGCAGACTCCCTGCTGAGTGAGGAGCCCAAGTATGATGCAAGGCTCTATCTCATGAGGCTGAGATCATGACCTGAGCTGAAATCAAGAGTTACAGGCTTAACTGACTGAGCCACCTAGGCACCCCAAAAACCACTTTATAATTTTGAACATTACAACATCTCCACCAAGAAGATGTGGACAACATTCACATTAAGAAGATCGGAAATTGTCAAATTTAATTGATAAAACTCTTTATTGATGTATATTATACTTGTTATCATAAAACTACCTATTTTTACTCTTATGATAATTCAGTATTGTATTTTATTTAGTATAACTTATCTTTAATTCATTTTATTGGGATTAAAACCACAAATATTTGTTTAAAATAGGTAGTCACTTTATACTAAATCAATAACCTATTTATTCTAAACCACTTGGAAATTTTATTAATTTCCTTGAGCAACTGATAGTACAGAAGAAAAATCAAATACAAGAAGTTTGCAACTCAGCAGATGCCGAAGCTTAGATGATTTAATGGGGATGGTTATAAAACATGATTTTTTTCTTCTTCTTTCATAAAAGTAGTAGTCCTTAGGGTAGAACAATTTCATATAGGCATCAACATGAAAAGCTATTTTTACACAGAAGTTATCTTTTTAAGTTATATAATTCATGAAGAAAAGTGATTATCATGTGCTGCTACACCTACTCCGAGAAAAAAAAAAAAAAAGCATTTGCCCGGATTAAAAGCTTTCCTCCCCTTTCACATATACGCTATGATGACCCCTAGTGGTAAAGTCAGGCAAATGTGCCACGCTGAAGCAGACACAGCCAGATAGATACACATGCGTAGTATAGCTTTTAATCAAGAAGATTCATGTGGGTATAAAAACTTACCTTACTATTACATCAGTCCATGTCTTCCTTTGAATTTTATTCAGAGTGAGCTAGAAAATACTTTCATTTCCTTAGTACACTCAGAATATGAATCTTAACTAAAGTAATGAAAAAAAAATCAGGTTAAATCGTATTTATACCTAGTTCAATATTTTAAATTCCGACTTCTTTTTTTTTTAAGATCTTATTTATGTATTTGACAGACAGAGATCACAAGTATGCAGAGAGGCAGGCAGAGAGAGTTGGGAGTGGGGAGGAAGCAGGCTCCTTGCTGAGCAGAGAGCCCAATGTGGGGCTCAATCCTAGGACTCTGGGATCATGACTTGAGCCAAAGGCAGAGGCTTTAACCCACTGAGCCACCCAGGTGCCCCTAAATTCTGACTTCTTGCAATACAGGTACTGGTTATGGCTTTTGAGTTAGTGCCAATTTATATGTTCACAGTGTTTGAGAAATTTAGGATACTTCAGAAATCCTCTGATTTCAAATTCTTCATTTCTCATAGAGACTATATGGAGCAAAGAATGGCTGGGAGGCTTAAATTCAGTCAGCTATTTACTGACAGAGCTAGAACTAAGAAGTAGACTCCAGACTACTGTCTCTGTAATTCTCATACCTGGCAGTGACTTCTTACAAAAAGGTCACAATATTTACTGTAATAGGAAAAAAAAAGCAGAAATGTGTGGTTCTGTATAGGGATCTAATAGTCATTAAAGTAAGCCTATGATATCATTCCTGAAGGAAGGTATTAATCTTATTCTTTACACAATATATTCATACCCCAAGAGGAAAGAAATAAAGTCCTGCTTTCTGATTAATGTTAAGGTACAGCTAAGTACATATATCAATGACAAATAAAAGTTGGAAAGTTTTAAAAATTGAATTTAATAATCTTAAGCCATTATGTTATAATAACAAAGGATCAAGAAATATAACCATATAGAACTCTGAAAATATAGATTTCATTTGCATAGAGAATTTTACATTCAACTTTAGTATGGAATTTTAGTAAGAGTTCATAAGTATTTAAATGATTATGATGTAATAAAGGTGTTTTTCAAATTTAAAATCTTGGGGACATTGTAGAGAGGATTCAAATCCCAGAAAGAAAAATGAACTAGCTAATCTTTACAGAGTTAAACCTTGAGTTAAATATTTTATGGCAACTATATGTATGTATTATTTTGTTTAAAACAATTGTAGCCTCATGAGGAGATTTTTAGATATATTTTTTGCTTCTGGTCAGAATCCTAAATCAAGAGTTTTCATGTTTTTAATGTTCATTTTTATTTTTATTTATTTTTTAAAGATTTATTTATTTATTTTAGTGAAAGGGTGTTCCTGCATGCCTGCAAGCGGGGGAGGGAAAGAACAGAAGGAGAGGGAGAGGGAGAGGTGAGGGAGAGAAGTAGAATCTCCACTGAGCTGGAGCCCAGTGTGGGACTCCATCTCATGACCCTGAGGTCATGACCTGAGCTGAAACCAACAAGCTGAGCCACCCAGGCTCCCCTAATTTCATTTTTTTTTCAAGATTTTATTTATTTATCAGCGAGAGAGAGAGAGCAAGCTCACAAGCTGGGGCAGGGGCAGGCCGAAGGAGAAGCAGGCTCCCTGCTGAGCAAGGAGCCTGACACGGGACTTGATCCCAGAACCCTGGGATCATGACCTGAGCTGAAGGCAGATTCTTAACCAACTGAGCCACCCAGGTGTCCCTCCCCTAATTTCATTTTTAAATGAAGGTAGTTGAATGGCTTTGCTGATAGCATATTTTATGTGTGTGTGTGTGTGTGTGTGTGTGTGTGTGTGTGTGTATAAATTCAAAAATTATTTGCTATATAATTTTGATATGGACAAATTATGGACAAGTTGATCAAAATCCCAAAGACCATATGCACTTGGAAACTCCACTGAATATTTTGCTTTGTAAAGTAGACAAACTCCCATCTTTGGATGTCTTCAAGAAGTAGTTGAATGACTACTCATTAGGAATATTTAAAATAAATGTTTTCATTGGGTGAGAGCATGAAATGAGGCATCTACTCCTTTCCATTCAATGAAGTGTTTCTGTAGTTTTTAGATTAACAATTGAGTCCTCATAGTCCTACGAGGTTTGGCTTTAATCCAACTTAAATGAAACCTTAAAATTAAGCAAGATTTCATATAAATTATATCCAGCTAACTTCATTACCTTATTTTCCAAGGTAAAATGAACATCTGAGTAAGATTCTTTAAAGGTAGAAAAATAAAAGTTATCTTAAGAATGACTACACTAAATAGATAAAGAAGATGTGGTCCATATATGCAATGGAATATTACTCTGCCATCAGAAAGGATGAATACCCGACTTTACATCAACATGGATGGGACTGGAGGAGATTATGCTGAGTGAAATAAGTCAAGCAGAGAATGTCAATTATCATATGGTATCACTTACTTGTGGAACATAAGGAATAACATGGAGGACGTTGGGAGAAGGAAAGGAAAAGTGAATTGGGGGAAATCAGAGGGAGAGACAAACCATGAGAGTCTGTGGAGTCCAAAAAACAAACTGAGGGGAGGGGGGTGGGAGATGGATGAGCCTGGTGGAGGGTATTAAGGAGGGCACTTATTGCATGGAGCCCTGGGTGTTTTACATAAACAAAGGATCTTGGAACACTGCATCAAAAACTAATGATGTATTTTATGGTAACTAACATGACACAATAAAAAAAAAAAGAATGACTACACTAAGAATTTCTTAAAAGTAAAAGTAATTAAAAATGGGTAAATGCAGATGTACCTTTGATAAGGATAAATTAAAATTCCAAAAAAGAGTTAATCATGTTCCAGAATTATTTTATAGTAACCCTTTTTTTACAAGATTGATTTTATTTATTTATTTATTTATTTATTTATTTACTTATTTGACAGAGAGAAAGAGAGAGAGAGAGCAAGCGCGTGCCTGTGTGCAGAAGCAGGGGAGGGGGAGAGGAAGAAGCAGGCTCCCCTCTGAGCAGGGAGTCTGATGCAGTGGGGAGCATGATGAGGGGCTTGACACCAGTGTCCTGGGATCATGACCTGAGCCGAAGGCAGACGCTTAACTGACTGAGCCACCCAGATGTTCCTTTTATAGTAAGTCTTAAATTGCATCTCTGGGTAGTATATTTGGTTGTCCTATGGAAACTATAAGAGTCTAAGCCAAGGCATACATTATTTTCCTGACTCCTTAGGTTAATACGATGATAATTTTACTTAGAAATACATGGTGACAATTGATATAGAAGAAAATCTTGGGTGTAAACAATTTATATAATTTTTCTCTTTCATTTTTAAGATTTTCTTTTGGATGAGTAAGTTTTAGTTTTATAAAGAAGAGTCACATATTTCACCAAAAAACTAAATAATTACTAAATGTGATTATCACATTATGATTTGACACTGACTTAAGCTCTTATATAAAAACAAGACTGCTTACATTTTGATATATACTCACAAATTCTGTAAGTCTTAGCTCATTTGAAATGACTGTAGCTATTTTTTCAAAGAAGAAATAAATTCTTATAAGCCTTCACATTTCCAGATATTGATTACTTTATAATTTGCAGTGAATGAGTCACTTATTTTTGGTCTTGTCTATAAACACTATTCCAACAAAAATGGAATCAGATATCTTAACGATATTACTAAAACAATGATA